>NC_056523.1:123973116-123998184 GCF_019175285.1 Sceloporus undulatus | reverse complement strand
TAATAATAATAATAATAATAATAATAATAATAATAATAATAATAATAATAATTTTTATTTATATTTTCCCACCTCTCCCAGGTGGATCGAGGTGGGATTACAGTCCGTTAAAATCCATACATCAATAATAAAATACATATAAAATACATCAATAAAAATAATACCATTAATCTTAAAACTAACTCATCATCAAGTGGAAATGCAGTAGTCAATGCTCTGGAGGTGTTTCTTACACAAGGTCAGGTGGGTAAGCTCGCCGGAAGAGATCCGTCTTAAGTGCCTTCTTAAACCACTCCAAGGAGGTAATGAGATGGACTTCTTCCGGGAGACTGTTCCACAATTTTGGAGCAGCTACTGTGAAGTTGATGTGAGCCTGGTTGATTGATGTTCTAACACGTTCTTCCCAGTTATTCTAAGTGTACGGGGCAGATTGTGTAGGGAGAGGCGTTCCTGCAAGTAACTTGGGCCCAAGCCATGTAGGGCTTTAAAGGTAATAACCAACACCTTGTATTGTGCCCGGAAGCTAATTGGCAGCTAGTGAAGAGATTTTAAGACAGGTGTTATATGGTCATACTTGGATGAACTGATGACCAGTCTGGCTGCCGCAGTTTAAACCAGCTGAAGCTTCCAAACTTGGTACAAGGGTAGCCCCATGTAGAGCACGTTACAGAAATCAAGACGAGAGATTACCAGTGCATGTACCACTGCTTCTAGGTCCTTTTGGTCCAGGTAGGGGCATAGTTGGCATATCAACCGAAGTTGATATCAAGCACTCCTGGCTGTCACACGCATTTGAGATGACAATTGTAGTGATGAGTCCAGGAGCATTCCCAAACTGCAAACTTCATCCTTTAGGGGAAGTGTGACCCCATCCAGGACTGGTTGACAAATCTCCATCCCCGGACTTAAGGTACCTATTGCAAGGTACCAAATTGCTGCAAACTGAATTCAAAGTGCAATACACTTGTCCCTCCGCATTCGCTGGGGTTAAGGGCACATGACCCCCATGAATGTGGAAAAACTGTAAATAACAAAAACACTATGTTTTTACCTGAGAAAATACCTCTCTAGGAATCACTAGGGCCTCCAGTGCAATTTTTGGTTAAAGCTGACCATAGAGTTGCACTGGAAGACCTAGCGAGAACATATTAATAAAATCCATGAATAATCAAATCCACAAAAGTCAAAGCTGCAAATGTGGAGGGACAAGTGTAGTAGTTTGTATTCAAATAACTTAGCAGACAGGAGAGGAGAGGAAAGGGAAGAATCTTGCCGTTGCCAGTAGATTTGACAAAAATTAATTGCTACAGACTCCAGCTTCCTCATTAATAACTTTTGTCATCTTGAACACACTGTGATACTGCCTGGCGGTATAGTTTCTAATTTTCATTGGTGAAATGTTGGATGGTATGCTATAACCACACCCAGAAATGGCTGTGCATAGGAATGCTGAAACTATACTTCTAAATGTATACTCAGCAAGAGTAGTGTGAAGTGCTCCCTCAGGTCCTCCTTTTCAGGAGATCAGGGCTGGGACTCCACATGTTTTCTTAGCAGAACAGAAATTAGTTACCACCATGTTTAGGGCAAGTGTTCTGAGCAAGCAACAACTATATTTTTGGTAAATCTATCTATAGAGGAAGGAAAGGGTGTCTGCTCTAGTTATACAGCAGATGCTTAAAGTCTGTGCACTGTAGTGTCAGTAGCAGAACAAAGGGAACCAAAGCTAAAGCAAGAGCTGCCATTAGAGCAGCTTTTTCTGACCCAGGTCCCTCCAGATGTTTTGGACTGCCACTCTCATCATCCCTGCCAATTGACCATGTTGGGTGGAGTTGATGGGAGCTGTGATCTCATTTTTCTAGAGGCACACAGTTTGGGGATGCGTTTTGGACAAACTGGAGCTAACTCTTCTTTCTATCAATTGTGAACATGGAAGTCCAAATTTCTCCCCTTACTTATTTCTTTATAAAAATAGTTATCTGCCCCATATTAGTTAGTTAGATCATTGATACTTAACCTTGTTCAGACATTCTTAAACTTGTTTATTCAACATGAGGAGGGGAGCTCATTATCTTTTCATTGTTGCTTGAAAAGCCATGGTTGTGAACAGGAGGGACTCCTCAATACATGAAGGCTCTCCACATGAGCCAGAACTCTGTTTTCTTACAGTTCTGGCTCATGTGGAGAGCATACATTTATAGAAGAAGCTGTTCTCAGACCTGTTTGCTTTTCATGCATACAAAGTGACACTGGGGAAGTGGGCAGAAAGCACAGAGAGAAATGTGACAATGGACATATGGGAAATCTGTGGAATAAAGAACATAGATTTTCCTTAAACACATCAATATGAGTATGCAAAGGAATCTTGTAGCAAGCATCTTTGATACTGTGTGAAAGATGCTGTAGCATAAGCTTTCGTAGACTTGGTCTATTTCCTCAGATAACTCACATCAGGAGGGAGGCTTTGTTTTACACCTGTGTTTCGTGGCAGAAAAATATGCAAAGTTGTAGGCTGGAATCCTTTTGGTGGTACATGCTGATATAAGGCAGTGTATGTACTTTTTTGTGTGGGTATTGTGGAAGGGAGGGCCAGTGTGGCATAGTGATTTGAGTGTGAGCATAGAACACTGAGAGACCAGGGTTCAAATCCCCGCTCAGTTATGGAAACCTACCTTGGGCAAATCACACTCTGTCAACCTCAGAGAAAGGCAAAGGCACCCACCCTCTGAATAAATCGTACCAAGACAATCCTGTGATAGCTTTGCCTCCGTAAATTGGAAATGACTTGCAAGCACACAACAACAATGGCAAACAAGCATTATCCAGAAAGCTTATTTGTTGTACCTCTATTAATAAGACAATCTATTCTTCAGTTTCAGGACAGATAATTATACACAAGAATTGGTGTTTTTAATTTTCTGTAGAACTGTGTCTTTGAGAAAAAACACAAACCAAAAGTAGAGCTTCCACTGGGGCACCCTTGTTTCAGTGCAACAGCCAATGAAAGATTCCAAAATTGATATTAGCGCAATGCCTTTATTTGACCAATCAGAATACAAAAATGTCCGTAAGCTTTCGAGATCTCCAAAGCTCTTCATGATGGAATTGGTGGGAGGAAAGAAAATAAAATTAATGTGAAGTTGAAGGCTTTTATGGCTGCATCCATAGTATTTTGTGAATTTTTTCAGGCTATGCAGCCATGTTCTAGAAGAGTTTCTTCCTGATGTTTCGCCAGCATCTGTGGCTGGCATCTTCAGAGAATGCTAACCTGGAAGAGAGTGGGTATATATATATTGTGTGATCCTGAACACAGTATATATATACCCACATTATAAACCATCCTGGGCACATTATAAATTAGCAGAACACATTATAAACCATCCTGGGCACAAAATGCTGTTTGAGAACACTGAAATTCTGGACTATGCCAACAACTATCAGGTCAGAATGCACAGGGAAGCCATTGAAATCCACAAACACTTGGACAACTTCAACAGGAAAGAAGAAATCTTCAAAGTAATTAAAGTTTGGCTACCAGTCCTGAAGAATAGCAAAATGAGGACTCAGCAAATGCAAATGAGAAATCACTCAGGGTCAGAGGCTTCCCAGCAAACAAGGATCACCAAGTAGCAGATACTAATCCTCTTTTCATATCCTCCTACCCTGAGGAGGCCATCAACAACAGAACAATACACAAATTAATATGGGAATCACTCCTCCTCACTCAGGATCACACAGTATATATACTGTATACCCACTCTTTTCCAGATTAGCATTCTCTGAAGATGCCAGCCACAGATGCTGTAGAAACGTCAGGAAGAAACTCTTCTAGAACATGGCCACATAGCCTGAAAAAATCCACAAGAAACTAAAAATAAAACTAGCTTGATGTTAAACTAACCCATGATGTCTTCTGCATGATGTCTTTTGATGGAATTAGCAGGGAGGAGTGTTCTAGCAGATTGCGCAAAGGAGGTTCTAGCAGATTGCGCAAACACTAACTCATAAGAAAGGCAATGAAGTTTGATTTTGAAAAGATATAAAATCCAGCTGTAAACTCAAATGTGTGTCCTTATTCACACAGGTTTCTTTATCAGTGAAAAATGGAGAAAAAACCTCAGTGACATTATTGAATTCATACTTAATTTTTTAAAGTGATGTTTACTCTGTCAGAAGTGACCTTCCACAATGACAGCCATGCTCAGTTCCAGACTCTAAAGCCTTGGTGGGATGTCCTGATGGATTACTTAGTACTAGCAATGCTGATGGTTTCTCTTCTATCAGGGACTCTGCTAATCTCTGTTGACCAAGTGACATGTCTGCCTCTGAATAACAAGCTAAATGAGACAGCAACATCTATACCCACACCTGGAGTTATAAATCCAACCATTAATGAAATATTTCCTGCTACATACAGTGGCCATCCAGTCAGCCTTGACTACCAGCAGTACATGTACATCAGTCATATCTGTTATCAAAAGGCTTTGCCCTGGTTTTCCAAGTATTTCCCTTATCTTGCACTTGTTAACTCAATGCTTTTAATGGCTAGTAGCAACTTCTGGTTCAGGTATCCTAAGACTTCATCAAAGATTGAACAGTTTTTATCCATCCTCATGAAATGCTTTGAGTCACCTTGGACTGCCAAAGCTCTCTCTGAGATGGCTTGCCAGCATTTCCTAGGCCTGCCCAAAACCACTGTTGCAGGAGGGAGCCAAAACCAACTGATATCACCTTCATCTTCTCTTTTCCTTGAATGGAAGGACAAAGAGCAAGGCCGGGCACTCTTTGAGAAGATCTGCAGGTTTAGAGCGCACACTGAAAGTGCTTCTTTGATTTACAAAATCTACATGGGACAAACCATCTTCAAAGTTGCAAAGGTCCTAACTGTGCTGGGCTATACTTCCAACTGTGTAGGATCCATCTCCTTTAAACATGTTTGCTGGTTAGACACAGAGAACCTCACTGGCTACTCTACTTTCCTCTGTACCCATAGCTTGGCTTCCATTCTGCAGAAACTGATGGCTACTTACCTTTTCTTAATGTTCCTCTATGGGGTTATTGCCACGTACCCACTCTTATGGCTTGTACGGCAGCCATTGCTCAAGTATTCTTTTAAGCCAATGCATGAAGACAATCACATAATTGACATCCCAGAAGTATACAATGATTTAGCTTTCCTAATGCACATGGCTGACCAGTGTGACCAATTATACTCATGGCGTTTTGCCATCTTCCTTTCAGCCATGAGTGAGAGTTGCCCACCAGATATGGATCTTGATCATGAATTATGTATTATAGCCAGGATACATACCTCCATTTTGTAGCGCGGCAGCGGCGATTCTAGGGTTAGGGAGCACGCACCATTCACACGCTCCCTAACCCTAATACATAATAAGGTTAGCCTAGTACGTACTGGCGGCCCAAAATGGCAGTGCCCTGTACAAAGGGCACTGCCATTTTGACGGGACAGATGCCTAGTGCCGCAAGAAGAACCTGCTTTTTGCAGGTTCTTTTTGTTCTGCAACAGAGCCGCGTGGTTTGTCCGTTGCGGCTCCCTCACGGAGCAAACCAGGGCGGCGGGAAACCATCCTTTTGGGGCGGTCTGTATCCCACCATAGATTGGAGTTGACATACTTTTCTTGCCTTAGTCTCAAAGTAGACACACAAGCACTTACAAAATCAGAGCTTGGTAAAGTTACTTTATGGGTCAACAACTTCCAGAACCCACCCCCCATCTGTGACTGGCGGGGTGTGTGTGCGTGTTTGGGACTTGCTGTCCAAAAAGTAACCTTTTAAAACTCTTGGATACACATTCAAAACTTCCTTTCAAACCTATATTTTCAAATTTCAAGAAGGACAACATGGCAGCAGTGGCATCATTAGGGAGGTGCAGGGAGTTCATCCCACACCAGGTGACATCCCAGAAGAGGGGTGATGCCTGTTTGGGCCCTCCTCCCACTGGGTGTGTGTGAGAGAAAGGGAGAGCATGTTCCTCCAGGTTTTGTCATCATGGTGGCTTCCTCCTGAGGGTGAGGACGCTGCCGTGGCAAATGAGAAGGGTGAGCACACCCTTCTAGATTTTGTCACAGTAGTGGCTCCCTTCTCAGGAGGCAGCTGGTGCTGTGGTGAAGGGCGAATGTGACCTTTTTGCTGCTGCCCTTCCAGTAGCACCCCTCAACAGCCCCCGCACCAGTTGACACCCAAGGTGGGGATGCCACTATATGGCAGGACAGTTTAATTCATTTGAAAAAGCAGAGACAAGAAAATACAGATTTGTTTAGAGATTCAGACAGGAAGCTTGCATTCTGTGTCTTCCTTTTCCCTCAGTGAAATGTTTTATGAGATAATAGGCAAGAGAAAGACATATGAAAGGTGTGTCACTGAAGCATCTAAAAGGGAAAAACACAAGTTTCAGATCATAAGAAGAAATGGTATCACAACAACACAACAGACTAGCAATTGTCCTGCTGGTGCAGTGGTTAAATGCCAGTACTGCAGCCACTCACAGCCACAAGTTCACTCCCAAGCAGGGCTCCAGGGTCCACTTAGCCCTCCATCCTTTTGTAGATCGGTAATATGAGTACCCAGTTTTTGAGGGGCAATTGGCTTATACATTGTAAACTGCTTAGGGAGTGCTAGTTCACTGATAAATGATACAGAAATGTACTTGTTATTGCTATTGGTAAGGAGATTGGCAAAGATACATCTTACAAATTGACCTCTACTCTTTGGTATAAAATAACATGACTGCTTAAATGTTAATTTTGCGGCTATGCAGACCGGCCTTAAAGGCCAGCTTGGGGGTGGGGTCGGAGCATGGCGTCCACATGATGCACGCCCCGACTCCGCCCCCAGGGTGGTGTGACACTGTTCATCACTCCACACAGCGCGCGGCATCACGGCACTCCTCTGCCACTGTGTCCACACGATGCAGCACCAAAGGAACACCAAAAGCTGCGGCACCGCGGCCATTTCACCCTTTGCAGGGAGCAAAAAGGAGCTGTTTTTTGTGCCCTGCAAAGGCTTTTTGTGGCTCCTTTTTGTGCCCTGCAAAGGCCAGAGCGGGGGTGCGGCATGTGGTTGCTGCAGCCCCGATCTGGCTGTAAAAGGGGCAGCAGGAGGCTGCCCCTTCAGGGCTGTTTGCACAGCCCCTTTGTTGTTAAATGTCCCTTATTTTACAGGCATATTAGAAAGCCTGTTATTTTAATGGAAAAGTGTACTGTCAATGAAGAAAGAAGCACTGTTATTACACAGGAGTTCAGTGCCCTGTTATAGCTTAGCATAGCACAGTATAGCATTTTCAGATGTCACTAGAATATTCTGAATAAATCCAGGACACGCTTAACTGTAGCTAAGGCCACAGAAATGCTTCTTTAAATGCTGTTAATGACCTAGCCTAGGGAAGTAATGAGGTGAAAAAAGTAAATTAACTCTTCTTTTTAAACAATGTACCTTCCATTTGGGATGATGTGAGAATTCTTTAAAGACTGTGAATTTTCTACTAACTTCATTTATATGGGACTTGTGCTAGAACCTATGTTCCATGTCTGTAGACATATGTGTTAAAAAAATTGAGGGCTATCTTTGAAGATAGGTATTTCAGCAGATATCCCTGATGTCACCAGCTGCTAAGAGATTGTAATAAAAACTCTTTTTTTGGAGGATGTGTTATTTCTTAACATGCTTTTGCTGGTATACCTAAGTAAATGTAGTAGATATATTCCTGGGCTTTTCTTCCTTAACTAGAGGTAGAAATAACATGGAAATAGGCTCATACACAAAAAAAAGTTCAACATGTTTGAGCAAACTTTTTATTCAAAGGAACACCAAAAGTTGTCCATGTAAAATTGAATAACCATGTTAGGTAAGCCTTGCCTAAGTAAACAAAAACATTTTGAATCTAGATACTGCTTGAAAGCTTCCTCCAAAATGCATCCTAGGATTATTTTTTCCCCTTTCTTTCAACAGCCTCCACATTTCTTATGATTTCCATTTTGGTGGCCACTTAATATATCTAGGATTTTTTTCTTAACATGCTGGGGCTAGTTGGTGAGACAGGCCTATTTTGCTGCTCATGCTTGCCCAATAAGGGATTCTGGAGGAGGTAGATTCTGTGCTCAAGTCTGTTCAGCAGTTCACCTACCTGGGAAGCATCATCTCCTCAGACGCCAAGATTGATAAGGAGATCGATCACAGATTAGCAAAGGCATATAGTGCATTGGGAAGGCTTCACAAAAGAGTCTGGAGTAACAAACACTTGAGGCGAAGCACAAAAATCAGTGTGTATAGAGCCATTGTACTGTCTATTCTCCTCTATGGGTCTGAAATATGGGTCACCTATCGCCAACAACTACGACTCTTTGAACGCTTTCATCAGCGCTGTTTATGCACAATTCTAAATATACACTGGACTGACTATGTGACAAATATTGCTGTCCTTGAGCAAGCAGGGATCACCAGCATTGAGGCCATGCTATTGAGGACGCAGCTGCGCTGGGCAGGACACGTTTCTAGGATGAAAGACCATTGCCTCCCAAAAATAGTATTCTACAGTGAACTCGCCACGGGTCAGCGTAAGAGAGGCGCCCCAAAGAAGAGATACAAGGACTCCCTGAAACAACATCTCAGGCTTGGCCAAACTGATCACCAACAATGGTCTGCCCTGGCCTCGCATTGGGACGCATGGAGACGCACTATCCACGATGCTGCAGCCTTTTTCAAAAACTCACACTGAATGAGTCTTGAAGAGAAACGACAACGCAGAAAGAACCACAACTCGGAAACATCACCCAAAGAGACTTTCCGCTGTGCTTTCTGCAACCTGACCTGTTTGTCCCAGAATGGACTTTTTAGTCACCAACGTGCTTGTACAAAGCGCGGGATGAGTCCTCCTGAATCTTCGTTCGCGAAGCAAAGCCAGAGATTCTGGAGGCAGATGCTGCTTACCTTAGCCTGCTCTTCCCCAGCACAAGCTTTATTGCATTGTTTACTCTTGACATGCAGTGGCAACACAGTAGAAAATCTTCTTCATCATCTTTCTAATGCCAATGCTGCAAAAACCCCAAAACAAAACAATACCAAAAACAAACAAACTTCCAGCTGGATGTAACATAAGAAAAGGGGTGGGGCTGAGCTCTCGTAGAAATATTTTGTAAAAAGGAGTTCCTTTGCCAGAGGCTTTGTTCATTGAGGTAAGTCTGTATATTTGTCTGATCTCCAAAGCAACTTTAACAAGAATCCTGTTCTCTGGGCATGCAAACTGGCACTCTCTAATCACGATGTCACACAAAATGCTTACTGAAACATCTGTGTCTTATGTACTTCACAATACTGACATATAAAGCAGATTTTTCAAAAAAACACCACAAACAGTGATCCAGTGACACTAAATGCGGTTGAAAATAATACCAAGTTGTTATTTCATTTGTAGTTCCTGCCTTGTTTTTTATCAAGTGGAACTTGGAACAAACTGTTACAGTGTACTTTCACCTCAGGAGTGCTGTCCTTCAGGATTATTAACAAGAACAGCTACCTATGATATTCCATTCTGATTTTCTGGTTTTAATTTCCGGTTGATATTCAACATTCTCTGTGATTTGGTTTCAAACATAGATTTTGTACTTCTGCAAAGTTTGGGGATCCCAAGCAAGCTGATGTCTCTCTGCTACCCTGCTTTGGCTACAAAATCAGAATTCTTCCTTTACGTGGGATATCAAAGGCAGTAGATAAAACATTTTGCTGCTGGAGGCCAAAAACAAAAGTTCATGAGAAACAACTAAGAAGGTACCACTTCTGTCCCATGCATCCGCAACCTCATCTTGCTGAATAGTAGGGCTGGCCCTGTGTTTCCGATTCAACCGTCAAATCCTGTACTCTACTGTAGCAGAAGCCACTGGCTGGGATAAACAACCAAGCTGACCCACTGTCACAGAAGGCACAGTTTTGTAACGTCTGGGACCCTCCTGCATCGAAAGGCGCAAGAGAGACATGAACATTCTTTACAGCAGGTTTTATACCCAAGAGCAATACAGGAAAACCAGACCCCCAAACTCTGACCCCACCTGATTGCATTAATACATATATTCTATGGCGTTAGCAGATGAACATGAGCAGATTATACATTTTGAAATAGCAGAAATTGTTCTAGTTCATTGTAACATTGTTTATACTCTTCTGTTTGGGATGTTTCACCTTATCAAGAAAACACTGTGTTCTCAAAACAATCCTATGCAAGAATTGCTCACTCTGAAATTAGTCTTTGCAAAAGCCGAATTCTAGCTTCTATTGAGACCTCAAGTCAGCATCTAGTCTCACCCAAAATCACGACCACAAAGAGCCTATAAAAACATTTCTAATACAATTCTTCAATCAGGCGCATAAGCCCACTTCATTACTACGCTGGGGTATCTGCTGATATGTATCTGTCGCATTTGTGTTGATTCCCCCTCTTATCCTCTCACCCACAAAAGTTTGTCAACAAAATGTTCTTAGTTTTATATCCTGTACTCCTTTTACCTGCGTTTTGCAATGCCTTGCCTTCTTTGCGGTGAGGGCACAGAGAGTAAGAGAACTCTCTCTGAGGGCAAGGAAAGCTAGTCAAGGATTTGAACTCTGCTCTCCACAGTGGCAGAATTCAAAGACATAGCCATGGTGTTAGTCTGTAGAATCAGTACAGAGAGAGACCTTGCAGCACCTTTGAGACTCACTGAAAGAAACAAACTGGCAGCATGAACTTTCCTAAGCCTACTTCCTCAGATGTATATTATTAGTATTTGAATTATTAGTATTATTAAAATATATAGCCCTGTTAATCCGTAGAATCAGTAGGTAGAGAGTACTTGTAGCACCTCTGAAAGAAAAAATTGGCAGCAGGAGCTTTCCTAAAGGTCTACTTCCTCAGATGCATTTGCTGCATCTGGTCTCCAGTCATAGTAACCATGGGTCACTGAAGCTAAATTGGGAATGGAGGAAGAATTACAGGAGCCAAAAAAAGCCATCCCACAGCAAGCCGCTCCCCCTTGTGGCAGGGAGGCAATATCGGTCCGCTTTTGACGCCGTCTAGAGCTGTTTGTCTGAGGACTCGGAGGAGGCTGCTTGGTTGGCGCCTTAGTTCCTTCAGGCATGCCGTTTGCGCGCATGCGCCACAGCGGTCCAACTAGGTACAGAGACGGTTGTGGTACAGACCCACGCAGATGCTGGCGCTGGCGCATGCGCACGAGGGGAATGAGGCAGCGGCAGTGCGGGGCAATCGGGCAAAGCCTGAGAAACACGGAGTCTGGTTGGCGGCGGCGGAGGAGGAACTACGGTGGCCTGGTTGGTCCATGCGGCGCCTGCGCAGTACGGTGTTTGTGTATTCTGGCTGCGCGGCGGCGGCGGCGGCGGCGTCGTCTCCGGGGGAGGGGAGGGCCAAGATGGCGGCGTCCTCGCTGGAGCAGAAGCTGTCCCGCTTGGAAGCCAAGCTGAAGCAGGAGAACAGGGAGGCCCGGAGGCGCATCGACCTCAACCTGGAGATCAGCCCGGCCCGGGCTCGGCCGAGTAAGGGAGGGCAGGACAGTCGGGGAAGGAGAGGAGGGCCTCAGCCGGGGGAGGCCTTGCCTGGGAAGGACGGGGCTCAGGGGACGATGGTGGGCGGAAGGGTTGCGGGGGAAGGTGGCGGAGGAGGAGGCGGCGGCGGCCTCAGGTCCTGAGGGGGAAAGGTAAAATAAAAAAGGGGAAAGAAAGAAAGAAAGGCTGCGTCCACACTGGGGAAATAACCCGGTTTGTCTGGCTCAAGGCTATGGAATTCTGGGAGTTGGAGTTTGTTGGGTCCCATAACAAACTCCAACTCCCAGAATTCCATAGCCTTGAGCCAGACAACGAGTTAAAGCGGTGCCAAACCGGGTTATTTCTCCTGTGTGGATGCAGCCCAAGAGCAAAGTGTGTGGGGGTTTGTTTGTTTTTTGAGGGGGAGAAATGGATTAGGAAAGGAGGAAAGTCTTTAAGAGACTTCTCTTAAACAGAGGCTGGGTGGTCATTTGTTGGGGTGCCTTGATGGTGTGTGTCTCTGCTTGGCAGAACGGGGCTGGATTTGATGACCTTTGGGGGCCCCTCCAATACCCCTGGGATTCTGTGAAAGGGAGCTGGAGAGGCTGACCTGGAGCCTGAATCCCTAAGGTTCACGTCCCTTTGGGGTGGGGGATCCAGCAAGAAGGAAGAGGAATGTGCAGCCAAAGGCTTTCATGGCCAGCATCCATAGCTTTTTGGGGTTTTTTCGGGCTATGTGGAAGAAACTCTTCTAGAACATGGCCATGTAGCCCCAAAACCCACAAAACACTAAGGACGAGGAATGTGAGGAGGGGCAACAGCAAAAGGCCGTGGGGACCCTGGGTGCGAGGAGGCGTGTGGTGTAGGGAAATGGGTTATTGCCCTGGACCCCTGGGCCTTGGCGTTGCAATGGGCTGGTGCTCTGGAGTTCTTCTTCTTTGAAGAGGAGGGAAATGGTCATTGCCTGCTTTGGTGGGCAGATTCCCCATATATTCTGAGCAGAGGGAGGTGTGGAGAAACAAGTGCCAGCCTTGAAGCTGTTACGGTATTTGGGAGAAATGAGTTTGGGATCCTTCGATCACAGCGCTAAAGCCGGAGGGAGCAGTTGATTGAAAGCCTGTGTGCATACAAGCGTCAACCAGTGAAGTTCAGTTCAGAATACAGTAATACTCTCTTTTTAAACTGATTTCTTTTTAATGATGGACATTCACAAGTATTCTTGTGTGGTAAAAGTAAAACGTCTACAGGTGAAGTTCAGTTCAGAGTAATAGTCTCTTGTGAAACTGATTTTTCCCCCTGGATGGGGATTCACAAGTATTCTTGCCTGGTCAAAATGAACTAAGCTCTAACCCAAATATAAGAGAGGTCTTGAGTATACATGTGAAGCAGTGTTCCCCAAAGCTCTCCTACCTAGAATATACCAGTAGGCCTTTTCCCTCAATTGAAATTAAAGAGACACTGCATACCTGCATCCTGATTTTTGAGTTCTGGAATCATTGGTAAGGCATTCTCTTTGAAGAGCAGCCTCTTTTGGAGTAAGAGACTCCCTTTTAGAAGGGCTTCTTTGGATTACAGTTCCTGTGATCTGTGTGGAGCAGCCAGATGTAGAATAAGCAAAGAACTTAAGAAGGCCTGTTTGGATCATCAAATGTAGCACTTAGTTCCCACATGGTCAACCACATGCCTGCAGGAAACCCACAATGGGGATGTAAATGTAGCAGTGTTCTCACACTAGTATTGTATTCCCCAGCAACTGGTCTTCAGAAACGTACGTACTTTGATACTAGAGATAACAGAGCCTCCAAGACTAGTAGTTATTGATAGCCTTGTCTTCCCTAAATTTGCCTAATTCCTTTTTTAGCTTTTCAAATTTATAGCGATTGCTACCTGTTGTAGCAAATTCTATTATTTAACTATCTGATATGTGAATAAGTACTTTGTTCAGTCTATTCTGAATCTCCTAGCATTCAGTTTGTTTGGATCATCCAGAGTTCTAGTATTATGTGAGGGTGAAAAGCTTCTTCTGTCTGCTTTCTGTATAATTTGCATATACACATCTCTCAGGGGCCTTCTTACTTAAGCATTGTTTCAAGGTTGTTATATCTTTTAAAAAACCCAAATGCTGTAACATCATAGGAAGGTCCTTTATCATTTTGATTGCTTCTTTTCTCCTTTTCTAGCTGTACAGTATTCTTTTTGAGTTGTGGTGACGCAGGTGATACACAGTAGTCAGTGGTCACACCATAGATTTTTATGAAGGCATTGTGATAGAGTTGTAGAGTTGTATGGAGGCATTATATGCGTTCTCTACTATTAGCTTTGGCAGCTAGTGGATTATTTTAGTGCAGAGGTCAGAATTCCAGGCAGTTTTTGTGGCATGTCTTTAGTTTCACATAGGTAACATGGAGATTGTGTTACAATGAAAGTGACCTTGGTAGCTGTCAATGCTTAGTATAATTTTAAAATCTGTTTACTCAGGGGTTCAACAGGCCTCCCAATTTCTCACTAGATTGGGGCCACAGCAACTGCATGCTACAGCCCCGATCTGGCATTTTAAGGACGTGAAAAGGAGCTGCAAAAAGCGGCTCCTTTTTGCTTCCTCGAAAGGGTGCCATAGCCACAGCGGTGTGGCTATATGGTGCTCCTTTGATGCTCTGTTGTATGGATGCAGCGCTGGAGGAGCGCCATGATACCGTGCCCTGGGGGTGAAGTCAGGACGTGCATCATCTGGACGTGACACCCTGCCTCTTCCCCCAGGCTGGCCTTTCAGGCCGGTTTGTACAGGATCTCAGTGTTAAATTATATAAATTAAATTATACATTCGTGGCTTATTTATGTATTTATTTATTTATTGTATTTATACTTCAGAACTGCTCTCAGAGTGGATTACAAATTGGTAACTACACAGTTCCCTGCCCTCAGGCTTACAGTCTGAAGCAGTGGTTCTCAGACTTGAGTATTTTAGATGTTTTGGACTTTAGCTCCCATAATTCCAGAAGGTGGTTGTTGTTGTTGTTATACTTTATTTATATAGCACTGTAGATTTACACAGCACTGTACATACAGACAATAAAATCGATAAAAATGAAACCTGCCAATGGCATACGTTCTACAAAATACATATAAAACAATAGATAATAATATAACATAGAATTAGATAAAATAAGGAGGCAACAGGTTTCCAAGATAGCTGGGGCTTCTAGGAACTGAAGTCCAAAACACTCAGAGGACCAAAGTTTGGGAAACATTGATCTAAAGACATGATGCACAAGGAAAGGGGAGAGATTCTGCCTCCAGAAGTAAGAGGCCATGTTAATAGTAATGTAGCCATGGTGAAATTGTAAGGGTATGGTAAAATTACCCCAGAACATACTTTCTGAAAGATAAATAGACTGATGTCAGTATCTCTGATAGGACTTCTCAGGTCATGTAGAGTTCTGATTATTGTGGTTGGCACTTTAGAGCACCACAGTCCAAAGTTCTGAGGCATTTCCTGATACTGAAATTGAAAGAGCAGGGCCACCCTGAATGCACACTTAAGCTATTGATGTGATACCTGGAGGCAGATATATCACTGACCAGGGGGGGGGGGGAATCCCCTTTAAGATCAGCTGAAAGGGAGAGTGCAAACTCATTCATTTGTCACTGCTTTTCAAGTAAATGTTTACTTAAGTTTGGAACCTCATTTCATATAAATCCATCTAAAGTAGAATGTGTGGAAAGAAAAAGAAGAGAAGGAGCATTTCAATGTTTTACCTTATACTTACATGATGCTTGTGTTTGTCTTTTAAAATGAGAATGTAGTGTCTTCAACTCCACTTTCAGTTGTGATTTTGTTTGTTATGGGCAATTTATTTTAAATTTTGCATATAGAAGCCAGAAAATGGAAATCAGAGCATATATTCGACCATGGCTTGGTAGCTGAAAGCTAAGAGAGTGTGGTGGTTTTTAATTAATTACAGTAATAGCCTGCCATTCTTCTAGAATGGCTAACGTGAATTAAAACAAGGTACATCTAACAAACTTAGTGATAAAAATGTTAAAAGATAATGAAATGAACAATCATAGTAAAACATCACTACTTTAATACTTTTTAAAATCATTTTAAAAACTTGACAATATAAATAAAAGTACAGTATATTGCACACATTCAATTAAAATATTTTACTGCACAGCTAGTTTATCAAACAAATGCCTGTTCAACTAAAAGATCTTTACCTCCTAAAGGAAGAAGGGTGCGGATGGGGCCAACTTCCACAGATTGGGAGCAGCCTCCAAGAAGGCGCTTTTCTATGACTTCAACAACCATACCTGTTGGGTGGGGACTGAGAGAAACTCCTTGCTCAAGGATCTTAAAACTTGGGTTGGCTCATATAAGGAGATAATTTAAGAATTCTTTGTTGTTCTTTGACTTTGCAAGATTATGCAGGTAAGGGATTGTATCCCTAGGGCTAGCTTCTGGTGACCCCACCATACAAACATGTGAGGAAGATTGTGGAGCTGTACTGCATATCAACTGCCAGTGCAACCCATGGCCATATTCTTACTATTTGCCCACGTGAGAAAGGCCTCTATGTACATATTGATGTATGTAAATAGAGCTTTAACACATAAAGAGGGATTCTATTTGGGTCATCCTTGTGCGGACATGTTTGATACCTATTTATTGGTACACATGTACTTACTTCCATCTCACATGGACCTATCATGCAAAGGGTGAGACTGTGAAACCTTCTAAGTTGTTTGGAGTGGGGTTGGCCCACAAAGACCTCCACACTCCTTTATGTGTTCTTAAATGTGTGTATATTGGGTGGGAGTCAGCTGAAGCTCACTTACTAAAATGCCCCTTTCTTAGATTTTTTTAGACAGTGTTTTACAATGTTTGCTTGTCTCTTGATTTTCTTCTGTTGTTCTGGAGTCCTGTATACATATTCAGAGTGTGTGTGTGTGTTGATGTGTGTCTTTGATAATGTATTCCTTTATTCTTTTTATCCCCCAAAATAAAAGCATAAGAGCATTGTAACACAATAAAAAATGGTGTGTGTGTGTGTGGGGGGGGGGGGAGAGAATTGAAATAAAGCACCAGAACTAAAACTAACTGGCAACATCTGCAAAAGTCACTTGGTAAGTTAGTACAGCAATAAGCCTTGGTGAAAATGTAAGTTTTTAGGGACCTCATAATGAACATCAGTTGGAATAGTTCCACAAGTAGGCATAGACCTCTGATAGGCAATTTTCAAGTGGGTCAAGTTATACAACATTTAAGGGGTCATTCAGACGTGTTTTTTTTTTAGTGAAACGATGCGAATAACCTCACTTATGCATTCTGGGTTTGTTGTCTGCACTATGGAACCTCATCTATGCATGGCTCTGTATCTTGGGTTGTTCACATGTGCCAGCAGTCAAGTAAAGATCGAGTCAACAAAAATGCAAATGTATTTGAAATGCATTCAAGGCATGCAGAGTTTAATCTTGAATTATCTTGAGTCTACTCACATTGGTTATTCACACTGCTGACGATGCAAACCTCTTTTAAAAAAACTCAAGAAGAAACATGGCATCAAGTATCCCAGGTTGAGTGGGGGTTTTTGGCAGCCCTCCCTCCCAAAAAAACTCTGAATCGATTGCATTTGGGTTGCATGTGAGCAACAGATCCAACCCAGATTCATCATGGATTATTTTCACCGTCTGAATAGATCCTTAAAAGAGAAGCAAAAGTTCAAATCTATGTCACATTTCCAAATGTCCTTTTCAAAACAGATAGACAGAAGCTACATCCTACCACAAATTTCAACTGATTATTCTTCCATTCAGTGTTCTGTACGCAGAACAATAAACTTTTGTTGAAGGCTCTGTTTTTCATTCTGCTCAACAATTTTCTTGAAAGGAATATAAAGCTATTATTTTCTTGATGTATTTGTCTTGATTCTTGCACTTCTGATAGAGAAAATCCACATTCTGTAAATGGAATTTGTACATAGGGAGATCAGTGCTACTGCTTTTTAAATAAAGGAAGTTGGGACATATGAGTTTGTGACCATGCCTTCATCTTTATAAACATTTTGTGGGAGGATAAGTAATAGTTTCTAGAAGGAAAAAAAGATGTTGAGAAAGGGCTGTAAAGCACAGTCTCTGCTGACTCAGGATAAGGGTGCAAAGTAGTGGACAGTATTTAGCTATCCAACTTTTCTCGTCTTTATCTCTTTGAATATTTCCAAATTGTTTACAGCCAGTATGGCCTGTGATCACTGATGATGGGAATTGCCCAATAACTGGATAGAAAAATTGGAAATAAGCGAGATGAATCCGTATTATAACTCATTGTAAAATCAGTTCCTAAAATAGATCACTTACAAAACAATTTTTTTTACGTGTTGGATGGTTGCTATGTAGCTGCTAATTTAAGGATGCAGAATACGCTATTTGTAACTCTTCTGCCTTATGCTACTAGCTTTTTTCTCCCAAATTTGTATGATGATGTTTGAATGTTATCTTGCCAAAATTAGCAGAATATGCAGATCTTTTCAAAATGCAGTGTTAGCTTTTTCTATTAGCACAATAGTAATGGAAATTTAAAGCATTATAATGAATAAAGTTGAATTTTGACAGATTATTACACATGTATTACCGTTCATTTTAATACTTTTTACAACAGTGCGCTTGTGTAGAAAACTAAGTCATAATAGGGCATCTCTGTAACAATGTTACAAAGTTCTTTCACTTTATAAAGTGAGGAATTACTGGTTACTCAGGGCCCCATGTTGTTGGTGTGTGCCTTCAAGTCGTTTCCAATTTATGGCAACCCTGAGGCAAACCTATCATGGGATTTTCTTGGCAAGTTTTGTTCAGAGGAGGTTTGCCAGTGCCTTCCCCTGAGGCTGAGAGCATATGACTTGGCCAAGGGCGCCCAGTGGGTTTTATGGCTGAGCTGGGAATTGAACCCTGGGCTCCTGAGTCATAGTCCTGTTTAAAAGAAAGTTGAAGTGACT
Organism: Sceloporus undulatus; assembly: GCF_019175285.1. Classification (NCBI taxonomy): domain Eukaryota; kingdom Metazoa; phylum Chordata; class Lepidosauria; order Squamata; family Phrynosomatidae; genus Sceloporus; species Sceloporus undulatus. The sequence continues at coordinate 123,979,672 of NC_056523.1, read as the reverse complement.
CTTTGATGCCCAGACCATTGGAGTGACTTAGTGGCATCTTTGATTCCACTTCATTATTATAACCACCGTCATCATCACTTTATTTATAAACTGCTGTTTAATCTAAAATATCTTATGAGAAATATTTTAAGAATATCCATTGAGATGAGACAGTGTTACTGTCATGTGAGCACATTCTGAGATAGTGAATTGTGATATTAAAGTTTAAAGAGGGTTTTCATGGGTACAAACTGGACATGACTAGTTGGAGAAAAAAAAAAGATGTTGAGCCAATCAGTTGTTTGACAACTTACCAAAATGTGTTGTACTGGGCTAGAAGTGTAATATTTGCTAAAGTCAGGAATTTAAAAAGTTTTGATTCATTACTTTGGGCTTAGATGATTGTAAGGACCTTTTTTGGTTTAGAACCGTATGAGTATATATATATAATGTTGAGAGAGTGTAGTAAGATCATGAAATTTAAAGCAAATGCTTATGCTATGGTAAGGGCTGGGAATATCAGAGATGATCTTTTGGACATCTAGGAGTTTGAAAGAAAGTACTTGTTTTTAAAAATGTTGAGGAATGTGAAATTTAGTCAGTCCTGTGCAATCTTTGTACTTTGAAAAATGATGCTGACTCTTGAAAAAATTACAATAAACAGTGATTTTAAATATTGCTAATATATGCCTATGATTGTGAAGTGGTGGAGCGGTTGATTGGTGTAGTTCTAGTGATGGGCTCTGCCTCCTGGAAGGAAGAACATCTATCAACAGAAGTGTTGTTGCATAAGGGATTAGAATCCTACCATGTTTAATTGAGCAAGCTCATATAATACAAGTAGAAGAAAGATGCAGTGGCTACCTTCCCATTATGAGCTATAGAGACATGAACTTTATGAAACAGATTCTTTACTTGTTTGATGCATCTCATTTTTTACCTTGTCTATCCCTTTTGTTGGTTTTTCACCACTTCCATTCCTTATCCTGAAATTGATTTGAATATGATTTATTTTCATTTTGATGACTTGATTGCTTCTGTTGTGATTTATCGTGTTTTTTTCTTCCTTTTCCCAATCCAGTTATTGTGATCACTCTAAGCCCTGCTCCTGCTCCATCCCAACGTGCAGGTACCAGAACTTTTTATCATCGCAGCTTGGATTTCTTGCATCATTACTTTAATGCTTCCTTCAACTGCATAGAATTGCCACTTGTCTGCTTCTTCTTCAGTTGTGTGTCTGACTTTGCTTCTTTCTCCACTTTGATATTATCCTTTACTATTGATCTAGCCTAACTCACCAAGATCAGCTAGGCAAAGCATTGCATAAAGCCATGCATGAAAACATGTTTTGAATGCCCACAGCTGCAGTAGTTGCTTATCTAGTGCCTTCTTTTCTTGATGATGTCAAAGCACTTTATAAAAACAGGTAACCACTAAATTATTGTGCTGTGTTGGACCTTGTACTTGCCACCTTCTTCCGTGTTCGGTGCCTGCAATCACAGGTGGAATGTGGAAGTTAACTTTTCATACACAACCCTTGATATTTCTGGATGGAAAGACAATATAGATATGTCAGTCATGCACCTAGAAGAATTAAGTGGTATCATTCATTTGTGATGTGCAGTTATTCTGAGGTAGCAAACAGTCAATTCTGTTGAATTAGGTAGGAAATTGGTATGAGGCTTTCAGTAATAAGGGGAAATGGCAAGAATTTCTGAAATAAGATAATTTTGCAGCATCTGACATCAGTGCATGAAATTTATTGATTATCTTGGTATGAGTGCATATGTATTCACTACCTTATATTCCTTTCTTCTTCAAATGAAGTGGTAGCCTTTCCCAGGCAGGCTCCTTTGCAGTAAGCTAAATAATTATCTAATTATTTTCTGCATGGATATTTTCACTGTAGCATTTATTAGGCTACTGTATATTTCTGGTGAAATGTATACTAAACCATCTTACTTAGAAGCAGTTGTCAGTTGCATAGGATTGTACCTCTTCATTTCTCATATTAAGAAAACAACTTATCCCCTTAACGGCAACATAGCTTTTACAGATGGTGGGAGAAATCTCAAATTGCAAATATTTAATTAGAGATTTATACAGACATTTTCTTAGCTGTTGTACATGCATGCAGCAAAGATGTAGTCAGTACCTAGATAACATATAATTGGATAATTTAAAAGGTTGTATAAGAATGAGTTTTATTGGCCAAGATCTTTTATTATAGAACTAATAAAATTAAATAAAATACATATTTAATTCTATATCTTGCATGAAAATGGGTAGGGTTCTGCAATAAAGAGTAGAAAATAGTACTTATAAATCTGTTTTTGTTCTATTATAGTACCAGACTTTTCTGTGCCTAATACAAAGGGATACACTTGATTTGTTAGTTGTTTAATAATAATAATAATATAAATTATTTATTTATAGCCCACCCAGTCACAAGGAATCCGGGTGGGTTACAGCAATAAAAATACATAAATATAAAATACATAAAAATAAAAATACACTCTTGTTCTTGAGCTAGCCCTGATGAAGATGGGCCAGCCTTTCATTCCCTCCCAGGCCAGAAGATGACAGTTGCCATGGAGGGAGGGCTCTTCTTCTTGAGGCTAGCCCTGATGGAGATGGGCCAGCCTTTTCACTCCCTCCCAGGCTAGAAGATGACAGTTGCCATGGAGGGAGGGCTCTTTTTCTTGAGCTAGCCCTGATGAAGATGGTTTGGTGTTGTACTCTTAACAATATGGCATGGATGATATATTGTGGCTAGATGCAGCGTTTAAAGAACCTGTTGTAATACTAAAGCAGTGGTAGTCTTTGCACAACTTGCCTTGCCAAGTGTTGTGTTTAGTTTACACTAACTGACTTCTTTATTTTATGTCGTGATCAACTGTGACTGTGTTGTGACATTGCTCCTGTGGTTTTTTTCCCCTACCCTAGAGGCAACAGTAGTTTGGTGCAGAAAATGCAAAGAGAACATGTGTCATTTTATCTACTGTATGACTCCCTAATAGTGCTTTGATGTCTTTCAGGATGGGAATATATTTAATTATTTTACCTTCCAGTGCTTTCCAACTTGTCTTCCATTAGCTTTTACTTGTGCTTTTGTGAGATGCTACTTGTTATTTCCAGTTATCACCCAACAGAAAATTGGACCCATTCAATTTAAAATAGATATGACCCTAACTTTTTTTTCCTAGGGAACATACTGACTATTTGTATGACTCTAGGATTTAAACATATTATTACCCTTGTTTTGCTATGTCATTGTTACCATCTGGAAATACATGTCATACAGGCAATTAAATCTTGACAATGGCTAAGTATGCTATCAGGGTAACCCTTGGACAAGGTGGGTTATTTTTACTTGAGGCTGCACACCAGGTCAGGCAGGGCCACCAAATTCTTTCTTAGCTCCAGCTTTTTGGCTGCAGTTCTTCTTTATTGAAAATCTTTCATTTCTCATGAATTTGAGTTAATAGGGAAATTTGAGCTTAGCCTTTCAAAATGTTCTTAGTTGTTAGGATTTTAGAAGAAAATGTTTGAAAATATAATCCGTGTTCTCTTTTATTGCCCAGAAATATAAATACACACAGTGTCCTTGTATTGCATTATTTTGCAAGCTATTAGTTGAAATAACAGAAGAAGAAACTGACTGATCCTTGTAAGTGCTTGGCATAGATGCTTTCCCACAGTCTGAGTAAAACTTACTGCTGTGGGATTGGAGCAGTATCACCTATGGTGTATGTTATCATGCCTCCTTATAGAGGGATATATTTAGGGAGAAATATAATACTTCATTATTTGAATTTTGGAGGAATTTGTGTATTGCATGGCTAAATGTGAGTAAGAACTGTTGGGATTAAAGCTGCCCTATTGCTCTTGCTCTTTGTTTTTAGTTCTTGTAGAGATGTAACTAAAAGAAAAGATTATCCTGGCTGTCTTTCCTCTTTTGATTGCAAACTTTTAAAATTCCAGTCTATAAGAAACTACCTACAATAAACATTCTTGGCCTTTTAAACTACTGGAATGGAAGCCAAAAGGGGTTTTTCCCCATAATTTCTAGACCCCCTGAAACCAATCCATGGACTCCTATGAACACAAATTTCAAAGTTGGGCATTTATTATGTGTGCACACAGACAGGTTATTCTGATCTGTTGTTCTTACTCATTGAATGATGATAAAAAGCTGTATTGATGGATTGCATTCATATCCATTTGACTTGCAATATTGCACACAGGTATTGCATTATACCAAACAGCAACTGCTCATAGTAAATATCATTTCAGACATGCATTCAAAACAAAAAGAAAGGGGTACAAGAAAAATTAGCCCACATTGCAATATACAGTACTGACTTAATACCTCGGGAGCAGACTAAACAACCCACGTTTATTTGGCTGTATTATACCACTGTTGATGCTGGCTGAATCCAGATCACCCTTTTGAAGGAGAGAGAAACTCGTATTTCCTTAGCAGAATTTCCTGCCTAGAAAGCAAGACTATACAAGTAGGGAAGTACTGTCTATCCAAAAATCTTCAGACAGCTTATATGGCTTTTTGAAAAGAGGCAGGTAGATGGGTTTGAGTTATTTCATCCAGTTTTTTGTGGTCATGTTCTAGAAGAGTTTATTCCTGGTGTTATTCAAGATTTCTCTGAAGATGCCAGCCACAGTTGCAGGCAAAATGTCAGGAATAAACTCTTCTAGAATATGTCCACATAGCCCAAAAAACCCACAAAAACTATGGATGCCTGTCATGAAAACCTTCAACTTCACATATTTCATCCATTATTGCAGTGCAATCATTTTTAAGCAAAGTAGGCTGTATTTTCCCTTCCAGTTTCATTGTCTGAAAAATGTATGGCTGTAGACTTCAAGAAAAAGAAATAAAGCTACTGAAAATAAAACCATATAAAGCAATTTCTGTGCTTCATTTGGTAGTGCAGTTGTCAGAACCATTTCTAATTTTGTAGTTTCTCCTATGCCTGTATCCCTCTGCAGAAGGCTAGCACCTCTTTGTTGTCAGTGCTCTAGTTACCTCTTTCATTCAGATGCTGCCTGCTTAGCGAGGCCTGAAGATCAATAGATCACTGACCTATAGTTTTAAAAGACCATCAGTTACAATCGTCCCTCCACATTTGCTGGGGTTAGGGGCACAGGATACCCATGAATCTGAAAAAAACCACAAATAACAAAAACACTGTTTTTACTTAGGAGAACAACTCTCTGGGAATTTCTAGGTCGTCCAGTGCAACTCTGATCAGCACCTGCCAGACATTGACAGTAGAATTGTGCTGGAGGAGCTACAAATGCCTAGTGGAGTGTTCTCTCTAGGAATCTATAGATCCTTCAGTGTGACCTTTGGTTAAAGTTGACCATAGGGTTGCGCTGGAGGACCTGGATGTTCGTGGACAGAACATATTAATAAAATCCATGAATAATCAAATCCGCAAAAGTCAAAGCTGCAAATGTCAAGGAATGAGTGTACTCTCTGAAAAAATAGATTGAGAAGTAATTGCAGTCTAGCAATGAAATGTTTGGGGGCTGAAATTTATTAAAATATTTGTTCCCTCTAGGCAGATACTAATCATCCTAACTTTAATTAAAATGCGTATTTAACAGTTTCTATTTCTCCCACATTTGATCAAGCATTGGCTCACCTAGGCTGCATCTGCACTGCAGAAATAATCCAGTTTGACACCACTTTAACTGCTATAGCTCAGTGCTATCAAAATCTCGGAATTATAGTTCTGGGAATTGTTGCTCTGGTACCACTACAAAATACTTTAGATGTCATTAGACTGCAGTTCCCCCATTCTCAGCATTGGCTGTGCTGATTAGGATTGCTTGGTCTTGTAGTCCAACAGCCTCTAGAAGGGTGCATCATTCCCACTCTGCTCTAAAAAGATTCAGTATGCTTAGCTCTTACATTCCCATTCCTTGGGTATAATGAGCTTTTCAAATCCCCACATATTGAATGGTGTGGAATATAATGGACTGGCCTGAAGAAAGAGGCTCCTCCCTCCCTGTCATCTTTCGGCCTCTGAGGGAGAGAGTAGGCTGGCCCAGTACCATCAGGGGCTAGCCTGAAGACAGAGGCTCCTCCCTCCCTAACTGTCATCGTTGGGCCTCTGAGGGAGAGAGAAGGCTGGCCCAGTACCATCAGGGGCCGGCCTGAAGACAGAGGCTCCTCCCTCCCTAACTGTCATCGTTCGGCCTCTGAGGGAGAGAGAAGGCTGGCCCAGTACCATCAGGGGCTAGCCTGAAGACAGAGGCTCCTCCCTCCCTAACTGTCATCTTTCGGCCTCTGAGGGAGAGAGAAGGCTGGCCCAGTACCATCAGGGGCTAGCCTGAAGAAGAAGAGCCCTCCCTCCGGTCCATCTGCCTTGGTCCAGGCCTCAGAGGGAGAGAAGAATGCTGGACCTGATTCCCTCCCCCCCTCACCATTCCCTTCTCCTTTTGTGTCATGTCTTTTAGATTGTAAGCCTGTGGGCAGGGAACTGTCTGTTATCCCCTCTATTGTAAACCACTCGGATTCCCAGTGATTGGGCGGTATATAAATAAAACC
>NC_056523.1:123818534-123973106 GCF_019175285.1 Sceloporus undulatus | reverse complement strand
TATTATTATTATTATTATTATTATTATTATTATTATTATTATTATTATTATTATTATTATAATGAATACCATTAGAGATTCTATAGACTGAAAGCAAGATTGGGATGAAAAAGGCATATCCTTGGAAGTCAAATCTCTCATTGGCTACTGTCTGATAATGCACTTGTAGTGTGGCACATTTTTGCTTAGTACAAATTTCTGGTTCTTTCCCCTGCTTTTTGTTGTTTGTTTTTCCCGTTCCACTTTCCATATGCTACTAAAACATAACCCCCCCACCCAAAAAAGTATTTCTATGGAACATACCAAAACTACATAAGCCAAACATTTGTCAAAACATGGCATTTGTTTTGAGGTTTGCACATTTTCTTCCACAGTAATGAATACTGGCTTGTATAATTTGGTATTTTAGCTCAGAAATCAAGATTTCTTGTTCTTTGCTTCAGGTTGTTTCCAGCTTAAGGCAACCCTATAACGGGGTTTTCTTGGCAAGATTTGCTCAGAGGGGGTTTGCTCTTGCTTTCCTCTGAGGCTGAGAGAGTTTGACATGTCCAAGGTCACCCAGTAGGCTTCAATGGCTGAGAGGGGATTCGAGCTCTCGTGTCCAGAGTTGTAGTCCAGTGCTCAAACTACTACACCATACTAGCTTTTGGATTCTCAGATTCAAAATAACCTTCTTCTGCAAGACTAACTTGATCTTGTTCTCCCTCCACAGTGTTTCTGAAATGTAAATGTCCTGTGATATACCCCTGTGTTAATCACTATCAAGTGCTGCCAGAGATAGCAGTGGACTGAGTTTGTATGGCTAGAGTTGTTGAGAGGAGACAGAGGCCAAACACTTAAGGTTCCTGTAAAGATTGTAGGAGTTTGCTGTATAGAGGCTGCTATATTTATTGTAGATTGAAAGGATTGCCTTCAATAAATATTCCTGTTTCGTATTGTCATTTTCTGTCCACTTAAAATATTTGTTTAAAATAAATGGCAAGCTAGAAAGCTACTAAAAACAACAACAACAACAACAACCAACCTTAAATAGCCTTATTTTTCTTCCTTTGTGGCATTCAATAGCCCTTGCTGTTCATGAGGCATAAATTTGCTTGGACGTTTCATTTTGATGTCAATTACTCAGCACTTCAACAAGGCAATAAGTGTCAAGAGGAGGCAGTGGAAAATCACCATTTCCAAAATATATTCCAGTCCATTTGAAATATGGAAAATATACATAGTTTGGAGACACCCATTTTAATACATTAGTGTCATGTATGCGAAAGTATGTCAGCTTCTCAGAAGAGCTGACATGCTTTCAGTTAAAAGATTAGTCTCATAAACGGTTATATTGTTTGTGCTACCTGAATCTTCTGGATAGTAAAAACAAATAAAAATATCTGGGGCATTTTTGATTTGAAATAGGTACTTCTTAATCATCTGATGATTTTTGAGAGATGCTTTGTTGTTACAGATATGGGAACTATATATGAGCTCAACAGGAAGATTCCAACAAATGTTGCTGGAGATTCTTGATCATATTTATAATTCTTGTAATACTCAAATATATTTTCTTACTAATAAGAGTAACCTTTAAAATAATTTTATTAGGCATCTGAGTACTATTTATCCCAGTCTCTCAAAAGGTAGTTATTTTTGCCAACAAAAACGCTCCCACCGGCGTTTCCCCTCCTCCGCGTCCTCCCCACTGGCGGGTGGGATGGTGTTCAAGTGGCACAGGCACCTGAGGGTCCAAGGGAGCCAGCAGGCCGGCTTTTAAAGGGACCCCGCTCACACCAAGTAGATGCTTTTTACCAAGATTTTAAAGAACATCTGAGAATTGTAAACAATGAAGACTTGGCCATGGTCACACTGAGGCTACATCTGCACTTCAGAAATACAGTAATAAAGGGTGACACCACTTCAACTATGAAATCTGGGAAATGTAGTTTGTTGTGGTATCAGAGCTCTCTGACAGAGAAGGCTAAGTGTCTCACAAAAGTACAGATCTTAGAATTTCATAGCATTAAGCCATGGCAGTCAAAGTAGTGTCAAACTGGATTATTTCTGCAATGTGGTTGTAGCTTGATTTGAACTTGGGCTACTTTTGAGGGTTTTGTATTTCAGCAGAAATCTAGCATCCAAAAAATCTGAAATATCTGTTGAACATCACATCGTCAACAAGCTTAGTAAAGCTTCCATTTTCTATGCTTCCTAGTTCTATTCATTACCTGTTTATTTCCATTTATATTATCTTCCTGCTTTGCTGTGCTTTTTTGGCTGCCACTCTATCTGTCTTCCCATGCCCTGTCTTTCCCCCATAGTTATTTCATTTCCCTTTTCTGTAGTTTGATTCAGTTGTGCTGGAGTGACCTTTTCTGTAGCATGTTTTCTTCTTTTCTGTGGTTATCTGTTTGGCAGATGGAGCTGATGAGTTTGCATGATCAAGCTATAGAGTAGCATGCAAGTTTCTTGGATTGAGAGCTTGAATGGGTAGCAGTATTACAAAAATGGATTTGTATTTGGCATATCTTTAAAATATTTAAAGATTGAATTTGGTTGGTGGGCAGTAGTGATGCAGAATTTGTGCAAGCATTATTTCTGTGATGTTGTTTTTTTGATTGAGGTATTATAGACATCTAGAATACATCTAGGATTGTGTTTTTTACCCTTACTTAACTTCTGCACAACAAGCTTGATAATCTTCTACATGGTGATCATGGACCTTTGATTCCAAGCCAAACACTTTCCCAGAAGACTCCCATCTGTTGGAACCATGCAATTGCCTTGTATGATGTCTTTAAAAGTATGGATGGAAGACAGCGCACACTTCGATAGAGAGAGGAGTGCCGATCATTTGTACAGTGGTTCCTCGGGATACGAAATACCCAGGTTACGAAATTTCCGGGATACGAAAAAATCCCATAGGAAATAATTGTTCCGGGTTACGAATGTTTTTTCGGGTTACGAAAAATTTTTTGGTGCTTTTCGGCGCTATTTCACACGAAATCGCGGCTTTTCCCCATTAGCGCCTATGGGTTTTTCGGCTTACGAAGCCTTTCGGGTTACGAAAGCGGCCGCGGAACGAATTAATTTCGTAACCCGAGGCATCACTGTACTTATATAATTTAGGATCCGTTACTTCACTCCCCACTGGAATTAATTTATGCCATTTAATTAGTTATTGGTTTCAGTTTGGGTGTTAAAAAAGTTGTAGACAATCTAATTTGGCTTGGCATGTTGTGGCCAGCCAACGAGTTCCTAAAAGGAGTCAGCTCCAAACTATTATTTTTACTTAAAAGATAATATGGAAGTTGTTATGTTCCAGTAGACTGAATTTTATAAGGGTGGGAGGAATTGCACAAATTGAAATAAGAATTGAACTTTGAAGATAGAGGCTCCTTCCACTATTTGGGGAAGCATATGAATAGTACAGTAAAAACTATTATCTTTTGGCCCTCAAAGATCTGTGAAAAGTATTTTAGATTTATACCAGTAATTGCTTTTTTAATTTTTGTGTGTTTATAACATGACACTACCCTTCCCATGGTCATCTTGGCCCCTGTTTTCCTTGATATCAGAGCTATAAACTCTTGTTTGTTAAAATCCATTGGCATAACTGCAGTTGATCCACTTGTTTTCTCAGTTGCAAAAAATCAGTTCTAAATCAAGACTTAGCCCCTGGTCATTAGATTTATTAAGAAAGCATTGTTATGATTCAGTATACTTGCAGGCTTTATATAGATACTTTTAGGCAGTCATAAATGTTGGGAAATTGGAACCTTGGCATTTAAACTACTGTGTTCAATAAACCTTTGAAATGCCATACATTCTGTTTTGTGGGTATTTAATATCTTAAAACCAACCAGTGTGGATTAGTTACACTATGTCACAAATGGACATCCTATGCCCCTCCCACATATTGTTAAATTGAAGCTCCCATCAGCTCTTATCATCATACCTAACGGTAAAGCTTGCTGGGAGTTGCAGTCCAGCAGCATCTGCAGTCCAGGGTCAAATGTTTCTCATCCCTGCAATAAGAAACAAGAATAATAATAATAATAATAATAATTATTTGTATACCGCCCTCTGGCAAACCAATCCGGGCGGTTAACAACAGTAAAATATAAAATATGACAATTAAAAACACTTTATCCCTCCCCCCCTTAAGACAGTATTAAACAGTATAACATATTAAAACACAATGTCAATGCATAAAAACAACAATTAAAAACTAAAAACCCTGATATCCCTCTGTTGATCCTCGACCATCACTAAGATGGGGCCACGGGAGGAATGAGGGAATCAGGAACCTGGGCCGGGATGGTTAAACTGGAAAGGCCTGCCGGAAGAGATCCGTCTTGACCGCTTTTTTAAAGCTGTCTAATGATGTTATCTGACGGATCTCATCCGGCAGGTCGTTCCAGAGTTTGGGGGGGATTAATATGTGTGGATTACTTATTGACTGTAGCTTGAACTTTTTAATCTGTTCTCTTTGAGGTGAGAAAACACCTAAATCATTAAGGTTAATGAGAAATATAATAGTTAACTTCTAACATATAACTCTTGGTTTGTTGGATGGGTTTTGTGTGTGATTCTTGTGCGAGCTCTTTATCTCCTCTGCTTCAGAGAGACATATGTGGCCACAAAAGGTTTATAGAATAAACTCCTCCTAAGAACCCCAGATTCTAAGAAATGAAGTGGAATCTGCCATAAAGGAAATGAAAAAAAAAATCATCACCGGGGAGAGATGGTATCCCAATTTAACTGCTACAGTGCCTTACAGACAGATGCAGCTTCAGTGCTAACTGAAATATGCCAACAAATGTGGAAAGCAAAGCAGTGGCCAACAGACTGGAAACACTCAATATACATACCAATTCAGAAGAAAGGAGATACAAAAGACTGCAGCAATTATAGGACAATAGCACTAATCTCACATGTAAGCAAAATAATGCTCAAAATTCTGCTGCACAGACTCCAACCATACATGGAGAGAGAAATCCCAAGCAGGATTCAGAAAAGGAAGGGAAATTAGGGACCACATTGCAAACATACGACAGCTAGTGGAGCGCACCAAAGAACTCCAAAAAAGAATCAGCATGTGTTTCATAGACTACAGCAAAGCATTTGATTGTATAGATCACGAAAAGCTAAGGGAATGCATTCTAAGACATGGGGGTGCCACTACATCTTATAGTCCTAATGAGAAATCTGTACCAAGGACAGGAGGCCACTGTCAGAACAGAATTCTGGGAAACAGAGTGGTTCCCAATAGGCAAGGGAGTCGGGCAAGGCTTTATCCTATCCCTAATGTTTAACTTATATGCTGAAAACATAATAAGAAAAGCAGAATTAGAATCAGAAAAAGGAGGAGTTAAGATAGGAGGAAGCAACATTAACAACTAAAGATATGTGGATGACACCATATTATTAGCAGAAGACATCCAGGAATTGGAACAGTTAATAAGGAAGGTCAAAGATGAATGTGCAAAGGCAGGTCTGATGCTGAACATAAAGAAACAAAAATAATGACCACAGAAGAAATACACAAAATCAATCTAGACAACAAGGAAATTGGAATACAGTGGTGCCTCGGGATACGAAATGATCGGGTTACGAAATTTCCGGGATACGAAAAAGTTGGATTGGCAAAAACTGTTTCGGGTTACGAAATATTTTTCGGGTTACGAAATTCATTTCGGCGCGAAATTCAAATGCTGCAAAGTGCAGCTATAGGCTTTCCAGTGCTAACGGAAAAGTGTTTCGGGTTACGAAAGGAATGGCGGAACGAATTAATTTCGTAACCCGAGGCACCACTCTACTTAAAGAATCCCCATATCTAGGATCAAACATTAACTAGAATGGAGACTGCAGTCAAGAAATAAAAAGAAGACTAGGAATGGGAAGGGTAGCTATGAAAGAACTGGAAAAGATACTGGAGAGCAAAGACATACAATTGAGCACCAAAATCAGAATCACCCAGGCCATTGTGTTCCCAATTACGATGTACGGATGCGAGAGCTGGACAGTGAAGGAAGCAGACAGAAAGAAAATAAGCTCATTCAAAATGTGATGCTGGAGAAGAGTACTTAGGATACCATGGACAGCCATGAAGACAAACAAATGGATTCTTGAATAGGTCAGGCCAAGGCTCTCCTTAGAAGCAAAGATTATCATGTTGAGACTATCATACTTTGGCCACATAATGAGGAGGTACGGATCACTAGAAAAAAACAATAATGCTAGGAAAAGTGGAGGGTGGAAGAAAAGAGAGGAAGACCACAAACCAGATGGGCAGACTCAATCAGGGGGGTTATGGGCAAGTACTTGCGGGATCTGGGCAAGGAAGTGGAAGATAGGGATTCTTGAAGATGTCTCATCCACAGGGTTGCCATGAGTCAAAACTGACTCCAGGGCAGCTAACAACAAAGTCTGAAATCTATCACGCTATCTATGGACTTAAGAGAAATAGTTGTCTTTGTCTGGGAAAGCGGCCAAATGGCTAATAAGACCAGCTCAGCTCCCAAACAAATAAACCACTGGCTGGCAGAGCCAGTGCTAAGTAACAAAGCCTTTGAGTCTAAGTGCAGTATCACAAGGGGTATTACCAAAAGAGTTGTCAAGAAGTCCAAGGTCTAGGGCAGTGATGGTGAACCTTTTAGAGGCCGAATGCCCAAACTGCAACCCAAAACCCACTTATTTATTGCAAAGTGCCATGTCCCTCTGGCTTTCTAATGACAAACTCTGGCAAACTCTGTGCTGGGGCAATGGCACATGTGCCACAGGGAGGGCTCTGAGTGCCACTTCTGGCACACGTGCCATAGGTCCGCCATCACTGGTCTAGGGTATCAAATAGACAGGTAGATAAGGCAGTCCAAAGGTCAAGGGTTCCAGAAAGACAAAACAAGTCAGCAGTCCAAGAAACAAGGTTTCAGTCCAAAGATCAATGGGAGCCAGAGTACTTTCCCTAAGAAGGTCAAATAATCACTGGCAACTAGACAGACATCCTACAGCTGCTTATATGGGCAGGCTGCAGGCATTCAGGTGCGTCTGATTACCAGCACATTTCTGATAAAGCCTCCATGACCTATGAAGGCACTCCCCTTCGGCTCTACGCTGACTGAAGGTAGGCACACTCACTTGACCCTTTCCATGTCCACAGACTCTACCACAGGGAGACTGCTGAGCTTCCTGAGATGCCCCAGGCTGGAGTGGGCACAGCAGAGCTAGGACCGAGCTCAGGCTTCACAACTGCAGACTCAGGTCCCAGAGGCTCTGGCTCATCCCCTGAGTCCTCTTCCAGGCTAGGCACGACAGTCTGGGTAAAGTGTCAATGCATCATAGCTATTCCATGAGCAAGTTCAAAGTTTGTGAAAAATATGAGAAACTAGGCTAGAATATTGTTCTGTAAAAAAAATGGTATGTCAAAGTAGCTTGAGATTGCACTCTTGGGTGCTTCATTGTATTTGAACATCCATTTTGGTACATAGAAAGGGTGGACAAAGTACAGCCTGTGAGCTGCATGTGTACCCCAGGGCAGTTTTTGAGCCCCTCAAGGGCCAGCAGCCCTACAGTTTTTATCTTTTGATTTAAAAAAAAACAACACCCATGCTGTGTTGGGTGCAATTGAGAAATAGTTAATATTTTCAGCCAGTTTTTTCTGCCTAAAAGAAAGGGTGGTCCGGGGCTGAGAACAATCAAGGGAAGACCCCAAACTTGGTAGTAATTCTCCTTACCTGCCTCAGAAGTGGGGGGGGGGGGAGGTTAATTTGAAAAAAAATCAAAGGCTAGGGGCTTCTGGTTCCAAGATACCAAGAGGGGCCAGCACAACCTCTCACCCATGGCTGTTGCCTATCTCTGCTATGCAGCTTCCTCCTTGGTTTTTCTCTTCACTTTTACAACTAGCTGTTAACTTTTTATGGGTGTCATAGGCCCAAAACAGATGGGCAAAAAGCTTCACCTTCGGGCCAATCCGGTGGTGGATACATGCCCTCGGATTGGCCAGAAGCTGCGCCGAGGCTGGCCAACACAGCCCAAACCCATCCGCAAAAGGAGCAGGAGAAAACTATTCCTTGCCGGTGGTCCGTTCTGGACCATGGCAGCGGCCGTTAGACCCCATAGTAAAGTCGAAGGCTTTCATGGCCGGCATCCATAGTTTTTTGTGGAAGATGCCAGCCACAGATGCTGGCGAAATGTCAGAAAGAAACTCTGCTAGAACATGGCCACATAGCCCGAAAAACCCACACAAAACCCATAGTTAGTCTTCTGGATTGTTTGGCTTTGCAAGATAATAGCACTGCTTCACACAGGTAGCATGTATGAAAAACTGTGTCTGAACTGTCTTTTTAGACTTCAGCTTAATAAATGTTCTGTCATTTAACAAATCCCTGGACATGGAAAACTGGTGTGACAAGGAAATAGAAATATCATATCTGTGAAGCTCTTTGTATGTTTTGTTGTTAAATAATAATAATAATAATAATAATAATAATAATAATGATAATAATGATAATAATGGATCGGAGCGGGTTACAGTAAAAACATAAAAATTCATAATATGATATAATCATAAATTACACAATCCCTAACCTCCACCAACATAAAATTCAAATAGTCAATTACAAATACAAAATTAAAAACAGTTAAGAGATAGGCAAATGGAGAAAAACAACTAGGGGCAGACGGGGTTATCTTTTGATGGGAGATCAGTCTGGGAAGGGCTGCCAGAAGAGATCCATCTTTGACAGCCTTTTTGAAGGCATCAGGGGTGGTAATATGATGGATCTCCTCTGGCAGGTCATTTCACATTTTTGGAGTGGCCGATGAAAAAAAGTGTGGCCAATCTGGTCTTCTTCAGCTGCAGTAAATTCTTCCCAGAGGACCTGAGTGAGAGGGGTGGATTATAAGGAAGGAGACACTCCCGCAAGTAAGCTGCACCCAAGCCATGTAGGGCTTTAAAGGTAATAATCAACACCTTGTACTGCGCCCAGAAGCCGATTGGCAGCTAGTGGAGATTTTAAAAAAGGTGTTATGTGGTCAAATCTGGATTTACCAGTGATCAGCCTGGCTGCCATATTCTGCACCTTGGTACCAAGTTAGCCCCATGTAGAATTCATTGCAGAAGTTGAGATGAGAGGTTACCAGCCCATGTACCACCATTTCTAGGTCCTCTGGCTCCAGGTAGGGTCACAGCTGGTGTATCAACCAAAGCTGATAGCAGGCACTTCTGGCCATCTATCTGAGTTGACAACTGGAGTGACGAGTCCAGGAGCACTCCCAAGCTGCGAACGCAGTCCTTTAGGGGATGTGTGACCCTGTCCAGAACTGGTTGGCATATCTCCAAGATCGGATTAGGGTTCCCTATGGTGAGTACCTCTGTCTTACTAGGATGCAACTTGAGTCTGTTTTTCCTTATCCAGTCCATTACTGACCTAAGACATTCATTCAGAGGAGAGATGCCTTCCTTAGTCACGAAGCAGTCCGAAACATGGAGAAACATATCTGGGTGTCATCAGTGTACTAATAACACCCGGCCCTTTACTCTGGATTATCTCACCCAGCTGTTTCATGTAAATGTTAAATAGCATAGGAGATAGAATGGCTCCTGAGGGACACCAGATTTTAGCTCCCTTTTCCAGGAGCAGCTGTCTCCTAGGCATCACCAACTAGAATCTGCCTGAGAGATAGCAATGGAACCACCGCAATAACAGTGCTTCCAATTCCCAGTTCTCCCAAACGTTCCAGAAGGATACCATGGTCGATGGTATCGAAGGCCCCTGAGAGGTCCAACAGGGTCACACTTCCCCTGTCGATGCCCAGACGAAGATCATTGATTAAGGCGGCCATAGCATTCGCAACTCCATATCCTGTCCTGAAGCTGGAGTGTTTATATTTTTAAAAGATAGCTGGATTGTAACCAGCTGAAAATCTTCGATCCAGGGGAGGCTTCCAGGGAATACGCAGGGGGATAATTTGCAGCAATTCCCCCATCCCCTGCATCATGCTCCCATGCCACTCCAACCCTGTTTCATGAATTCTACCACCCTTTGGAGCAGGCTGGGGAAGCAGGGTGTGGGGCCCCTCTTTAGAATCTGTGTGGGAGATGATGCAGGGGGATTCAGAAGGGAGGGGAGGAATTACTGAAAATTGCCCCTTCTCATCCAACTGATGGGTCAAAGACCATTCCACCCATAGAGTGGTGTCGTTTATTCTAGCTGATGTAGGTCCAAAACACACTGCAGAAATAATCCATTTGAGACCACTTTACCTGCCCTGGTTCAGTGCTAGGGAATTCTGGGAACTGTAGTTTTGTGGGACATCTGTCAGAGAACACTGGTGCCACAATAAGCTAAAATTCCCAGAATTCCCTAGCACTGAGCCAGGGCAGTTAAAGTGGTCTCAAACTGGATTGTTTCTTCAGTGTGTTTAGTACAGGGGTAGGCAACCTGCGGCCCGCGGGCCAAATGCGGCCCAGCGAGGCCTTGGAACCGGCCCCAGCCCGGTTCTGCCACCGATTGCCGCTGGGGCCTTTGGGGGGCAATTGTCTATAGAAGCCTCAGAAACATGCATTTATATTAAAAAAATTTTAAAAATCAGCAAATTTTTTTTGCATGTCCTCCATTTTTTTTAAAAAAGGGTCTTCCATTTGAAAATTTTGTCCTACATTTGTCCTGGTTTATTTATATATTTAATTTTTTAAAAATTATTTAATTATTTATTTTTTGGCTTCGGCCCCCCAGTTGTCTGAGGGACAGCAACCCGGCCCCCGGCTCAAAAAGATTGCCTACCCCTGGTTTAGTACCTCAGATAATTGATACACATCCACCTCAGTCTCAGGGCTGGGAGCCAAAGAATTGTGAGATCAGTTCTCAGAGGCCATGGATGCTTTTTTCCTGTTTCTTCAAAGCGTAATTCTCCTCCTCCCCTTATCATGAGACACATTGTTTTTGAAGTTGAAAAGAATTTCAAAAGCAGCTTGTGAATATTTTAATGGGGCAGCTGTTCAGAGAAAAAAGGTCAGATTCCACTGGGTTAGTGGATGGAGCTCATTCATCTTTGGACCCCAGCACAACATTTTAGTAAGCATGTGAGGCATTGCATTTCAATCCATAATGCATTGCCAGCACAAGTGATTTCAAAGTGGAACTTAAGGGAAAGCCATGAGACCATACAGAGTCATACATGATTATCTTTTGAAGCAGAGTCACTGCCTGAAAACCCGCTGTTCTTGTGCCCAAAGGACAGGAGATGTACAAATGCCTGAAGATTCAAGAGAGACACTAATCTAGTACTAATAGCCTATGGTAACTATGGTAACACAGTGGAGGCATTTATTCTCAAACATTTCTCTGCAATTTTGAGGGGAAATAGCCAGTTATTTTTCTGAAAATAGGGGGGGGGGGGAAATCATGGTATTAGCAAATCATGATGTGCATCCTTGTCCTTTTCAGAATCCTGGTGTGAAAGCCAGTACTTCTCTTTTTGGCGATTGTAGACCTTATTGCATTCTTCAGGTGTGTGAATGAATACATATGTGTGTAGCTGAGATCTTTATTAGATGGTTAAATGCACCTGTTTCATTTTAAGACATGAACTGTGACACACAGAATATGAATTGCAGCATAGCTATTAGATTGCATTCTGATTGATCTAATGATACTTTGCTGAGCCTCAGTGTCAGATGAAGGCAAGTTAGGATTTCTGCACAAGGCATTTTGTACACCATCAACTTACATAGCTGTAGCATCTTTGCAGCTTTTTCTCCTTATTTATTTTGGGTTTAAGTCTGTTGCGAAGGACAAGAGGTGCTTCGGGCAATATCAAATAATTATATTCATTGTGCTAGAGACATGAGATCTAACCATTAAGCTACTAACCATTGTTGCTAAAACTCATCCAGCATGACTTCCTATACTGGCTTGCATGTAATACTCCCAGTATAATGCAGTTTCCTGATCCATCTGTAAATGTCCTTAAGAGTTCTTTCTTTTAGTTATATGTCTGTCTTATGGTAGAAAGTTGTCCTTGGTACACTTTCTTTAGACTTAGCACAAATTTTACTCTGAGGATATTTATAGTAAGACTCAACAATGAAGAATGTCCCTGGTTTAAGCTCATAGAGTGCTCCCACTGCCCAGCACTAGTTCAAGGTTTTGATCAACATACCAGGGAAGAAGAATAAGCTCATCCTACATCCCTACCCATGTCATACACCTTTTTGCTTAAACTTCTTTAAGTCATATTTGTCCTCCTTCCTGATCTTCTGTTCACTTGGCTCAGTTTAAAGCCATGTCACCTTAAATAAATAATAAATAATATTTTTTTAATTTCTATCCCGCTTTTTGCCAGGCAATTAAAGCGGTGTACAACAGGTTAAAATACATCCATATATACATAATGCCCCCTGCCCCTTAAAACAAGATTAAACAATGTAAGATTAAAAACTACATATTAAAACCGACTAAGCTAAATAAAAATCATCATGGGCAGAGTTTACTGGATGGGAAGTCTTATTTGTGGCTGAGCATTTTTTTCTGGGAAGGCTTGCCGGAAGAGATCCGTCTTAATGGCCTTTTTAAAGCTCTCTAGATTGGTAATTTGGCGGATCTCATCTGGCAGGCCATTCCATAGGTTGGGAGCGGCTGCAGAGAATGTCCTCTGGGAGGTCGCTGTCAACCTAGTCTTTAAAGGCTGTAATAAATTCCTCCCAGAGGACCTGAGTGTACAGGGCAGATTATATGTAAGCAGGCGATCCCTTAGATAGGTTGGGCCCAAGCCATGTAGGGCTTTAAAGGTGATAACCAACACCTTGTGCCCGGAAACTGATAGGCAGCCAGTGGAGTGACTTCAGTATTGGTGTTATATGGTCACTCCTTGCTGTTCCCGTGACCAACCTGGCTGCCATATTCTGTACCAACTGGAGTTTCCGGACTAGGCACAAGAGTAGCCCCATGTAGAGCGCATTGCAAAAATCAAGTCTTGAGGTTATCAGTGCATGTACTACAGTTTTGAGGTCACCCTGTTCCAGGAAAGGGCGCAGCTGGCGTATCAGCCGAAGCAGATAGCAGGCACTCTTGATCGTTGCATTCACCTGATTCCTCATCTGAAGCGACAGGTCAAGAAGCACCCCCGGACTGTGAACACAGTCCTTTGAGGGGAGCGTGAGCCCCTCTAGGACTGGAGGTTGCAGCCCAATCCCTGGTTTGGGGGCCCCTACCATAAGTACCTCCGTTTTGTCTGGATTCAACTTGAGCTTGTTTTCCCTCATCCAATCCATACTGCCTGAAGACACTGGTTGAGGGAGAGATGCCATCTGTCATTGTTGCTGATGACTGGGACATGGAGAAGTTACTTGGGTATCATCAGCATATTGATAACACCCGACCCCTATCCTCGGATGATTTCTCCCAGCGGCTTCATATAGTGTTAAATAGCATCGGGGACAGGATGGCGCTTGAGGGACACCACAATTAGCTCTGTTTTTGAAGAGCAACTGTCCTGAGCATCACCCTCTGGAACCTGCCCAAGAGCAAAGCAGTGCCTCCAATTCCTAACTCTCTCGGGCATTCTAGAGGATATCGTGATTTACTGTATCAAATGCCCCTGAGAGGTCCAGCAACACCAACAGGTCACGCTCCCTCTGTCGATGGCTAGACGAAGGTCATCAGTTAAAGCGACCATGGCATCTCCACCCCATACCCGGTCCTGAACCCGTTTGAAATGGATCAAGAAAATTGGCTTCATCCAAGAGCGCATGGAGCTGAAGAGCAACTGCCCTCTCGATCACCTTGCTCAGAAATGGCAGATGAGAAACAGGCCTATAATTTTTCATCTCCAGGGGGTCCAGGGAGGGTTTTTTAAAGAGCAGTCTAATGATCACTTCTTTCAAAGTGGATGGTATATGACCCTCCCCAAGGGAAGCATTGATGATACGTCTAAGAAGTGCCATCAATGCCTCACCCCCCTGGACAGCCAGCCATGATGGGCAGGGATCAAGAGGGCATGTTGTCTTTTTTACCTTTCCAAGGATCTTGTCCACATCATCAGTACTCACAAGCTCAAACTGATCCAGTTTTAATCTCATAAACGGGTTTCTGGACCCCTCAATAGTCAGTTATTCTTCAACATTGGCATCCAAATGGGCTCTATCTGAGAGATTTTGTCTGCAAAGTAGTTGTTAAAGCGTCTCAGCAGGCCATTGTTGGGTTAAGTAGAGGGTTCTGGATAGATGGCATCACCGTCAGTTCCCTTGCCATATAGTGTACATGCAGCATTATTGAGGCTATAGCAGGCCATCCGTTTCCTTCTGTACACTGTTATAAACCAGTGTGGCATTTTCCGGCCTGTAAACCACTAACATTCTGAAGCTACATGCATAGATGCCAGCAACTTGATTAAGCTGAGATACATGCTTTGTGGGGATATGGTGGCTCAAGTGGCTAAGATACTCGACTCTGCTGATTGCAAGATAAGCAGGTTGGCAGTTTGAGGCCAGGTTGCCACATGATGGAGTGAGCTCCCATCACTAGTCTCAGCTTCTGCCAACCTATCAGTTTGAAGCATGCAAATGCTAGTACAGTCATCCCTCCTATCCACGGATTTGTTATCCATGGATTCAAGCATCACGGCTTGAAAATATTCCAAAAAAGTATAAATTCCAAATAATGAACCTTGATTTTCCATTTTATTATTTTATATTATTTTATTAACCTTTATTTTGAAGCGCTGTAAATTTACACAGCGCTGTACATACAATCTTTTAGTCGACGATTCTCTGCCCTCGGGCTTACAATCTAAAAGACAAAGACACAGAAGGAGAATGGAGTGGTGGAGGGAAGGGTAAGAGGTCCAGCAGTTTCTCTCTACTTCCAAGGCCTGGACCAAGGCAGATGGACTGGGGGAGGGCGAGGCTTCATAATGGATGGTTAATCATTTCCAGGGAAAATACATCTCTCAAGTAGGATAATACATATACAGTACATAGCAATACAGGAATGGTTCAATAAACAGGCACCACAAGAACATCAAATAGTAAGCGACAATTATGCAATGCCTGGGAAGGCTTTTCTAAACAGGATGGTTTTCACTCCGTTTTGAGCTGGTTAAAGAAGTTGATGCTCTTGCTTGTGGGGGAAGAAAGGTTTCCAGGAGTGAGGGGCAGCGAGTGAAAAGGGTGAATCTGAGATGGGGCAGAGGAAATCCTGGGCTGAGACAGGACCTTGACTACCAGAACGGAGGGCCCGATGGAAGGTGAGGAGAAAGAAGGTCTGATAAGTAGGGAGGGGCCAGTCCATGGAGGGCTTAAACAGGAGATTATACTGATGCGGAAAGGGAGGGGAGCCAGTGAAGGGATGCCACACAGGAGAGATATGGTCAGAGCAGTGGGTGGAATGATAATGTGTGCAGCTGAATGCTGAACAGAGATTAAAGGGATGAGGTGAGAAAGGAAGCCCGCCCGGAGGACATTACAGTATCAATCAAGTCGTGAGACCACTAGGGCATGGACCCGGATCTTGGCAGTAGAGGCGGAGAGATATTGTCGGATTTTGGCAAATAGTACAAAAAGAATCTACAAGCCTTGGCTGTGGTCTGGATCTGAGGGATCACGACAGAGAAGAGTCAAAGATAAAACCAAGACTGCGGGCTAGCGGACTGGTTGAATAGAAATGTTGTCCACAGAGACAGAAAAGGAGTGTTGAAGGGTGGACTTAGGAGGAAAGACAAGAAGCTCCGTCTTGGACATGTTGAGCTTCAAACGCCGATGGCACATCCACTGCGAAACAGCTGTGAGGCAAGACGAAACTTGCTGTTCAAGCCTGGAGAAAGGTCAGGGCGGGAAAGATACAGCTGGGGGTCATCGCATACAGATGTAGGAAAAGCCAAAAGAGCTGATGAGTTTTCCTAAGACAGTGGTAGAGAGAAAAACCGAAGGGGACCCAGAACAGAGCCCTGGGGAACTCCAACAGATAAGGGAACGAGAGAAGAAGCTGACCTCCTGCAACCACTGCAAAATCTTGCCAGACAGGTAAGATCTAAAACAGTCGAGAACAGAGTCTGAGAACCCAAGGTCAGAGAGTATTCAACTAGAAACAGTGATCAACGGTGTCAAAGGCTGTAGACGGATCAAGAAGGATGAGAACAGAGTAAAGGCCATTAGCCTTGGCCTGTAAAAGGTCATTCGAGATCTTGGGGAGCTGTTCTTGTGAATGCCTTGGGCGGAAGCCAGACTGAAAGGGATCAAGGAAGGAATTGGCTTCAGAAACTCAAGACAGCCGATAGACCACCCGTTCCAAAACCTTAGAAAGAAAGGGAAGAAGAAAATCGGACGATAGCTAGACAAGGAGGAGGGGTCAAGAGAAGGTTTTTCAGAATTGGGGGAAATGAGCGATGTTTGAAGTCTGAGGGGAAGGAGCCTGTAGAGAGAGAGAGATTGAAGATATGAAGATAAGGGACACCATTTTGCTCTGCCATTATACTTAATGCCATGGATTTGTTATCCACAGGGGATCCTGGAACCAAACCCCAGTGGATAACAAGGACCCACTGTAGATAATAGGTACCAATCTGGTGGGAAGGTAAACAGCATTTTGTGCAGTCATGCTAGCCACATGATCCAGAGTAGTCTCTGACAACGCTGGCTCTTTCGCTAGTAACGGAGTAAGCAACACCCACTATGGTCAGACACGACTTGACAACCTTGTCAACAGGGTACTTTACCTTTATGTGCTGTGTGGAGGCCCTGCATGAGGGAACTACTGTTTCTGGGCTCAGAGTGCTATGATGAAAAGGCAGTTAGGTTCCAGCCTTCACTATCTTGCTTCAAAAGCCACCCACAGATAGTTCCCATTGTGGCCTCCACACTGGATTTGTGTACTCAATTTACAGACACATAGTGAGAAAAGATAACAGATAATATCTCTCAATTAGTTATTGGTGTGATTTCACACAGTATATAACAATGTTGTTGCTTAAGGAGAGGCCTTCAGATTTTGAAGTTATTTATCAAAACACTTTTGAAATAAAACTGGTAAGTTATTCCCATTCATTTTCAAAGAGACCTGAAAATAATGCTTACTAAACTGCAACATGTATCATATTGGTTGCACTTAGCCAAAGAAAAAATCTGTAGATAGATCATAAATAGGAAGGGCGGAGAATTTGTTGCCAAGTACAGTGGTACCCGGGATACGAATTGATCGCGTTACGAAATTTCCGGGGTACGAAAAAGTTAGCTTGGAAAAAAACTGTTCCGTGGAACGAAAGATTTTTCGGGCTACGAAATTTTTTTTTGTGGTTTCGGCGCTTTTGGCACGAAATTTAAAAGCCGCGGCTTTCCAGCGCTAGCGGTTTCGGGTTGCGAAATCTTTCGGGTTACGAACGGCGCCGCGGACGAATTAATTCGTAACCCGGGGTACCCTGTATTATAGTCCCCTTCAGTTCAAAACTAAGTCTGGCTCACCCTCATGTGGTTTCTTTAAACCTATGACTTTCATGCAGAGGTACTTGCTATACAAGAAGCCATGGTAGAGGGCAGCTAGGGGAGTGCCAAGCAGAACTTAGGATAATTCTGAATTCTACATCTTGATCCTAGAATTTAGTTAGGGTACCAGTACATTTTTCATGAAGCTGCTGCATTGGTTCTTCAGCACTCTGCCTTCAGAAACCTTTGGGGTTTAGGGTGCAACGGATCCTGCTTAAAACTTGGTCCAAGTATTGCTTCATCTTTGCTGACTTTTGTCTCTTCCTCCTTAGCACTGCAGCTTCCTTTACCAATGATGGCAGCAGCCGCTCCTCCTCTTTGGAAAATTCACCCCAGCACACTCATCCATCACGCCCCCGAAATATGCTGGGCTTGCCTCCTCAGCCACCATTTCTCATGCACAGAAGCATGGGAGGTAAGAAAACTTGGACCAAAATAGGTGCTGGTGTTCTCTGTTGAATTTAATACAGAAAGAGTGACTGTCACCTTGGATAAAACCAGGTTTGGGCCTGAATGGCTTCTCCACATTAATTGTGGTTCTTTATTACTGTTGCTACAACATCTGACTATTTCACACTGGGCAGTATGTGAAGGCTTGAATTCTGGAGCCCCCAACTGCTCTCTACTGTTTTGAAAGTGCTGTCACTTACCTAAAGATTCTGTAACTATTACTTAATAGGCTAGTTTACCTGAGGACCTTTTGTAAATTCATTGTGATACCTTTTAGATAATAAGAAGCTGAAACTATGTTTATGAACAAGATCATGTACTAATGGGCTAATAATTCCGCCTATTGAATGAGTCATTTTTGCATGAACTAGAGGTATGCAGTGGGCATGCTAAATATAATGGCTATGATACTTAAATCTAATATGGCTACGAACTGCTGCTTACCATTATTATTACCACCAGATAATAAAAACTCAAGACTTAATGTGCATCATCGTTATTTACAACATGGTGAGAGATTTTCTCATTTGGAGCTGTTCATTGTTATAGGATTGTCTAGGCCCCTGTTGAGGATGGAAGTGTGCAGTCTTCCACTGTGTCTTGTGGGGGGCAATGAAAGAGATATATTTATATTCCTTTGTCATGGTAGGAGCAGCTCTACCACATTTTATCTTTTCTCCCTCTCCCTTTCTAGTATGAGATTGATCAGAAATTACAGGAAATTATGAAGCAAACGGGTTACTTGACCATTGGAGGACAGGTAAGATGATTTGATCTAGAGAGAGGTGAGAATTGTGTGGCCTCCAACTGTTGTTCTCTGCAGCTCCCAGCATTCTTCACATTGGCTGTGCTGGCTAGGGTTGTGGGTCATAGTCTGTACAAGATGGGTCATACCAAGCTGATAGCTAGCTAAGGCGGTGCCTTATTGGGGGCTGAGGAACAGGGAAGAGCTTGGTATCCTATTAATCTGATGCCTAAATGGCCCAGTCTGCACTTAGAATGTGGGGTTTTGGAACCTGTGTATCATTTCACTTTTATTCTCTTTATCATAGTGCAAATGATAAGTCGAAGAGTTAAGGAAGAAGTGGTATGCCTTTCAAAAAGACAAACCCACTCTCCTTGTGCACCCCAAATTTGTGCCCATGTCGGTGTGAAAACACATTGAAGTTGCCTTTGTATTTTATTTCCTCTTTATGTCACAGTACAGTGGTACCTCGGGATACGAAATGCGCGGGGTTACGAAATTTCCGGGTTACGAAAAAAATCCATAAAAAAAACTGTTCCGGGTTACGAACGTTTTTTCGGGTTACGAAAAATTTTTTGGTGCTTTTCGGCGCTATTTCACACCAAATCGCAGCTTTTCCCATTAGCCGCTATGGCATTTCGGCTTGCGAATGCTTTTTCGGTTACGAAAGCGGCGGCGGAACGAATTAATTTCGAACCCAAGGGAGCACTGTAGTTTCATGGGGCACATTTTAGCATATGAGGTGAGGGTGCAGCAGTTTAAAATAACTCAAAATCTGTTGGATAAGAGTTAATTTAAAAAGCAGTCACCTTGTTCTCCGTGTACAACTGATTGATAAACAGCATCATTATTTGTATTTGGTGCTCATCTTTCACAGACGATACCAAGCGAGAAATCAATGATTTAGAAAATCTGGGTGAGATATGGAAGTGGAACTTGTGGACAGGTGTGGAAAATGCGTTTCAAGAAGACAGGACCCTCATAGCTGTAAAGGTGAGGCAAATCTACTTGGGTGTTGAGGTACAGGCACCTTAAACTGAAAATAAACGTTTACAAAGGAGAGGACAGGATCCTGCATGGATTCACTGCGTATCAGGTAAATATTTAGGAGGCAGGATGATTTTGGTTCTTTTTACAGCCGTTGAAGGGGTGGGATTGGATGGGGATGAATAGTTTGATTTGAGGCTTTTAACTTTTTGGATGGAGAATGGTGATACTTCTTAGGAAGGAGACTCCGCCCTCCACAACCGCCATCTGCCGGCCTGAGAGGGAGTTCGCCAGGCAAGCCCAGCTCCATCAGGACTAAGCCTGAAGGAGGAGGACTCGCCCTCCCCAACTTCTGCCGGCCTGAGAGGGAGTTGGCCAGGCAAGTCCAGCTCCATCAGGGCTAGCCTGGAAGAAGGAAGAGCCCTCCCTCCAATCCATCTGCCTTGGTCCAGGCCTTAGAGGGAGAGAAGAACCACTGGACCTCATCCCCTTTCCCTCCATCATTCCCTTCTCCTTTTGTTTCGTGTCTTTTAGATTGTAAGCCTGAGGGCAGGGAACTGTCTCATTAAAAATAATATTGTAAGCCGCCCTGAGAGCCATTAGGGCTGAAGGGTGGGATATAAATACCTAAATAAATAAATAAATAAATTATCATAAAGAATTAACAGACTGTTGTGTAAAACCTCATCACACTCTGCTCTTCTCCATCTTCCCACTTTTGTTCACATGTGCCTCATTCTGTTTTCTTGTGTTCAGCAAATGCGTCGTTCGGGTAACAAAGAAGAGAACAAGAGGATCCTAATGGACCTGGATGTAGTGCTGAAGAGCCATGACTGTCCTTACATTGTTCAGTGCTTCGGGACTTTTATCACAAATGTATGTGAATCCATTGTTAATATCTTTTCTAGTTTATTTTTATGTTTAAATGCAATGTGATTAGCCTAGTCCTGTGATGGCGAACCCATGGCACGCATGCCACGGGTGGCACATGGCGCCATTTCGCCAGGCACGGGGCGAGGGAGAAGGCGGAATGGGTGCATGCCCGTTCCACCTCCTCCCTGCCATTTTTGGGCCTCCCGCTGTCTCTCTCAGAGAACGGGAAGCCAGAAAATGGTGCCTGGAAGGAGGAGAAAGAGGCGCGCGTGCGTCTGTCTCCTCCTCCCAGCCGTCTTCCCATTTCTCAGCACGAAAGGGCTCCATGGAGCCCTTTTGCGCGGAGGAAAGGGAAGCTGAGGAGGAGGAGGCTGGGACGCGTGCCCAGCCTCCTCCTCCTTGGCTTTTCCTACCCCCGTTCACCCTCCCAGGCCCATTCGGTTTGGGAATGCAAGGAAGGAAGGAGAAACGGCCCGTGCCCGCTTCTCCTTCCTTCCTCCCCTTCCCAGGCCCAAAGCTTCTCCTTCCCCTGCTCGCCCTCCCAGACCCACGGCTGCGCTGCCGTGGGTTTGGGGAGGCGAGGAGGGCAGGAGAAGGGGCCCCAGCTGGAGGCCAGGGAAAGGGTGGGGGGAGAAGCCCTGCCCCTGGAGAATAGAAAGCCCCACCCCCTGACACTCTGTCCCCGCCCCCAGGGTGTAAACCCCACCCCCAGCACACGGTCCCTGTCCCCAGGGGAAGAAGCCCTGGCACGCGAACCAAGAAAGGTTCGCCATCACTGGCCTAGTCATTGTGGCCTTAAAACAGTTTCCTTTGTTTCTTCTTATTTGCTGTTTAGACTGATGTTTTTATAGCCATGGAGTTGATGGGCACTTGTGCAGAGAAGCTGAAAAAACGCATTCAGGGACCTATTCCTGAGAGGATCTTGGGAAAAATGACTGTGGCGGTGAGTGCTGGACATCTCTTTTGCAGAATCTTAGAGAGCAACAAGGTGTTTTAAAAGGCTTCTCCCACTTGAGAAATGCGTTCTGTAAAAAAGTGATCTACTATACTCATGATATAGTAGTTGATGGGCACTTGTGCAGAGTGATTGAATACTTTTTGTTTTCAGAATGTATCTGCTTGCATGCCTTTCATTCATGTGGCCATAGTTTTCATCATCTATTGTAAACCACTGGAGGGTTCCTTCACTTACAGAAGGGATGGGCTTCTTCAGCATGGCCCAGAAGCCAAGTTTCTGCCTCTGGGATCCCCCTATAAGGGTGTGTAAACTATCAAAAATGCAAAAACAGCCCCCCCCCCGCCCCATTCTAGGAGTGGCTGGAATTGTATTTGTTTTAAACTGTGCAAACCATACCTGTGACTTATTTAAAAGGTTAATTGCTACTTTTTTGGAGGCTTCTGGAAGAGGCAGTGCTTCTCAGGCTGTCTGATGTGGATGACTGGCAATTTCCCCCCTTAATATACCAGAGTGCAGTTCCATATTTGTGCCATAGTTATTTTTGCTTTATTTTCCTGGAAACTTGGTCTGGCTGCCAACTGACAGATCGCAGACAAGCACAGGTCCATGGGTAGCCACTTTGAAAAGTTCTATGGGAATCAGCAAAGTTAGAAGATGCATACAATAAAACCATAAAAGAGGCCACATGGGAGCTCAGGAGCTTCATTCACCCTGGCTTACAGTAAATTGTTGATAATTTTTGTAGTGTTTTGTTTCTGACTTGATGCTTCCAGATTGTCAAAGCACTCTACTATCTGAAAGAGAAGCATGGTGTCATTCATAGAGATGTGAAGCCTTCTAATATCTTATTGGATGAGAGGGGGCAAATCAAACTGTGTGACTTCGGGATCAGTGGGAGACTAGTAGACTCGAAAGCCAAAACACGAAGTGCTGGTTGTGCAGCATATATGGCGGTAAGAATCAGAGAGGATCTGTGTCTGATATGTGATTCAGTTAATTTGTTAGAGTTGTAATTGCTTCTTCCTCCATTTTGCTTAGCCTTACATGTGATTCTTCTGTAGTCTCTGATCCAGACCTGCTTTGTTTGAACGGCTGAAATATAGCATGGGCCAAAGACCGTTCTCTGGGTCTCAGGTTTACATCTCTTTTTCATACTACTACAGAAAATTGCCACTAGAATCTTACTTGTGTGTTCAGAAAATGTGCTACAGTATAATCATAACTAACAAAAACATGTCCTTTCTGTTCCAAAACTATATTTTGGTTTGGATCATGTAATAAGAGCAATTTAAATAAGCTCAGATGAGAAACCAGCAGCAAAGCAGTGTTCTTTTGTTTGAGTTTCTAACAGCATTTTTATTTTTAGCCTGAGAGAATAGACCCCCCTGATCCCTCAAAACCAGACTATGATATCCGTGCAGATGTGTGGAGCCTGGGCATCTCTCTGGTATGTGAAACCTTCCGTTTTTAAAGTACATATGGGCAACCCAAGGGCTTTAAGGCATTCTTCTGTGTTGTATGCATGATACAAAATCTCCATAAAGTTAAGGAAATTTTATTTACCCTAACTATGGCTGTGTCTACACTGCAGAAATATTGCAGCTTGACAACACTCTAGCTACCATTGCTCACTTCTATGGAATTCTGGGATTTGTAGTTTGGTGTGGCACCAAAGTTCGCTGACCAGGAAGGCTAAATAGCCTGCAGAACTACAAATCCCAAAATTCCATAGCATTGAGTCAAGGCAGTTAAAGTGATGTCAAACTGCATTATTTCTGCAGTGCAGATGCAGCTATGTCTTTTGGTACTTGTTAGTTCATGCCCTAAGCAGTGCACAGATTTTTGAAGCTGGGCACTGAGATTGAAAACAGGAATTTGTTGGAGGGCATCATGCAGCTGATCTGAGATTTGAACACTAGGTTCCCTTCAGGAGATAATATGGGAGTGGCTAGACAAATAACCAGTGCTAGTTATGATGGCAGCCTGTTGTGTTCAGTATCGAAGGCAGTATGCCACCCAATGAGCCAGTGTGGTGTAGTGCTTTGAGTATTGGACTATGATTCTGGAGACCAGAATTTGAATCCCCGCTTGTCCATGGAAATCCACTGGGTGACTTTGGTCAAGTACACCTTTTTAGCATCAAGGAAAGTCAAACTCCCTCTGAACAAATCTTGCCAAGAAAACCCCAGAATAGGTTCGCCGTAAGTTGGAAACAGTTCGAAGGCACAGAGCAAGAAGAAATACAGTTCACTTATACAGCACACCAGTCTGCACATGTTTATTCAGAAGTGAGTTCCATAGTATTCAATAGGATTATTTCCTGATACTAATAAATATTTGATGTGATAATTTTCAAAAAAAATATAGCCTCACCTGAAACTGTAACGGGTATTTTTTCATCCTTTTCCCTCATGGAACTATCAACTGTACTGAGAGATTTGGGATTCTTGCTAGACTATTCTCAAACAATAGTGTTCCTTCTCATTTTCAATTCAGGTTGAGCTGGCTACAGGGCAGTTTCCTTACAAGAACTGCAAAACAGATTTTGAGGTCCTCACCAAGGTTTTGCAGGAAGATCCTCCTCTTCTCCCAAACAATATGGGTTTTTCTGTTGATTTCCAGTCATTTGTGAAAGACTGGTGAGTACAGTGTCACAAACACCATTTAATGCACAATGGTTGACAGAACTTTCTAATTTGTAGTTCTCTAGCGATGGAATGCTCTTCACTTGAAGCCCTGACTGATAGCAGCATCATCCTTATTTCACTGTCAGATCAAAGCTTACCTATTCACCCATTTGGGGTCTGTCTGTCAATCATGGCTGGGGGCTTCATGGATTTTACTCCACACTGAGATCTGTTGATATGGAGTGGGTTATTTACTTAAACAAATAAGTGATGGAGACCTGCCATAGTGTTAGCTCTGTAATTTCTATGATTCGTTTCCCAAAATACTATTACTATTGTCCTATGTCAGTGACTTCTTGGAATCGTGGTTTGAATATGTGTTTTCTTCTTTGCAGCCTTACTAAAGATCACAGGAAGAGACCAAAGTACAACAAGCTACTTGTAAGTATTCAACACACTGTAAATATTAAACATTTCCTCCGAGCTTGGCAAACAGTTCTATAGTTTTTAGAAATGGTCATTCCAGGAAATAATCAACATTTTACAGTGCTCATTTGTGCTGACTGGTTTGGAGTCTGAGATTAGTCTTACTTATCTCAGTGATCTTACTTATTTCTTAAAGCAAGGTTACTTTGATCATTTTTCACTTCTATGATTTTCTTTCCACTTACATTCATTGTAGAGGAGTGTCGTTTCTCCATGTTAGTATGCCTGCTAATATTTGTTCCATCACACTGTAAAAATATGTATGTATTTATTTAGAGCAGTGGTTCTCAAACATTTTTGGATTGCTGCTCCCTTACCTCTTGGATGACAATAGCACCTCCCCTCCCAAAAAAAATACCTTCAAAACAACTAATCTTAGTTGCTGCTTCCTTTGCCACCCTGGGAGCTGTTTCCTTTGCCACCCTGGGAGCAGCAACCAAGTGGCTGGGTTAGCATTGACTGAAAAGCCCCTTGCCCATGCCAGCGTTATGGCATAGTTGTCACTAGGGGATGAGGGGTGTGTACACCACACTGGGTGACACTACAGCCGTCATCCTACCAACACCACTATTGCTTCTTTTTGGAAGAAACGGGGCATACCATTTAACATACCTTGTAAGATACGAGGACCTCAGCAGAAGAGAAGGTGTGGCCAGAAAGTGGAGCAAACAAGGCCTCTCCTTTCTCTTTCCACTGAGCTTCAGACACCCTCTAGGAGAAGAGAAGGAGACATGGCAGGAGTTTGTTGGTTTCCCCCTACTCCTAGTATGGCCTAGTCCCATCTGTGAGAGAGGGAGAAGCAGGCAGCTTCAGGAGTGGAGTGCATGAGGAATCCAGGGATTCTTGTACCTCTTAACTCCCAAAGCAGAAAACTGTTGAGTCAGTTCTGCTTCAGTGGTAAAGGGGAGGAAGAATCCCAGGATCCCTCCTACATTCCACTCCCAGAGCAGGAGTCTCTTGTCTGAATGGGATACAGCAGCCTCCAGTTTAAGGAATTAGGAGGACAAAGTAATTGTTTAGGAGTTGTTTATTTCACAATTACATTCAATGATATATGGAATCATTAAGGTGTAACATTAGTACAAAAATATTATTAAGGATTCTGTATGTCCTGGTAGGGAAGGAGGTCTGTGAAAGGGTGACACCATAAGTTATTGCACCAGGTGATGCCAATCCTAATGACACCACTGCCTTGTGGCAAGGGCCAGTGTAGGCAAGAGGCCTCTTGGTGGCTGCTCAGCCAGTTGCTCAGTTGCAGCTCTCAGTGTGACCAGGTACAAAGGGAGAAGTCTCTTCCCAGTGAGGAAGAATGTTGGGGTGAACAGGGGCACAGCCAGACTGGATACTGGCAAAGATACGGAAAGGGAAATAAGAACTGCAGCTTCTCCAAGGCAAAGGACTCCTTCCAAGAATTGACCTCCTTTTCCTTCCACAAATAAGTGCTTTCCCCCACAGTTACAAGTGTTCCCCTCAACCCACCCCAGATACTGTTTCTTCTGCTACCTCTTCTCTTGGCCTGTCCAACAAAAGAAAGCAGAAACAGCAGTGCAACTCCTAAAGCTCACAAAGCTTAAGCAGGGTCCTAAATTTGACAGCTCTTTTCCTGCCACTTATCCCCCCTTGCCATGTGCTCTAATGGCTCAGCCCAGACTATGTTTCTGGAGGTCACGATTGGATTTTGCTTGGCTATGTAAACTCACACTCTCAACTCCAGAAAAGCCCATGATAGGATCACCTTTGGGTTGCCATAAGTTGGAAACATCTGGAACAACAACAATTTGTACCCTGCTCTTCAGCCAAAAACGTTTTCAAAACAGCTGATGAGGGCTCTTCCATCTTGTTTTTCCTCTTTCTTTACAGGAACACAACTTCATCAAACGTTATGAGACACTGGAAGTGGATGTGGCTTCCTGGTTTAAAGATGTCATGGCGAAGACAGAATCTCCCCGCACGAGCAGCATTCTCAGCCAACACCACCTGCCATTCTTTACCAGGTAGCCAGGTATCGTGGCTGTTGTGCCAAGGGAAGGGCCCCTTGGCAGCCAGAGAGCTCATGAGGTGGGGCAAGAGAGAGCACCACAGCAGGCATCTGTCTTCACAAGAGCAGCTCTTCAGTGGCATGAATTGTGTATGCTTCATCTGCTCTGTCATCCTTGCCCATTTCATCTTCTCCTTCAATATTTCCAGGAAGAGATGGGATGGTTGTCTGGTCTTTCTGGAACAGTAGGTGTATGGTGGAGGCTTTCGCATCTTGGGCACCAGGCAGCCTAAGAATAGAAGGTCTTTTCCAGCCTGTGCTTGTATGTTTCAGGGGCTAAGCATCTGCCATCAGGAGTTGCCACCAAATGATGCTGTGCTCCCTGCTTGTCTCTCTTCACCACGAACGGAGGCTCAAGGACATGCAACAGTGATCCTTGCTCACGCACTGTGAACAGACACAAAACACATAAAAGGAAAAAAAAGAAAGATATTTTTTTTACCACTTATTTATTAAGTTTGGACTTCTGGTGCTGTGGGCTGCCTACTGCACCCGTTCATCAATCCTTGTGTTATTATATGTTTTGTTTTGTTTTTGTTTGTGTTTTAGGTTTGTATTTGCTGAGGGGAATGGGGCTTTGGTTAGATGAATCAGTTGCTGCTTTAGATTCTGAGCTTAGCTATTGCTGTTGTCTTGGTTTCTTTTTTATTATTATTAAAGTTGGGAGGATAGGAAAGGGAAGGTTTGAAGATTATTCTCACCCAAGAGTAGCTCAGTTAGAGTGATTTTTTCCCATCTTCAATTCTTTTTGATCTCAGGGGTTCCTGGTTTTTTTAAAGTGTGAACAAAGTTTTATCAGTGGTGTTTTATTTACCAAAGTGTATATTTGGTGCTAGGTTAAATGCTTTTTCATTTTCTTGCAGTATTTTAAGAAAAGCAAAAGCAAAACTTAAAGGTAATCCTAGCACCAAGAAAGCCATTTAAAAAAAAAAAAAGATTCAGCCCAAATGATATGTTACTGCTGTGTCTTAGTGATTCTTTAAAAAAAGACAAATAGATAGTAACAAATTTATATTCTGTTGTAAGTCATGGCCACTTACTGGGCTAGATTTTTAACTGGTAACTTCTGTATTTCCAGTTGAAGAATAGTCGGTTTGCTCTTTGGAGGTCATAAGACAGAACCTGCACTGTCTTTGCATTCACAAAATATGTAGATTTTCAGAAGTGGGATCCTGAAAAATTCAAAAGGTTCAAAGGATGAAGACAGTCTGCCTCAGTCCTATCTGATTTACAAACAGAATTTCTTTCCTAGTGTATTTCACAAATAGAAGAGAGGAGGAACAGGATCTAGTAACCTCTAATTCAAGGGTGCCTCTTAGGTAGACAAGCATTCCCACATAAATGCAGGCTGTGGCACAGTAACCAAAGGGTTTGGCTCATATGATCTTTCATTGACACCAACAGCATTGCATATGAGAGGTGGCCAGAAGCTTTGGGAATGTGTCCAGGGATTTTTCTTGAGTCAGTCTCCCAGTAATAATTTCAGTTTTTCTGGTAGTCTAGAGACAAGCATGCAACCCTCCAGCGCTGCATGTTAACCTGAAAGTGAGTTGTATTCCTGCTTTCTCTTGCCTAAGAAAGGTTTGAGTATTGTGTTCTTCCTTTAGCTAATCCATTCGATTATTTATGTAAATCATGGTCCAGGCAGGAAAAAACTCTGTATGGCAGTAGTTCATCATGCTGGGGCACTGCACTCTCAGATGTTCTACTGAGAATCATATTTGCATACTAAATGCATAGGTCAACATTACAGTCCCAGTTTAAAAAAAAAAAAAGAACAAAAAATAAAAATTATTCCAGAAGCTTGAGGCCAAGGTCATGAACTATTTGGCATGTCCTGAAAAGGAGTTGCATCTGGAGTCATTGATGATCCAAGAATATTTACCTAGTGCCACTCTCTTGAGATGACATAATATGTATTTAAAAATTTATCTGTATTCTGACCTTTTCCAAAATGAGCATTTGCGTTTCCTAAAATGGAGCAGCAAAAAATAGATATGTTCACTGGTAGAATTAGTGTAAGAAGGAGCAGGTTTCTCAGTAGATAAGGGTCCTACCTTCTGTAGTTTGAGTTATGCTCCTCCCTCTCTCTCTCCAGATAGGCAGGAAAGAGAAAAAAGATTTTCCATTGATGTCCACATGGGGGGAACTAACCCATGCTCAGAAATTACTTGAAGATCACTTAGGAGTGAGAATCCAAAATGTCAGTCAGACTGTGGCGGAGCTGTGGATTGAGTGGTTAAACGTGCATGCCTTGGAGGAATATCTGTGTAGAATGTGTGGCTATTAGGATTTTCAGAACTGGCCAGATGCTTGGCAAAGAATGTCAGATACCGAAGAGACAGAGTTCTTATAATGAAAGCTGGGGGCCCTCAATTTATATGGATTGGGTAATGGTTGCAAATTTATGCAATGGCCTGAGTAGTGATTGCTTACATGGCAGCCTTTTTTCAGAATGTGTTGAAAGGCCATTTGTCTTACACACAGACTTTACAAGGCAAGTGGATCTGTGTCAAGAAGGAAACAGTATGAAGCAAGTTTTATAGAGATCGTTTGTATGGGTGAGGATAAGAAATGAAGAGCTGGAGAAAATAAATGCAGAGAGTGGAGGTAGGAGGTTTAAGATTAAGGTGGATACAAGCTATGTTGAAGCAAGGAAGGAATATTTGTGTGTTGTTTTTTTTTAATGAAATAGAAGAAGCCGAGTTATATGTTGTCCTAAGAATGTTTAAAAGTATAGTACTAGGCAGACAGTCTGTTTTAGAGATGCTTACCTTCCAAGATGAATTCCTTTAAAAATGTTCATATTGTACTTCTCCTCTGTGAACAATAGTTAACTGCAATGTCTTCCTAAAATTCCCAGCATCTGAAAAAATCTTCCAAAGGCATTATAGCTCAGTCCAGATTGTATTTTTCTGGCTTGATTAATGCATAGTTTAAAAAGCCAGGAACAAAAGTGGGGCTGTTGCTGTCCCCTCCATTTGGCACACTAATCTTGATTATCTTACACTGCAGTTCCTCCACTAAATTAGTTAGGAGTCACTGTAGACCCCTAACTCCAAATTTCTAATACACTAAATCTACAAAGATGATTTTTTCAATTGTGATTGTGTTGGGAAGAATATAGAGAGGGGTGCAGCCTCTTTCCATAAAATGACGAGAAGAGCACTGTTAGTGGCAAAATACAGTATTTTAGGTTTAAGAAGGGATGGGTCAGATGCAATGAATACCTGTATTGTAAGACATGAGGAAGAAGCTAACAAATTTGATGTGAAATTCAGAGTACACTGGGTAGCCCTTGATGAAGACTGGTCGCAGGAGAATGCTTTAGTAGGGTTGTCATAGAAATTTCAGTGTTTATGTTAAATACAGAGACTAGCTATCTTGGTGACACACTGGTGTTTATCACATTATACTCTTATAGTGCTACTATTCCACTTTGACTGCTCTAGCTGCCTCCTGTTGCATTCTGGGATTTGCAGTTTTAAGGAGGGATATTTAGAATGCTCAGGCAGAGAAGTTCTCTGCCTGAGAATTCTAAATACCCCTCCTTAAAACTGCCAATACCAGAATGCAACAGGAGGCAGCTAGAGCAGTCAAAGTGGAATAGTAGCACTATAAGAGTATAGTGTGGTAAACATCACTGTCACTCACCTGCCAGTTTTTACTGTATAAAAGTTGCTCTTCATTTTACTGTCCAGTTGGGGAATTTATCTTGGAAAGTAGATTATTAATCAGTCAAGTTCAGAGTCCTGTGCATGTATTGTTTTGGTAGGGAAATGAAATTTTCTGGATAACGGGATGTTGGGGAAGGTGAAGAGCAAAGAGATCTTGAAGAAAGAAAGATGAGAGTCCAGATTCAGGTTGAAGAAGAATATGTGCTAGGTGGGAGTGGAACTGGGCCGTGTGGAGAAGAACAACGTTCAGATCTGAACATTGAGTTTACGTGCAGAGTGTAGTGGAAGGTAAGGAAAGGGATAAATGGTTAATAGAAACCTTATTCTGGGAACCAGTTGAGAAGCCATGTCCTTTTAGTTCTTTTGGGTTTCCTGCTTGGCTTCATCTTACTACTCTGTAGAATGTACTTCGGCAAAGTAAACATGCTAGTTGGCAGAGAAGGGATGACACATGATTATGAAGGCTGGAACTGCTACCCCTCCAAAGTTGCCACGAGATCTTCAGGGTGCAGCTAGCTGTGAAATTGATTTCTGCCCTGATAGAAAAGGAATGGCATGGCTTTTAACACAGAGAATCCTTTAAACTTGTATTAGTAGTCACCAGCATGAATTGGTTAGAAATAGACCAGGCCACTGATGATCACTAGTGGTTGCTAGACTCCTGTAAATCTTAGTCAAGTGGTGATAGGTTGGGAGGCATCTGGTTGTGCAGAAATGTTCTTAAAGAAATAGATGGCCCAATGCTAATTGAAACCCAAAGCCCCATTAGTCATGAGATTGGCCTTGTAGAAATTAGAGTTTTCTTCTCTTTAAAGATGACTTGTGAATTGTGTGGTTGTGTACTTTTGTCAGAATTTGTAGATACCTGCTTTGCAGCTCTCTGAGTAAAGCATCTGATTAGGACTTCAAGCAGCAGAATTGCTCACTGCGTGAATACTTGCCTCTTTTTTGCCCTTGTTAGAAAACAATTTTGTCAATTTTTTTTAAAAAAACACTTTAATTTATGCTTTTGAACATTTTTGAGTCAAATCTTTTGAATTTGGACTTTAGTAAATCAGCACATTACTTAAGAGTTACTTAAAATAACCAATACTAAGAACATTGGTTGTGTTCATTCATGCACTCCTACCAAAAGCCTCCAAGATATAGAGACGCTTCACATATAACCTTGGAACATTTGGAGAAAAAAAATCTGTTCTCCATGTTGATTTTAAGAGCAGAGATACTAAACTGTTCTCTATATCACATGGGCTTGGTATCCAGTCGTCCAAGGCAGAAATTGTGCCACTGGCAGCAGGGATTTCAGGGGAATTAGTTTGTCTTGCCCTTCAGTGCAGTCACAATGGGGCTGCAGTGTCTGTCTGCTTGAATAATTATGAATTGGTGATGAAGGAAAGGCAGTGGCTTTGTAAAATGCTAGAACAAATAATAGAATTTTAATTAGAAAAAAATTGCAGTTGCCAAAATTATGCAAGTACTCTAAGAATGAAATTCTAGATAAGGAGTATCTTATTTAAGCGGAATGGGACATGATCAAAAATATGTGGTTTAAATTTTTTAAAAATATGTTTCAGTGAGTGATTCAGAATGATATGACCATTGCTACAGAGTTTGTAAATGGGAAGCAAATGTAGAGGTGCTGTATTTGTTCCCTGCCAGAAATTAGTTTAAATGCAGTATTCTTTTGCCTTTTCAATTTGAAACTCTCAGCTGCACACTGTCCTAAAATGATTACTTAGCCTCTTGAAAATCCTCTTCCTTTTGACTTCAAGAGAAAGCAAGAATAATATTTTTTCTACAGTAGTGAAGAGAGAACCTTTGACCCTCTGGATGTTTTGGACTTCATCTCCCAAAACCTGTAATTGCCATGGCCGATAAAATAAAGGATTATGGGAAATGTCCCAAATGTCTGGAAGACCAAAGAACTCCTTCCTTTCTAGGAGATTGGTTAACTTCCAAATGTGGAAGGCTGTCTTCCTTTCTCAAAATCAGGTTAAAATTTAGTTTGCATGGTTGGGAAAGCCTTGGGTGGGAGGGAGGTTAGTTTTTGGAAAGTATTAAAGGCTTTTTAAAATATTCAAAAACACAGGATATCTTTTCAAGTAAAATTGAGAAAAATGCAGTTTTATTGCATTTTTAGAATTATTTTTTTAATGTATTAATTTAGAACAAATCTTTGTTAATGTTATTTTTAATCTGGGTGGCTAAATGTTTACAATCACCTGCCTGACATCTGCTCTTAAAGTGTGTGGGGATATTGGGCTTGGGTGGGGCACATGTGTGCAGCGTGTGATGCATGCAATTCAAATGGGGGATTTTAAAATAAACAAAACTGTAAAAAAAAACATGCCAAAGGTAAGGCAGAGACTAGCTGGGTAGATGGTTATATTGTAGGCATTAGCATTTCACTATATTCTCTATATATCAAATATTATAAATTTGCATGTTAAAGTAAATAGAAATAACTTCTATCTTATATGGAAAGGGACTTTAATTTTGGATTACTTGTAAATCTGGTCACTTGTCTTGATTCAGGATTGCCTGAACACCTTAAGCTTTAGCAGCTGCTTGATTTTGTTTTGTATTTGTCTTGTTTTTGATAGCCACCAAACTCTCACTTTGCTGCCTTTTCATTAAAAAGGCCATGGTTTATCCAAAGTTTTATAGAGGGGTTTGAAAACAGAGCAATTAAACAGCAGCAGCAAAATTGACTTGAATTGAAGCCAACATAAAACTCGTGGCTAATGTGCATCTTCTCAAATACTGAAATTTTGCTGGCCTGTCAAACTGGAATCTACACAATGGAAACTCCTGAGAGCTTTGTTCCACTGAAATCCACCTGGACAATGCTATACTCTTGTGAGCAGTTGGAAGGTTTCAGTTCAGTTTTATTTGTTCAGCCAACCTCCCTCTTGTTAGTTCCAAGTAATCAAAGCTACATTTGTGCACATTTATTTATTGCCCACGGGGAACTGTGTGTATGTGTTAATTTATTTTTTTAAATGTCCCTTTTTTTGACTTCTTTTGGAGAGTGTATTTTTCAGTAATAGTGTTTGCCAAGTAGACTGTTAATCAAAGTGGAGGAAATGAGCAGATGGACTTAATTTCAAGCTGCACTCTTCAGACTCCTTTCCAAATAAATCCCCAAAGTTGAAAATTTGTAGTGCTCCATATGTGGGCAGGAGATGTGCTGGAACCATGTAAATTTGAAAATCCCCAAGGTTTGGTGGGCAATTATTTTGCTGTCCAAGGGACCCAGACAAAGGTAGATTGTAAACAAGGAAAGAAGGGGACAGGGTTGAGCAGTGGATCTGCTTCTGCTCTACTGGCCTTTGAGCCTACTGGGGTAAGTGAAATTGTTCATAGTCACTATGAGAAGAAAGACCAAGGCTGGAAGTCGGAATAGTCATAATTATATGGATTGACCAAATTCTGTCGAAGAATCATGACATTTGCTTTAAAACCTTAAGCTGGTCTCTATTATTTTTTCTTGTCTACTGATTTCTGACTTCTGATTTACAGCAAACATTGTGTTCAGTAATCAACACAACTTTTAAGGGGGAAAATACTTCATTTTAGAGCAATCAGTTTGAGATTTTCTTTCAAACATTTGATTTACAAAAGTTGCAATCAGGAACAGAGGAACATTCAGCATTATAAAAGAGCTGAAGATAGCTATGATAATTAAGCATTCGTTGGCCAGTAAATGAGATAGAAGGAGAGATGGCAGATATCCTTCAGTAATTCTCAAGTAGGACGAGAGCATTATTTCTCTGTTAAGTCTACCATAGTAGTAGATTTCACCTGACATCAGTGGAATCTACAGCTTCCAAGATTATAACATAGAAATTACAGCAGTTTAAAGTGGTGAACAGCATAAAGCAGGTTTTAGACTGGGGAGATGCAGGAAACTAGGGCTTTGTTCCCTATTGTTTTTTGACAATTCATGATTTGAGTGAGACTGTGTTATTCTGGACACTGTTCAGCGAAACTGTATTAATACTCAAAAAAGCTGTGACCAGATTTGAAGAGAAGCTCTTTCCTATTATCTTTCCTGAAGGAAACTATGTATAAGAGCAAAACCTACAACACCATATACAGTGCACCTGCGCCATGTGCAGAAGCATTTTATGCGGCTTTAAGCTTAGGCGGAAGCCTCTTGGGGAGGGAAAACAATGGTGTGTGCGCTCTACCACATGCATGAGTCCCATTATTTCCTATGGGGCTTGAGCATAGGCAGATTTTCCCTTACGCGGGTGGATCCCGAACGGATCCCCTCGCGTAGGGAGAGGGCCCACTGTGTAGATGTATGCATTGTGTAAGGTTTAAAAAATTATTTGGTTCTAGTTCCACATTGGTACTGAAACTAAACTGTTTTTAAAAGTAAGTGGTGTTTATGCCAGAGTACATCAGTGATTTACTTGGAAGGATGTGGAGGTTGGAAATGCCTGTTCAGATAACATGATCCTCTTTGCTAAGAGCCTGTCTACATGCTACTTATCCACACAGGAAACCACTTGAGTGTGGTAAGTCTCTTCGCTCCAGCATAATGTTTTGTACAATCTTACTCTTCCAACCAACACTGGATGTTCCTAAAAGCATCCAGCACTGATATGGAAAGGGTCCATGTGCCAGGCATACAAGATGTTATAACAGAGTGCAGACTGTGTCTACATGAAAGTGGCATATCCTAAGGAAAACATGCACAGTAGTCTTCAAATGAATGATACAGGAGTTTGTCTGAGAAGGGGAATGTTCTGGTTCTGTGGTTTGCATTTAATTGATTTCAAACACAGACAATATACTGCTCTGGATCCTCTGATTACTTTGTCTGTGTGTGATTGGCTGCTTAGATTGAACTCACAGCTTCTTGTATAGATGGAGAAATCTGGAAACATGCAGATATCTGTTCCCTTCGAAATCCAATTGTAGTTTCAGTTTTAAAAGTTAATTGGCAAATAGTACTTCCTTGAATGTATCCAGGTATCTGTGTGAAATGCTCTTTTCTGTATCATGTGGGAATGAACCCATCTTGTAGGTTTAATGCAGCAGCATAGGACAGCTCTTGGTCACCTGTTTCCATGTCTTGTTTGCTAGTCATCTCTCAGGGTGTGTTTTGTTTCCTGAATCCCATTGCCTATTATTTGGCCTGTGCTAAGACTCTGAATAGGGATTTTGCTTTTTTTTTTTTTTTTGTCACCACTCTCACTTCCTGCCTGTAGTCCAGACAACCGGTCAGAAGTAGTTGCCTGCCTCCAAGTAGCCAGGTCAGTCTGGCCAATTTCAGTAGATCTTTTAGATTTAAAAACACATCTACAGTAGTGTAAACTAAATTACATTCTTCATTACTTTTGAAAGGTTTTTTTTTACTCTGTAAAAACCCTCATAGAAGCTTAAAAATAAAACTTTCTTTCCCTAAGTGTGTGTGCCTTTCTATTTTCCAAGTTCATTTACATTTCTAGAGTTGTTGTCTCCTTTTCTCAGAAGGCTTTCATCCTAACCAAAATCATGAACCAGCTTGTTTTGGGGATTAGTTTAAAAAATGGTATGATGCTAAACCACACGTCAAGTGTCCTGTTTGTGGTTTCTCAGATGAGAAGTGCTGGGTTACTTAACAAAATCAGCAGCACATTTTCTAAGTATCTACTTTATTTTATATTTTCATTTTCATTTAAATTTTGTCCCCCCCCCCATTCACACACCAAAAGCAGGCAACTATTGAATAACAGCAACAACAACAACAGCAATGAATCATTTGCAGGATGTATATTAAAGGTTTCTAAATCGAAGAGTGAAAAAATGTAAAGAGTGTGATGGATTCTACAAGAAACTAGAGAATACATCTGTTACTTGCTATTGATCGTGAACAATGGGAACTGGTGCCGATTTCTCTTGATTCCTCTGTAATCATGGCTGAAGCCTACAATTGTATACCATACATTCCAAAGTGTAATACAGGAAGCATCCATAAGAAACTCTAAAAGTTCTGTGATTACTAGTGATTGCTTTATGAAATCTTCACTTGGCTTCAGCTTTGAATAATTGCTGCCACCCCATTGCATATCACAGCCACAGCCACATAGTTGAGGAACATGGTCAGTGTTTCTTTGAAATCTTGCTTATAAGCAACACTTGTGAGCAAGATGTTCTTCCACACATTTGGATGCCAACTATCCCGACTCAAATCCTTTATAACCCCTGTGCGTGCGTGCACACATACATGTACGTGTGTGGATGCACTGAGTCATGTTAAATGATATTCCTGCCTTCTGTATCCAGCTCACCCACATCCCCATTGTCAAGCAACACTGGAAATGTGGCTGGTGTTCTGGCAACAGAGGATCAGGTGTCCAGATCACACAGTTCTTTCCCTTGTGCTGGCAGCTGCAAAGCAGCAGTGCCCTTGAATAGGGGCTTACATTAAATGCCCTGTTCAGTTCCTTCATCTGTTGAATGCCTTGTATGCCTAATGCAGATGTGCATCAGATCTTAGAATCTACTTCTGCATCAGGATTTTAAACTTTCCTTGATAACATTTTCCTTTAGCAAGTTTACCAGGTTTCATTTACTCAGTTTTAACATTTACTTTATTGCTCAGAGGTACTAGATGCTTTATAGTTGACTTTGTCTCACCATTATATATTATGGTGCTGGTAGGTATCGCTACCTCTTGGGTAGAATGGTATGTGGAGAAATACCTTTAGGTTTATGGAGCTTGAGCCTATCCTCAGAGTCATCACTTCTTTATGGAGGGAGGCTTTGCATTCATATGACATCTGGAAATATGGTCATATGTGAATTAGACCAAAAGAATCAGAGTCCTATCAGAAGATTCAGGTTGTGAAATCGGCTACAGTCTTGACATGGGATGTGGCTAGCTGCTGGCTTAGGTTCACATTCCAGCAAACTCACCTAAGGTGCTGTCTCTTAGCCTAGTGTACTACATTAGGGTAACAGATGCTGGTCTGTTCAACCAGATTGCTGGTCCAGCTAATCCTGGACTAAGATAATGTTGGCTGGCAAGAGATTCCCCTGTTTTTTTCCTAGCTGAGTCACATAAATGGGAGCTCCTGGCAGAACATGAGATACTGTTGTTTTCTGATTCCTGTTAGATATTGGGGGGAGGGGGTGAAGCACTGGCCCTGGCTCAGGATGGTAAGGCTATCTCCTGAACTGCGCTATTTCTCATGTAAACAGTTGTAGTATAAAGATCCTATGCTCATTTGTTTTTGAGAAACGGCTGTAGAATGCAGTCTAAATTAAAGCCTTTAATTTTGCCAAAGTGAGGAGGACCATTTAAAATATGGTGCTTCAGAGAATTTATTTACATTGGCATGGTAATGCTTTGTGGCAAAGCAATAACCCTTGACAATACTTTGAAGTCCCCATGACTTAAGGTGTTTCTCGCATGTTTGTTTTAGGTTAGATAAATGTGGGTGTTCCCTGGAACACAGCAGCCTCTGTGTGTGTGCTTCCTTCCGTTCTGCCTCTCCACAATTCCAGCCAGTACACTACAAGTTGGGTTAGTCTCTGCCCATCCCACTCCATGCTTGATAAGTGGATATCAAAGGTGGATGGGAGCAGATCAAGAAATGTATCAGGCATAGCGAAAGTGGCTTAAAAGCAGGATTTTCAGGTAAGGAAGGAATGGAAAGACTGCCCAATCTCTGCATGGGGTGGGACTGAACTGTAAAGATCTAAACAAAATTGGCTCTCTGTCTTTGATCAGCCTGAGATAAATGCTTCAAGACTACATTATTGTGACAGAGGAGAACTCCGCCTAAAGCATGTGTTCCAGAGGTAACTGCGCAACACTTTTGTGTTCAGTTCTAGGAAAACAAAAAGTTTTTTAAAGACAAGAAAGAACAATAGATGGGAGGGGAGAGTGTGGGATGAAATATAAAGCAGAATTACTACTTTAATACAGA
Organism: Sceloporus undulatus; assembly: GCF_019175285.1. Lineage (NCBI taxonomy): Eukaryota > Metazoa > Chordata > Lepidosauria > Squamata > Phrynosomatidae > Sceloporus > Sceloporus undulatus. The sequence goes on along the minus strand of NC_056523.1, from coordinate 123,934,873 downwards.
ATTATATAAACAAGTTAGATTGAAATGCTGATTTTGAGGTGTTTTCAGGAGTTTTTCTTTCTTTCTTTTACATATGCATTTTTAAAGATTCTGGTTTCAGGGCAGTCAATGTGTGATTTTCTCCCCAGGAACCAAAAGAAAAGCCTGATATCAGCTTGTAAAGGAGACAGGAATCACAGTCTAGATGAAGAGGGGATGAGAACTAGTCAGAGCACACATGGGCCAGTTTTGGAAAGCAGTGAGATTGCCACAAGGAGCATGTAACTTGGCATGGCCAATTCCCACTTGCTGTAGGTGATCGTCAAGAAAATGTTTAGACTCCTTTCTGCAGAGGACAATGACAATCTCTATTCTCCATTTGAGTCTAGTAGAGTGTTTGCTATATTATCTTATTTAATCTTTTATCCCAAGACTAGGTATCATGTGACCCTGCAGATGGTGTTGATTGCAAATCCCAGAAGCCTTAGCTGTGCAAATGGTAAGGAATGCTGGGAGCTATAGTCCAACCATATTTGGAGAACCGTATGGTTCCCACCCTTGCTTTATCCAATGTCTTCAGCCTGGGTTTATTACCAGCCAGTGGAAAATTACCAAGAGCTGCTTGCCTGATGTGCTTGTTTCATGCATCTGCTTAAGTGGTTTTTACTTCATTCAGAACATATATTCAAAAATACATTTGTTAGATTTTTAAGACAGAGCCCTCCGAATGCTTTTGGGCTCCAACTCTCTCAACAATCCCAGCCACCCACTGTCAGACATAGTGGGTGTGGGGGAACCAGCCCAACAATGTTGGCTTATTACTTTTATATCTGTTCTTTCTTCACTGAGCTAAAAGAAGCATACATTGTTCTCCCCATTCCTGTTTCATCTTAACAATGACCTTATGAGGTAGGTCAGGTTGAGAGTGACTGACCCAGTGGTGACTTCAGCCCGGATCTTCCAGTCTAGTGCTCAAACTACTGCAGCCCCTTAGCTCTTAAAATCTGTTTTCTACCCATGCTTTACAGTGCTGCAATGCTCTGCGTTTTGCTTATCGTCTGGAGGAACTGAGGATAGCCATTGTCATGTCATGGAGCTATCCCCTTGCTTCTGTGACCTAGTCTTCTCTGTGAGTCTTAAGCCTTTCCTTTTAGACCTTTGAGTCTGTCTCAAAATCTACCACAGTGTCCTGTGTATCACAGATGAAGGCGGTGTAAAAGAACAACTCCCGCCCCCTCCTCTGAAAGTTTCTTTGAAATTCCTTCTCCATCCCTTGACCAGTGATCCATTAAAGCCAGGCCATTTACCTAGAATTTCCCCTTCCAAGCCTCACTTCATGGGGGTTGGCAGCAGGTCATGCTGACCCGAGTGTGGCACGGCTTGGGGGCCCTCTGCATACCTGTTGGTATCTGTCGAGGAGCCGCCTCCTCTTGTCTGCGTTAATCATAAATCCACCCATCTCCTTGGTAACCCAGGGCCTTGCCTTGTGTTTCTTATTTTCTGGGGCATTGTCAGGCTGAAGGTCACTCTTTTGGTGACTTTCGGCTTCCATGGACCTTTCTAGCTAGTGCAGGGGAGGTGGGGCAAGAGAAGGTACCATCTCCCTCCTTTGACAAGTGATGAAATAGTGACTAGTGGTAGGACAGTGTTGAAATCGGAGGCAGGAGGAGAGAAAGAGTCAAAAGGAGATCTGGATGCAGCTGTGGCTGGTGTCTGCGTTTTGCCTCTCTCTGACACCTTTCCTCCACTGCTAAAGTCCCTTAATAATAAACAGCTGACACCTAATCCAGACATCCTCCCTTGTGACTTGTAACTTATGTTGACCTGTATAATTTTTTTTAATTGTTTGTGAAACCGTACCAATGTGGAAACAGGAGGCACTGTCTGTGATTTCTGTATCTTCTGGAGTAGCGTGCAACTGCTGGCTGCTATCCTTCCTGTTCTTTGGGTCACTTTGTGGCATTTTGTCTGACTTCTGTTTAACTTTCCACTTAAACTGCATCTAGAACAAACCATAGCGGAGCAGCTCTGTCAGGCAAGGTAAGTGTTTGGGGGGCACCCTCTCCAAAATGTGGAATTTTGCAGATTGATTTCAGAGTTTTTACCTGTGGTGGGCAATGCAAAAACATAACACTGTTGAGACCTGCAACCCTTACACATCTTTCTCCAAACCAGAGCCAAACACCAGAAAGCAACCTCTGCAGCTGAGAAGGATAGAAGATTGTAGGGGAATTTAAGTTTGAAGGAGATAAAGTCTTTAATTACACCACTTGTACAGCATGTGGGAGAGGACTGGGACAGAGCATAACTCAGCTGTCAAACACGTAACTGTGCATGACATATTTTTTGGGGGGGGAAATCAGTCCGAGGCATCTTGAACAACTGGAAGCCAATGCTGGGGAAGAGTTATGCTGATAGGCCAGATAACATGGATCAAAGTGGTTCAGTAGCATAAATTTGGCAGTTTTTTGTGCTAAAGCAGTAGAAACAGTTTACAGAAGATTTGGAGCAGTTGGGGGGGATTTTGCTATTTTAGCTAGCTGTAGTTTTTCTCCCCTTTGTCGTGTATATCATTCTTTCTCACATAACTACGCAATCATAGGCACTTTGGTGCAACAACAAACTACAAATTCCATAGCATTGAGCCATGGCAGTTAAAGTGGTGTCAAACTGGGTTATTTCTGCAGTGCGGATGCAGCCATAGTGTTATTAGAGCCCTCCCTCCAATCCATCTGCCTTGGTCTAGGCCTCAGAGGGAGAGAAGAACTGCTGGACCTGATCCCCTTCCCCACTTCCATTCCCTTCTCCTTTTGTGTTGTGTCTTTAGATTGTAAGCCTGAGGGCAGGGAACCGTCTAATTAAAACAATAATAATTGTACGCCACTCTGAGGGTCTTCAATAAATAAATAAAAATCATAAAAATATTCCTGGGATCTTGGGATTGGCAGTGGAGGAAGGAGTCTCAGGAAACCTGAGCCAGGGAGCTCTTCCTCTCCTGCTTCTGAACAAACTACAAACCCCAGGATTCTATAGGATAAAGCCAGGGTAATTAAAATGGAAGCATTGTGTGGTATAATAGCATCTCTGGAAAGACAAGCATCCCCATGATCTGTGTTTACAGTTACTAGATCAGTTAGTATCTGGCATGCACTGAGATGGTGACACCTGTGCTTTCTCTCCCCTCGACCATGACAATTGTGGAGACAACAGGATGGTTGTAGGACTTCACAGTGTAATGAAATTGTTTTTGCCGATCTTGAGTATGTGCCTTTAGATGACATGCTCTGTATGTTTGCTGTGGGCAAAGCAAAGAAACATTTAACCTCCCATCCTGGAATCTGGAAAAGAAATTAAACTAATGAATGTGAGGCTGGGGAGTGGCAGGAAAGTATTTCCACAGAGCTCTGAGGTTCTGGAACAAAGTTCCCTTCAACTCTCTTGGGTCTCTTGATCTAGTTTTCTTTTCTTACCTAGAGTAAAGAAGATTTGCAGCCTTGTTTTGGATTTTGTTTTGGAAGCAATGTGTGGGAACTGCCAGCAACGAAGTTACCTGTGGAGATGGAAGCTGCTGCTTTTCTTCCTTTGGAGTTGCTCTGGTACAGGTAAATTCTATACATTGGAGATAGCTTTGGCATTTAGACTGGCTAGCAACAGTGATTTGCTAGGACTGATGTAGGGATGCCAAGAAGGGTAACAAGAATAATATTTCCCTCCACTTTCATAATAATAATAATAATAATAATAATAATAATAATAATAATAATTTATTTATTTATATCCTGCTCTTCAGCCAAGGTTATCAGACATCTTGTATGGTAATTCCTCAGGAGCAGCCACCTCTGTGGTCAGCTCACTGGTTCAAAATGCCGCATAGAATCAGAATCACAGAGTTGGAAGAGACCACAAGGTCCAACCACCTGCCATGCAGGATCTAATAATTAAAGCACCCCCAAGAGATGGCCATCCAGCCTCTGTTTAAAAATCTCCAAGGAAGGAGACTCCACCACTCTGAGGGAGTGTGTTCCACTGTCGAACAGCCCTTACTGTCAGGAAGTTCCTCCTAATGTTCAGGTGGAATCTCTTTTCCTGTAGCTTGCATCCATTGTTCCGTGTCTGTTCTCTGGAGCAGCAGAAAACAAGCTTGCTCCCTCCTCAATATGACATTCCTTCAAATGTTTAAACAAGGCTATGATATCACCTCTTAACCTTCTTTTTTCCAGACTAAACACCCCCAGCTCCCTAAATCGTTTCTCATAGGTGATGGTTTCCAGACCCTTCCCCATTTTGGTTGCCCTCCTCCTGACATGTCCCACCTTCTCAACATATTTTTTTTAATTGTGGGGACAACGTTTGCCTTACTCCAGTCTACTGGGACATCTCCAGTTCTCCAGGAGTTCTCAAAGATGATTGCCAATGGCTCTGAGATTATATTTACCAGTTATTTTAATACTCTTGGATGTAGTTAATCTAGTCCCAGATTTATTCATTTAGATTAACCAGGTATTCCTGCATACCACTTTATTTATTCTGTACTGCATTTCCCCTCTTGTATCCTCTGCTCCATCTTCCTCAGGTTGAGCACCCTTTTCTGACAACACTGAGGCAAAGAACATGTTGAGTAATTCTGCCTTGCCTCTGTCCCCTGTTAGCATTTCACCATCTTCCCCACACAGTGGCCCTACCCGAGTTCATTCTGTGCTTTAGCTTTTCTGACTTTATCCCTACATGTGCTCGCCATTTGTTTGAATTCCTCTTTGGGGATTTCTCCTTTTTTCCATTTCTTATACATGTTCCGTTTAAAACTTAGCTCAGTTGAAAGTTTCTTAGTCATCCATCCTGGTTTCTTGAGACACCTCCCATTTTTCTTTTTCACTGGAACTGTTTGAAATTGTGCCTTCAGTATCTCCCCCTTGAGAAACTCCCATCCATCTTTTAGTATTCCTGACCATGGGATCACCCCCAGTATTTCTCTAAGTTTACTGAAATCCGCTCTCCTAAAGTCTAGAATGTGTGTCTGTCTATGCCTGGCTTCTCCTTTCCACTGTATAACAAACTCCAGGAGTGCATGATCACTCCCACCTAAGGATCCCACCACTTGCACTCCATTAACTAGGGTCATCCCTGTTGGTTAGGATCAGATCCAAAATAGCTGATCCCCTTGTTGCCTCTTCCACCATTTGGACAATGAAATTGTCTCCAAGACCAGAGAGGAATTTGCTAGTCTTGTCAAGCCTACTGATCATTACCCCTTTCTTTTTGTTCATGTGTGAACCAATGATACTGCAACACATAGTGAATTAAAAGGACTGTGATGTCCTGCCAGGACTGATTGAATCTCCCCCTGCATTTTCTTTCACATTGGTTCAGGCCATTGTATGTTTAGTATAGGAAAAGTTCTTTGTATTAGTTGTGGGAGGAGCTGTAGGATCCCCTGCATTATTTTCAGGTTTGGTTTGCCCTTTTCCAGCATGCTCTGTTGTAGCTGGAAGCTTTTAGTTTTGGAGCAGTTTTTGCTGTGAGCAGGCAGAAAGCTGTCTTTTGGTGGCAAACAGGCCCAGACAGCCGGAAAGGGCATTTCTTACACGTTAGCCATTTCAGTTACCAGGTTTTAGCCATTTTAGATACCTACAGCAAGCGAATAAAGGAATTCAGGAGATGAAAGACCCTGCACCAGCTCCATTGAGAGAGGAGAGCAAACCAACATCAGACCCAGAAAGATGACATCCGGAAGATTGCTGAAACTGTAAACTATCTTTTATTTAGAGCTGGGGAGGAGAAAACTCTTTATTTTTGTCCTTTAAATTAAATTTCCCCCCTTTTGAACTTTACATTCAGCTTCAGAGCCTTTTTTGGGTAAAGAGTTTGATCTCACCAGGATACCAGCGTTGCACACCCAAACCAGCCATCACCTTTAGTTGGGTGTGTCTTCACAAGGACCATGTGGTACCTAAATACCAAATGCCGCAAACATTATTCTTTACACTAAGTAAGGGTGTATGTGTGTTAGAGAGCAAGTCCTCTGCAAAGAACACTACACAGTTGGCCTTCAGTATCATGGATTCTGCATCAATCATCAGTAGCTTGAAAATAATAAATGTTAGCTTAGTTGCATGAACTGAAGATTAGAGGACAGGAAGTCACATTTGTTACTACTGTTACTATAAAAGTTTTTGTTGGTGATTTTGTTATTGTTGTCAATTTTTTAAAAAAATGTTTGTTTGATGATGTTTGAGTGTTCTTAAATAAACTTTTTTTAAAAAAGGAAAAAAAAAGGGGCGGTAACTAATTTCAAAAAGCAAATCTTTATTCTGCCATTTTATATAAGGGTCACTGTTTTACTACACCATTATATGTAATGGAACTTAAGCATCTACATATTTTGGTATTGATGGGGTGGGTGGGTCTTGGAACCAAACCCCAGTGGATATCAAGGGCCTACTATAGTTACTTTGGAATATATGTAAAATAGATAAATAAATAATCACAACACTTAAAAATACACATTTACTTGCAACCTTGAGTGTATTAAACTTGTATTTATTGAACAGGAAGAATTTTGACCTAGATAAACTTCTCCACCTACCAGCCCTCCAACTCTAAACTGGAAACAAGAAGATTGCCACATTTCCTTCTAGTGGAGGATGAATGAATTGGATTAACCTGCTGAAAAACTGAAATACTTTGGACAGGAATTTATTTCTTGACACCATGGATGCTTCTGATAGAGTTATCTTCTGTGCTGTGAATCTACTTTCTGTTCAGTTTTCCTAGAGTATATGAGAGTGAGACACTTGGGTTTGCTAAATATTTCTTGTTTTTGTTTTGATTTTTGTCTGGGGTGGTGGTGATAGTGGTATTTGCTTCCATTGCATAAGATCTGTTTGTGGAATATGTTCCTAGAGAGTCAGGTGTGTACACTTGAGGACATACTTAATCTCCAGCTCTGGATGTGCGTTCTGAGAGAGCCTTGTGGTAGATGTTTCCTCTGGGTGACGTACAGAGTGTTGCTGGAGGTCCTTCAGTTCCAGCAGGATGTGGGTGGCTTCTATAAAAAAGAGAAGCCAAGGTTTTCCAAGTTGCCTAGGAGTCAAAGTTTTTGATTTTAATGGCAGGGAAAAGGGACTCATTGAGAAAGGTCCTCCTCTTGTTTGTAAGACTGAACAGGCACAATGAAAACACAGGTGCAGCATTTGTACGGCATCCTGTTTCTTTCCTCTGTCTCTCTTTAGGACAACTGTACAACTGTACATTGTTACAAGTAGAGCTTTTAAGAAAAAAAGCAACAAAATGGGAGAGCAGAATGAGCCTCCAGGTGCTAGGTGGGGTTTTATCCATTTAAGATAGAAGGTTAGGAATTAATATTTTGAAGCACTTCTCATGTATAAAACTCCCTGCAAGTAAAATAGTAGCATACTGGTGAAAAATAAATTGTTCCAGCTGTTCCTTGCCATGCTAGTTTTCTTTTCCTTTATCCCTTCCTTTCCTGTTGTTTGTTGTTGTTAGCTGATGTTGAGTCAACCTCAACTCATGGTGACTATGTGTATGAGACATCTCCAAGCCCCCCTAACCTCTGTTGCTCTGATTAGGTCTTGTAGTTTCAGGCCTGTGACCTCCCTGATTTAATCTGTCCATCTGGCCTACAGTCTTTCTCTCTTTCTGCTGCCCTCCACCTTCCCTAGCATTATTGTCTTTTCCAGTGATTCATGCCTTCTCAAGATGTGCCCAAAGTACAACAGCCTCAATTCAATCATCTTAGCTTCCAGTATTTATACCCTGCTCTTCACTCAGAATGGTTTACAAATTGTTAATTGGACAGTTCCTAGTCTTCAGATGTACAGTCTGCATAAAACACAGCACACAAGGAAAGAGGAATGGCAGTCGAGGAGGAGATTGCAGTACGTCCAGCAGAAGCTGGCTGTTCTTCTCCCCCTCTGAGATCACAGTGATGGCAGCTGGAATGGAGGGAGAGCTATAGCTTTTAAAAGGTCCAATAAGCTGCAGACAGATTGCTTAACTGAGGCTGGCTACAGGAAGCACACAACTCCCTCATTGCAACAGCTTCACTGGATTGCCTATTTATTTCTAGGAAGAATTCAAAGTGCTGGTTATTATCTGTAAAGCCCTTTACAGTTCTGATGCAGGTTATTAGAAGGACTGTACACATCTGCCTGAACCTGCCTGTGTTTTGAGATCTTCTGGGGAAGCTCTGCTCTCTGGACATTTGATGAGAAGATGGGAGAGAGCCTTCTCAGTGACTGCGCTGCCTTTCCAGAGACAGACAAAAAGCCTGTTCTAACAGGCGTTTGAGAATTGATTTTTCAGGGGAAACAGGCTTTGTACACTAGATGTTTAGTTGTTATTGTTTTAATTTGCTTTAATTGGTTTCAAATTTTGTGCTCATTTAATTGCTTTTTTAAAACATTTGTATGCTTTGAATTTTTAATTACGTTTGTTTAAACTGTGGCATACCACCTTCAGTCCCAACCTGGAAAAATTGCTGGATATAAATATAACTACAATAACAACAAAAACTTTTATACAGAACTAATTCAAAATATGTGTCCTTCCAATACACCTCAGTCTACTATTTCTGCCTCATTTTCACTCTTTTCATTCTTACTTTATTCAGTCTCTGTGTAGAAGCCAGTTCTAATGAATACATGGTGCAGGTTTTGCTCAAAGGCCGGTGATATGTTATCCTCATGGTTCACTGTATACAGTTGGAAGCTTTCACTCTACCATGTTAAATTATTAATTCCAGCTGTCTCTCCTTCACAACTGGAAGTGACAGTGGAAGAAAAGCTAATCTATTCTGTTCATATTCCACCACTTCTTCCCAAAAGTTGGGGTGATTCACAGTAATTCAGAGAAGGGAATGAATAATCACTCCCTCTAAAGGAAACTCAGATGGCTCAGTGCAAACAGGATTGGATCCAGACTGGATCCAATCCTGTTGGCATTGAACTATCTGAGAAATCACTGAGAAGCACACTTGAGAGAAACAGATGTATTCAAAAATACAAACAAAATCACCCCCAATTAACAGTTGATAACCCAATTAACACTTCATAACATACAAACCAAAGAAAGCTCTATCTGAATCAGACCAAAGACCAATTTAGTCTACCATTCTCTTCCTACTATGACCAATCAGTTACTCATGGCTGTAGGAGAAAAGACATGAAATGTTAATTCCCGGTTGAAAAAGAAAATCAGGAAACTAATGGAGACAGGTTAGCATTATTGGCTGGATTGAGAATACTATAGAGGAGGCAAATCTTGGAAAGGTTAGTTTTTTGTGGGTTTTTCGGGCTATGTGGCCATGTTCTAGAAGAGTTTATTCCTGATGTTTCACCAGCATCTGTGGCTGGCATCTTCAGAGAATGCTGGCTTAGAAGAGAGCTGGATATATATACATACTGTGTGACCCTGGGTCTGGAGGAATTCCATATTAATCTGTGTATTGTTCTGTTGTTGATGGCCTCCTCAGGGTGGGAGGATATGCAAAAGAGGATTAGTGTCTGCTAATTGGTGATCATTGTCTGCTGGGAAAGCCCCTGACCCTGGGTAGTTTCTCATTTGCATTTGCTGAGTCCTCATTTTGTTGTTCTTCAGGACTGGTAGCCACATTTTGTTCACTTTAAAGGTTTCTTCTTTCCGTTTGAAATTATCCAGATGTTTATGGATTTCAATGGTTTCCCTGTGCATTCTGACCAGATAGTTGTTGGCATGGTCCAGAAATTCAGTGTTATCAAACAGTATTTTAAGCCCCAAATGGTTTATAACATGTTCTGCTACTGCTGATTTTTCCAGCTGACTCAGTCTGCAGTGTCTCTCGTGTTCCTTGATTCATGTTTGGATACTGCGTTTGGTGATATCTATGTAGACTTGTCCACAGCTGCATGATATCTGGTAAACTCTTGCGGCTGTGAGAGGGTCTCTCTTGTCCTTCGCTGAGCGCAGCATTTGCTGGATTTTCTTGGTTGGTTTGTAAACCATTTGGATGTTGTTTCTTCACCAGTTTCCCTATTCTGCCTGTGACTCCTTTGATGTATGTAAAAATACCTTCCCTTTGGGTGGTTGCTTGTCTTCACTCCTCTGGACTTTTCTGGGCCTGATATCTGAGCTGGAATAACCTTGGAAAGGTTACTTTTATGGCTGCTACTCCCATAATCTCCGTCAGTACAGGCAGTGGCCATGTTGCCTGTGGGGCTCTGGGAATTATAATCAAAGTAGCTTTTCCAACTCTGGAGGGGACTATGGCTACCTGATGTTTGGAAAATGGAATGGGTTGTACATACTACAGTTGCAACATTTTGTGCCAGATCCCATTTGTAGGATCTAAAAACAAAATAAATATGAGCCTGAGAGCCCTATTTTGATGCCAGTCACACTGCAGAGCAATTTGGAGTGACTTCCTTGTGTGCATCAGAAAGCATGTGCTGACTCTTATTTGTGTCCTATTGCCTCATTTGTTTTTTTCTTCCTTGCCCTCTGTCATATTTGGCATTGCCAAATATTCCCCGTTCTTTGCATCTTGTAATAAATCTGGCAAAGAAATAAACAGATGTAAAATCTGGACCTCACACGTTTGACTGCTTTGGCCCAGAAATTGTTTTTGGGAGGAGAGAGATACAAAAGTACAATGGCCCCTTGGTATCCTCTGCAGTTTGGTACCAGTATCCCCGTAGATTCCAAAATCTGTGGATTCTCAAGTCACATTATATGTGTACAATGGCATAGTAAAATAGTGTCCCTTATATAAAATGGCAAAGTCAAGGTTTGCTTTTTGACTTTTATATTTTTTGAGTATTTTGAAGCTGTGGATAAAGAATCCGTAGATACAGAGGGCTGACTGTACCTCAGTTAACAAAGCCTCTGACAAAGAAGCTCCTTTTTACAAAGTCTTTTTACACTGGCCATTCCCTCTTTCCTCTTTCTCTTCTTTCTAGCTGGAAGGTTTTCTTTAGTAGCATCAGTATTGGAAACATAATAATAAATAATAATAATTTGTTTTATTTATATACCGCTATTCCGAAGATCATAGCGGTGAACAGCAAGTAAGCTAATTAGCAAGTAAGCTAATTTGCCCCCAACAGTCTGGGTACTCATTTTAGCGACCTTGGAAAGATGCAAGCCTGAGTCGAGCTTGGGCCCTTTTGCTGGTCTTGAACTCGCAACCTTGTGGTTTTGAGTGAATGGCTGCAGTACAGGCATTTAACCACTGTGCCACTTCCTGTGCCAGGTTGTAGCAACACATCTGCATTAAACAATACAATGAAGCTTGAATTGAGAAAGAATGGGATCCAATTCTAGCACACTCTATCTGTGTGTTCCTGCCTACAACAGGCAAGGCAAACAGCAACTGTCTCCAGAATTCTTTACTGGGCATGTGTAAACAGTAAAATGTATAGCAAAGGAGAGAACAGATTAGCTTGCCTGACCATCGTATTTAAATATAGATCTATAAGTCTGGCCCTCAAAATGGAAATTGTAAAAAAGTAGGAAAAAAATCCCCAGATGCATATTGGTGGAAGTTTTCAAGTACTGTAGTATGTAGAAGGTTCAAAATGCTTTTGTTTTCCTATGCAAAGCTTACCTGATCTGTTTCTTTTATCTTTCATGCACATGTTGACAGTTTTGAATAAAATGTTGGCTAAAAAAATTGAACATTCTTTTTTTTTTCTGATCTAAGAACCTATATCTGTTCTGTCCATGTTATTTCTGCCTGAAGCTACCAACTTGTAACTTTCATTCAGTCTCAAAGATGCTGCAAGATCTCTTTGCACACTAATTTTCCAGACTATCACAGCTATGTCTTTGATTTCTGCCTGGTACCAGTTTTTTTGTTAATGCCTAGGAACACATCTGCTTTATTAACTGAGGTATATCTTTATACCCACAGCTTAGGAAATATACTCCCTGAAACTCTCTTTCTTCCAATAAACAAACAAACAAAATCTGTTTCTTTTCTCTGCAGAAGCCAGGCACCATCTTGCGTGTCTCCCTTTGTCTGTTTCCACTCCACAACCTGTGCTGGGCTTCTGGGAGCTGTTGCGGAAAGGCACAGGATGCTCCAGCCAGGAGCGCTCTGCCACAGGGCAAGAAGTTCACATTGTCAGCCTGAGTAGTGGCATACCAGCTAATGGCCAGGTAGTATGTATAAGTGTTTGTTACTGCAGACTCTTTGTTCAGCCCCATAGTGCAGGAATTTAAGGACACATCCCTGGGTTGCTGAGGCCAACATTTTCCTATCTTGCTGCAGTGTGAGGGGGTGAGATGGATGCTGGAGGTGGAGAGATTATTGGTGCTCTCTTTTATAAGGGTTCCCCTCAAAATAATTGAGATAAGAAAGGCATTGTGGGAGATTCAGCAGAGAAGCTGCTCCATTATCCTCAGGTTGAGCTCCCTTTTCCTTTTCTGAGAAGACTGAGGCAAAGAAGGTGTTGAGTAATTCTGCCTTTTCTCTGTCCCCTGTTAGCATTTTGCCATCCTCTCGACGCAGTGGCCCGACCATTTCCTTCTTTCTTTTGCTGCAGACATATCCAAAAAATCCCTTTTTATTCTTTTTAACCTCTCTAGCAAGCCTGAGTTCATTCTGCGCTTTAGCTTTTCTGACTTTACCCCTACACCTGCCTGCTATTTCTTTGATTTCCTTTTTCGTGATTTCTCCCTTTTCCCATTTCTTATACATGTTCCGTTTCAAACTCAGCTCGGTTGAAAATTCCTTAGTCATCCATCCTGTTTTCTTGAGACACCTCCCATTTTTCTTTCTCACTGGAACTGTTTGAAATTGTGCCTTCAGTATCTCCCTTTTGAGAAACTCCCATCCGTCCTGAACTCCCTTCCCTTTTAGTGGTCAGAAATACACCTTCTTTGCCTCAGTCTTCTCAGAAAAGGCAAAGGGTGCTCAACCTGAGGATAATGGAGCAGAGGGCAGAATAGTGGAATTTCAGCACAGAATAAGTAAAGAGATAGTAGAGGAATACCTTGTTAATCTAAATGAATTTAAGTCTCCAAGACCAGATGAACTACATCTAAGGGTACCAAAAGAACTGGCAAATGTAATATCGGAGCCATTGGCAATCATATTTGAAAACTCCTGGAAAACAGGAGAAACCCCAGCAGAATGGAGGAGGGCAAACGTTGTCCCCATCTTCAAAAAGGGGAAAAAAGAGGATCCCAACAATTATCGTCCATCAATACCAGGAAAGATTCTGGAGCAGATCATTAAACAGAGAGTCTGTGAACATCTAGAAGGCAATGCCATAATCACAAAAAGTCAACATGGGTTTCAGAGAAACAAGTCATGCCAGACAAACCTAATCTCTTTCTTTGATAAAATTACCAGCTTGGTAGATGAAGGGAATGCTGTGGATATAATATATCTTGATTTCAGTAAGGCCTTTGACAAGGTTTCCCATGACATTCTTGCAAACAAGCTTGTAAAATGTGGGCTAGACAAAGTAAGTGTTACATGGATTTCTAACTGGTTGACCGGCCGAACCCAAAGGGTGCTCAACAATGGCTCCTTTTCATCCTGGAGGGAAGTGACCAGTGGGGTCCCACAGGGCTCTGTCCTGGGCCCAGTGTTATTCAACATCTTTATCAATGACCTGGATGAAAGAATTGGGAGCATACTTATTTGCAGATGACACCAAATTAGGAGTAATAGCTAATACTCCAGAGGACAGGATCAACATTCAAAATGACCTGAACAGACTAGAAAGCTGGGCCAAAGCTAACAAAATGAACTTCAACATGGAGAAATGTAAGGTATTGCACTTAGAGCAGAAAAATAAAATGCACCGATATAGGATGGGGGACACCTGGCTGAATGAAACTACATGTGAAAGGGATCTGGGAGTCCAAGTAGACCACAAGTTGAACATGAGTCAACAGTGTGATACGGCAGCTAAAAAGGCCAATGCAATTTTAGGCTGCATCAATAAAAGTATAGTGTCTAGATCAAGAGAAGTAATAGTGCCACTGTATTCTGCTCTGGTCAGGCCCCACCTGGAATATTGTGTCCAGTTCTGGGCACCACAATTCAAAAAGGACATTGAGAAACTGAAGCGTGTCCAGAGGAGGGCGACCAAAATGGTGAAAGGTCTGGAAACCATGCCCTATGAGGAACAACTCAGGGAGCTAGGGATGTTTAGCCTGGAGAAGAGAAGGTTAAGAGGTGATATGATAGCCCTGTTTAAATATTTGAAAGGATATCATGTTGAAGAGGGAGCAAGCTTGTTTTCTGCTGCTCCAGAGAACAGGACCCGGAACAATGGATGCAAGCTACAGGAAAAGAGATTCCACCTCAACATTAGGAAAAACTTCCTGACAGTAATGGCTGTTCGACAGTGGAATGCACTCCCTCGGAGTGTAGTGGAGTCTCCTTCCCTGGAGATCTTCAGAGGCTGGATGGCCATCTGTCGGGGATGCTTTGATTTGGATTTCCTGCATGGCATGGGGGTTGGACTGGATGGCCTGTGCGGTCTCTTCCAATTCTATGATTCTATGATTCTAAGATGCTAAGATGAAAGATTTCCCAGAAACTGAGCCAGTTTGAAACAATGATGATACAGCACCTTCAGAGCCCTCAGAATGTGAAAGAAATCTCTCGGGGTCACAGAAAAATTAAGATGGAGGGATGGGATAGGATGGACATGTTTGTGCATGTGTGCATGAATCAGTAGCCAGGTCTTGCCAGTCAGCTAGTCTGAAGCACAGAGGAGTATCCATTTACGTTGATATTGGCTAAACCCAATAGCCAATTGTCAGGAGTGTACAACATGTGATCCTCCACATTAATGGGCTGCAATTCCCATCATCTCTCATAACTGGCTATGTTGGTAAGAGCTATAGTCCAACAACATCTGGAGGGCCACAAGTTGCCCATCCCTGACCAAAGAGGGCTCAATAGCCAGGCTTTCATGTTGAACATTATACCACTATACTATACTGTACTGTATACTGAACATTATATACCTTCTGTACTGTCCATTTTTTTCTTTCTCTCCCCATTCTTTCCCTCCTTTCATTTGTTTATGGAGAAACTGCTTAACCCCATTTCAGATAACTCTTGTGGTGGCTCCAGATCCAAAAGATGGAGCTCCTGTCTTCATGCTATACTCCCAAGTACCTGTGCTTTGGATGCTGCCATCTCCCCCTGGAAAAAATTGGACCTTCCAGGTAAGAATAGTTACTAGACCGAAGAACTTGAGAACACCATGGGGATTATTCAGGGACTCACTCCCAAGAGGATGGTTGAAGTCCTTTGCCCTATGCAAACCAAGAGCAATAGATGTGGGCTATGGGTAGGAAAGATAAGAATGAAAACTCACCTGTTACCTACTTAACACTTTGAAAATATACAACATGATTTATTGTCTAGCCTTGTTTGTCTACAGAACCATTTTGTGTAGTAAGTAACTATTATTCCCACTTTAGAGATGGAAGAATTGAGGCTGAAACATGCCACCCAGTGAGTCTATTGCTGAGGTGGAACTTCAGTCTAAATTTCCCATATTAAGCTGCAACACGGTTAATCCTTAGTGCTTCTCGGCTTAGGGCATCAGAGAAATGCCAGGTCTGCCAGGCAGTATCTTTCACCATTCTTTCCCTCCTGTCTGCAGGTCTCCCTTGGCTCTAGTGTTTCAGCCTCTGAGCCTGGGGTTTTCACTAAGGAGACCAACTTTCCAGAGACACTTCGAGGCCTGCTCAAGTGGGCACGAAGAGAGCATGGAGGGATCACATCTCTGGCTGAGTACCATGGAGTCAACACTGTCTACATCCACCTGGGGGCTGGTATGGGCAAGGAGAAGAGAGAGGGGTGACACTGTAAGCCAATGCCAGTTCTGTAGCAGGGATGAGGCCACCAGGCTTGGGAAAGGTCTGCTGTTCAAGCTGGTAGACGAGGAAGCATAACCTTTTGGGCACTGAAGAGCACATCCACTGTCACCTGGTTCAGCATACATGTACACATACCTACACACAGAGCTTGGAACAGTTACTTTCTATGGAACTTTACTTCTGGAATCACTGAACCAGCATGATCAGTGAGCAGTTGTAGTGTAAAAAGGCACTTTTCCAAGTTTTGCAGGTGTGCTCTCACATGCAATCTTCTCACCCACTCGGTTCTTGGTGAGTAAGTATGGGGAAGTTTAAGCCCTTGTCGCTCTCTCTGAGATCAAGGTGTGTTTGTTTATGTGTGGGGGGGAGGGAGAACCTTTTTAATCCTGCAGTGATCTTCACTAGAAAAACCAAGAACGGAATGTGTAGATTTCCTCCAATTGTGGGGCCTGCATGATTTGCCCCCCTGAATTAGATAGCTGCTTGCGGTTGAAAGGATAGCATTACTCACCATGCTTTCTTTTAAGTGACTCTGCTCCAGTGACCACCGCAATTCTCAATTCCTGGCCTTTCTCCTTCAGATGAGACTGCACCAGCCACTTGCAAGTTGCACAGGAATTTCTTCACTTCCTTGCATTTTGCCTCTGAGCGCCAGCTTCAGCCTCTGCAAATCTGTCTGAATTCTTACCCTTCCCAGGACCTGGAAGTTCACATCATCTTCTGTAAAGGTCTTGCTCCAAGGTGTGTGCATGAGCTTGTCAATGTGAATCTGTGGCTGAACATATAAGAACCATAGCACATAATGGTGAGAGACATATGCAGAAAGCTGAAATGGTTTGCCATGTTAAAGAGGAAGGGACTGGCTTAGGAATCAAACAGGATAGGAAGGACCACATATACGATACAACGCTTTCGAATGAGATTTGTCTTTATAAATGAAGTATGCTGTAAATTAAAAAGGATATAGAATCAGGGATGGAGCCTAGGATTGGGAGGCAGTCAGTCAGTGCTGTTACAGCAGAGACAGAAGGAGTATTATCTAATTTCTCAGCAGTGCTTGGGTATGCAGTCAGATCTTTTTGCCTCTGCCGTGTGCTTTGTTCCCTAGTCTGATATTGGTGGGGATGGCAGTATGCTCTCTTCTAGGCCCAGTTTGGCTCATCTGACTGTGGAGCTTCATGATGTCCGAAGATCCCCTCGCCAGGCTTTGCTGTTGATACTGAAGAGTGAAGGAGCTGCCCAATGGAGGGTTCAGGCACACCGCTTCACTGGCCAACTGCACGTACTGGTATGGGTAGGACCTGGGCCAGCCACATACCCTGGGCTAATTAGAATTCTCTTCTTCCCTAGACAAGGGTGGCAGTGGTAACTTTGGGGAGGGGCACGTGTGTACATATGTATGTGCATAAGTAGATATATGTGTATATGTAGGCCCAAGAAGAGCTGCTCTCCTTCTTTACTTGTTTTTTTCCAGTCCTCTCTCTGTTGTTGGTGAAGGGTAAAGCTGCTTTTCTAGGAGCCTGTCTGGAAGCTACCACTTGATTCCCTGGGCCATTTCCCCTTTTGGCAGTCTGTTGCTTTTGTCCATATATCTGTTTTGTACTTAGGCTTGGTTTTCTTTCCAGGCTTCACACAAAGTCATTGTTAGCAGCACAGAAGCAGACCTACCTCTGATTGTGACCCAGCATACATCTCCTGGGTTGGCTTATATCAGGGATCCCTTGAAGTATGCAGCAAAGCAGAAGCTGCCTGCCTTCACATCTTATACTGAGGCTGAGCGAGTGAATCGGTTTCTCCTTGTGGTTGGAATGAATGGTAAGTGTAACATGGGGGATTCAAAGGGGCATCTGCTAGAGTGGTTGAGCATAGCAACAGTGTCCACTAGATGTTCCTGGCATTTTGTTTCAGCACTTGTATTATAAATCTGTCCTGCAAATTCATCCTCTACTTTCTCTTGCACCATTTTGTCTATTCCTGCCAAATTCTGACTGAACTAGATTTTACTTTAGACATACATCAGCCATTACCATTTTGAAAAATCTCCAATATTAAAAGTATGTTTCTGTGGTCATCAAATGCCTTTGACCTTTTTAGTTCTTGACTTTATCTTTTTCCTGGTCACAGCTCTATCTGATGCTTTTTTTTTGTCAGTAGCTATATGATCCCAGCCAATAAGGAAACATGTCATGAATAAATTAACTTTTGGTAAGCAGATTTTTTACTTTCACACATCAACACTAACTGTAAAGCTCCGAAAGACCTGTATCATCTTACGTAGCCCTTTGAAAATTTAGAACAAAGATCATGATTTGCATCTTTTTGGATCCTATTACATTCTGTCCTACTCCTACAACTGTGTAAATATGCTTTAAGTCTAAGACCTTAATACCACTCAGTACTGCATCTGAAGAAGTGGGTTTATATCCACGAAAGTTCATGCCAAAATACAAACTAATTAGTCTAAAACTTGCTGCCACATTTTTTCTCTTTTTCATCTCCCTTCCTTTCACCTTTTTATGCTGCAAGACACTATTTCTTTAAAATCTATTGAGATGGACCCATATAACTGATCAGATCTGGCTACATGAAAATAATAAGGCACTCTTTTCCATTTTTAGAATATTTCAACCAAGTTAACAACCACATAGTTGTTGGAGATGAGGAGAATTGCTGCAAAATTTCCTTTTAAAACAATGCTGCTGTGTGTTGAGTTTTTTTAAAGGCCTTAGTTTTGTCTATAGAAATTATTTCATTTCTCTGTTTCCCTTTGAATGCTGAGTATGGAAAGGAGATGGTGGGAAGGGACTCTGTCTTCTGACAGACTTTATACACCTGTCACTTAAGGAAAAAATGGGAGAATTCATCTTCTGACTAGCAGGGAACAGCTGGATATGTTGCACCTAGCTCCATCATATTTGCATATCTCTTATTTCTTTTTAGAGGCCACACCCACTATACCAGTAGATCCTAAGCTCTTTGGGCCATTGTTTCTGCCTCCCCCAAAACTCTTAGTCAAAAGACAACAGTTCCCAGAGGCTATCACAACAAGCTGGACAATAAGGCCAGAGATCTCAGAAGAAGACAGTTCTGTAATTCACCTGCTACCCACATCTAAAACAGAGGGACTGGAATCTACCCTGTGTCCTACTGGGGAGCAGAAACCCCTTCAGGAAAAGCAGGGCTTTCAGAGAGTGAGTACCCAAGTTTTTCATCATCTGATTGACAAAGAGACTCAGTTTTGTTTGTTTGTTTAATATCCTGCCTTATTCTCAGCATGGGATTCAGGGTAGCAGATTACCTTTTAAAAATACAATACAACTAAAACAAAGACTTCTTAGTACAAAGGTTAAAACAGAATTATGATGATAAGGCGGTTGGGCAGACTTTCTCCTGCCACTGAAGAATCTCATGACAAGAGACTGGATAAGCATCTGAAATAGTTTTTATGCAGTGTCAAAGACTGCTCTGGCTAGCTGAGGATTCTCTATTTGAACTGGTTCTTCTGTATACCAGGCAGAGGCTTATGCTAGTACTGTCACCCAACAGTCATTTCTCTGGAGATGCTGGGAATGGAACCAGCGTCTTTTTCCATCCCAGGATTCTGCCATTAGCATTCAGAGTTCCCTTTGTGAGCTTTATACTTATTACGGCAGTGTATGAGAATTTTGAGCTGGTGATGCTCACTCAGAAGTTGGCTTTTAGCTTTTAGCTCCCCACATGGAGATGTTTTCTGCTCAGCAGTTTGCCCTTGATTTGGATGTTCTCTTGGCTACTGCTGTGCATGAAGATCCCATGTGGGCTGATATCTCTCATGCAGGTCTCCCGTGCCTCATCATCTTCAACCCAGACCTCTCCCCAAGAAGCCACCATGGCCTTTCAGGATCTTCCTTTCCACCATGGTAATGTTCTGCTCAGCCTAGAGGTGTACAGCTCAGACTCTTTTGCTAATCAACCAGGACCCTGTGCAGTCTCTGCCAACAGCTGGGTCTTTGTGGAGGTAAAGCTGATATTTCTACCTTGCAGGAATTGGCTTTGAACCCAATGCTAGATTTTGGAGTCTTTCCCCTAAATGAGCCCAAGCTTCCTTGGTATCAGAGGTAGGGGATTTCAGGCCTCATGGCCTAATCTGTCCACAAGGGGTTCCCCAAAAAACAATATCCATCCCCTGTAATTTCAACCTTTAGTAGTTTCCCAGCATTTGTACAAGTGTTACCTCATTATTTTTGTGGAAGAGTTCAGTCCTAAAGAATAAAACATTCATTGCTTAAGAAGCAATGGGAGTTGCTGAATGTACCAAACCAAACAGGATAAAGGAAGCAATTTTAAGAAAGTAAGATTTATCCAGGGAAAACTATAAACATCACTTTTAAAAAAATATCACATGTGCACTGTGATTCCACTGAAGCAGAGAGAATTCGCAGAATACTTTGCCTCAGAATTAGGTTTATCTTAATGCAGATGTTGTTTTTATTACTGTTGGTGGCATACACAACTCTGCCCCATAATAGGGATTTTAATTCTACAAGGAACAGGAGAGCTCAGTTATATGGGAAAAGCCCTTAATATGTGGCTCAGTGATTTTGACTGGTAGTGGAGGGATCTCAGGGTCTGGGGGACTTAAGAGCTCACTCCAGGGTACTTTAGAGGTGGGCCATGTAACTACTTTCTGTGGAAGAAAAAGGAGGCTGATATCCAAGGTGCCTAGGCATTTGAAGTATAGACAATGGGGCCTGCCTTTGACCATCTATGATGTATCAATAACAATTGACCAGATGATACCTTTGAGGGGGATTAGGGGAAGCAGTTGCCATTTTGGCTCACAGTGCCACAGCAGCTGCCTTGTATGATATTGTCACTGTCTCGTCTTTCAGCTTGTTCGAGAATCAGGCACTCTTGTGCTTCCATGTTAACTGCACTTCCTTCTGTCTCTAGGCTTCCTTAGCTTCCTACGACTTGTGTCTTGGCTTCACCATCCAGCGGTGCTTCATCTCCCCCTCTTCTGATCCTTTGGTGGCTTCTTCATATCTGCTGGTCCAGCACGGGTGTGCTGTTGATGCCCATGTCAACATGTCAGAGTTGGAGCAGGCAACCCAGGGCCAGGCATTGCCTCCAGGTTACCAGGAACGCCAACGACTGAGCTTCCTGCTGCAGCCTCGCTTCAATGACTCTATTCAGTTCCTGCACTGCCACCTGGTGCTCTGCAGCAGGGACCCTCAGGATCCCAGCAAGCCCAAAGGCCCAATCCCAAAGGTCTCTGACTCCTCCGGCAAGGGGACACTGATCTCTAGCAGCTATCCAGTGGCTCTGTGCCACCTCTTGCCTGTGTACTGTTAGAGACTTGGTGCTCTTGGTGGGAGATCATTATGTAAGAAACTGTGCCCTGCCAAGTTGGACTATCAGGATATTCTCCTCTGGCTTGCAGCCTCTCACTGTGGTCTTGGGCAGAGATTTTTCCCATCACCTGTTCTTCTTGTTAGGAGATGCTGAAGCTGAGGTCTTCTGTATGGAAAACGTGTTCTGCCACTGAACCATGGTCCTACCAATAATCTTAGATGCACCCCTTTCCTTGTGATGGAAGGGTACTGTCTAAGAACTGGTGTGGTAGTAGTAAGTTAGAGTGGTGGATAGGGGCTTGGGGAATCCAGGTTCTGCCTTCCACAGAGCCATGAAATTCACCTTGGGCCTAATGATGTACTCATACACTGACCTAGTTTTCAGGTTTGTTATGAGGATAAAGTGTGTATGGAGAGCCATGTATGCCACCTTGAATTCACAGGAGAAAAGGTGTGGTATACTGCATATGTAAATAAACTAATAAATGAGGGGATAGGATTAAGACCATAGTGAAGCACCTTGGATGAGGTGAAAGCACTCTAGAATGGGCTTATTAAACCTGGGTTTCTTTAGAATGGGAGAGGATCTGGGTCCAGGCTGTTTCCTTCTGCCAGAGGTGAAGCATTCTTTTATGTTTCAGTGCCCATCAGAGAATGAGGCCTGCAAAGGAGAAGTGGAGCTGGCCAGAAATCACTTCCAACGCACTGTCACAAAACCCATCATTGTGACAGTGGAGGCTCCACTCAGAGCTGCCATTCCAGGTCTGAGAACAGGTGGGTGGTAAGATTGGAATGCGTTCTGGAGACTAGTCAGAAGAAAGCTGTTGGACTCAGTGGCTTCACAATTACATAGGTGCTGCCTGAGTCTGACCATGGGCCCATCTAGTCTGATGCTGTCAGTTCTGACTGGCAATGGTGGCTTTCAGGAGCTTGAGAGAAGTTTCTTTCCTAGCCTTATCTGGAGATTCCTGGCATTCTCCTGTGGTCTCACGCCCAGATATTAAATGGACTGGACAGTGCTTTGCTTCCAGAATCAAGGGAGCTAAGGCATGTTCAGAGTGGCACAATGGATGCCAAACTGCATAGCAGTGACTCTTTGTAAACCAGTGAGTGCCCTGTGCCTTCACTTCTAGAGTATCAGGGAGTGGAAGAAGGAGCTGGCAAGAATGAGACTGACCTGAACATCTGATCTCAACAAGCTGGAGACTCAGAATTTGCCAGGCTTGTCTGTGCTGAGAAGTTCAGGATATTTGCTGGGCAGAAGGGACTTCAATTAAGTGTCTCTTTTTTTTAAAGATTGTTTTCCTGTGTGTGATGTTTTTCCTGCTTTACAAGGGGATGCTTTTCATAGAATCATAGAGTTGGAAGAGACCAGAAGGGCCATCCAGTCCAACCCCCTGCCATGCAGGAATTCACAATCGAAGCACCCCGACAGATGGCCATCCAGCTTCTGTTTAAAGATATCCAAAGAAGGAGACACTACTACACTCTGAGGGAGTGTGTTCCACTGTCAGACAGCTCTTACTGTTAGGAAATTCCTCCTGAGGTTTAGATGGAATCTCTTTTCCTGCATCCATTGTTCCCGGTCCTCTTCTCTGGAGCAAGAGAAAACAAGCTTGCTCCATCCTCAGTATGACATCCCTTCAAATATTTAAACAAGGCTATCATATCATCTCTTAACCTTCTCTTCTCCAGGCTAAACATACCCAGCTCCATTAGTCTCTCCTTTAATTATTAAGTGTTTGCTAGTAATCACCTATAACTTTCTGGAGAATAGGTAGGATATAAATGTTTTAAAATAAAACTGTGTATTATTTTTTTTATGGCTGTCCATAAGCAGACACTCTCTCAGGGTGTCCCCTTTCCAAATCCCTTCTTTTCTGTAGATAATTTCCCACCCAGCCATCAAGGAAAAGCACTGAAGGATCCACTCCACTCATGGAAGACACAGCCAGTCCCAAGTAAGTACATTTTGGTTACCCTCTCTCACTAGTCTGATTCCCCTGAGATTGAGAGACTGGGACCTCCTCTGAACCCGGATTCCACCTCTAACTCTAGGAGAAGTGGAGTCAAGGACTAGTCTAGCCATGTGGACTGGAAGTGGGAAAGGCATTAGTGAGCTTCCTATAAATAGGGTTGCCATCCCGGAGGACCTCAAAACCGGGAAAAATGTAGGACAAGGTTTAAAAATGTAGGATTTTTTTTTTTATTTCCTGGCCAGGAAATTAACCAAAAAAAGGTCCTACATTTTTAAACCTTCTCCAAGGCCTCGCTGGGCCTGGGAGACAGCCTCTCCCAAGCCCCAGCGAGGCCTTGGAGGACTCTAGGGCCCCGCTGGGGCCTGGGAGACTCTGTAGGCAAGAGGTGCACCATCTTAAGAACTGCATTAAGCAAACTTAGGCTGCTGCACACTGCTTTCACTCTCATCACTCCATCCTATGGAATCCTGGGATTTGTAGTTTGTTGTGGTGCCAGGGCTGGGCTTTGAAATCTCAAGCATAAGAGAGGCAAAAGGCTTGGGCTGCATCTACACTGGAGAAATAATCTGGTTTGAGACCACTTTAACTGCCTCGGCTCAATGCTATGGAATTCTGGGAATGGTGGTCCCTTTGCAAACTGACTCACACAGCTAGGACTTTGGATAATGATGATGATAATAATAATAATAATAATAAACATGGAAGGTCCCTTTGCAAACTCACTCACACTCACACAGCTAGGAAGCCAAAAACGCACACACACCCCGGCCCAGAGAGGCCTACCTTTGGTCCTCTCCTTTCCCTTTTGCTGCTGCTGCCCCCACTTTTGTTGCGGCTGGGGCTGCCCTCCGCTCCAGTCCTTTGCCGGCCCAGGAAGTAAACAGAGGAGAGCTCATCCTCTTTAAGCTGGGCGGCCAATGGGGCAGAGAGCTGTTCCGCTATTAGCCAGCCAGGCCCAGCTTGCCAGCCAATAGTAGGTGGCCCTCCAGCGCGCCCGGGAAGATTAAATGTGAGTGTGGGCGCGCGGAGGCGTGGGGCTCAGCACAGGCAGCAGGCCCGGCTTGCGGAGCCGAACCGCGGCGGCGGCAGCGGCCAGAGGAGCAGCCACAGCAGGCCACACAGTGATGGCTGCAATGGTGGTGGCGGCGGTGGCGGCCACAAGAGCTGCCAAAGGCGCCGCCATAGCAGCGCAATAACAAAGCCCGGGAGCGGGGGGCAAACCGTACCGTGACCGTGCAGACGGTCCAAAAGCGGGAAATTCCCGCCCCCCCGCCGGGTTATAGCAACCCTACCTATAAATGGTTTTGCCACCTGAGGCAGAGCAACAAATGGTGGTCTCCCCATCTAAGTCAAGGCACATAGTATCTAAAGCCAGCCAAATTATTTTGGCTTGCATGAGGCTAAGGTTATTTAACAGAATAATATGAAACTGATCCCCAGGTGCATCCCTCCCCTTCCCTGGAAGTAAAAATAGAACATGAATACATTAAATAACTAAGATTTTCCCTGTCTTATTATGATATCCAAAATCTTCTGCCTGAGTGGCTATCTCATGCATGGTAGGGTGAGCCCTGCATGAGGCAAGATGACTTTTCTCCATGTTTCTGGAGTTGGGTGTAGCAGGAGTCCTGAGTCTGGGACATCATTCTGTGCCACCTCATTTTAGAGCTGTAAAAACGCCACAGAATCAGTTTTCATTCACTTCCCTATGCATTTCCCTCCCTGTTTCCGGTTCTCTATAGCTGCAGCTGCACCAGGCCTAGAGCTCCCAGCTGTATTTGGTATTGCCTTTTCAGCCTTCATCATCGGTGTGTCCCTCACTGGTGGGCTTTGGTTCATTCATTCCCAGACAGGTAGGTATGAAGCTCAAAGCAGTCAGATGGCCTTGAGAATGCTTTAGTAATGTGCATGGCAAATGCATTGGACTAAATGGTCCTTGTGGCCTATGATTCAGTGAGGAGTGTGCTCAGCTCCCCCCTCCCCTTTCATTCAAATAAACTCTGATTTATAGTGAACCCATCCTAGGGTTTTCTTGGTCAGATTTATTCATGTTTTCCTTTCAGGCTGAGCATGTGATGTGCTCAAGGTCACTCAGTGGGCTTCCAGGGATGAAAGAGGAAATGAACCCTGGTCTCCCAGGGTCCTAGTCCCACACTCAAGCTGCTTTATATCCAGTAGAGCCACCATGGTGTAGTGGATTAGCATTCCAGGAGTCCAGAGTTCAAATCCCCACGTCCATGGAAACCCACTGGGTGACCTTGAGCATGCCACACTGTCTCAGCCTTAAGGGAAGCAATGCCAAAACTCTGGACATATCCTGCCAAGAAAATCCCATGATAGGGTTACTTTAGGATTGCCATATGTCAGAAACAACTTGAAAGCACACAACAAGTTATATTCAAAGATCTCAAGCAGTATGCAATAATATCAGTTTAAGACAATAAATAACAATAATGATAATTTTTAAAAAATACATTAAGTCATTTATCACTTAGAACCAGATTATTTAAAACTATCTTAAACAATTTAAAAGAATGCCGATTGTAGCAGATGTACAAATTGGATAAATTAAGTTAGGCCTCAAAAGCTTACAGTCTCAAATAGGACATAGGGGAAACATCAGAGGGAGGGAAGAGGAGGAAGTCAGAGATAAACTGGGGAAGAATAGCTATTCAGTTATAAATACTCCAACTTGATTTTGGTAGGACACAGGCTAGATGGAGGAAGTTGAGGCAATGTTTTCCTTGCAGGCCAGTTCTGGACAAGATCAGATAATGGCACCATGGTTCTTGGGGCTTTGTGATGAACTCAGATTATGCAGAGATTGGAATCAATGGCCTGGCCATCTGGCCTGAGTCTCATGCCACAGAAGGGATTAGGTGTCCAGCACATTTGATGTTTGGCTTATTATGACCAGTACAGCAATATGCCTAATCATATTTGTCAAGGTCTGTGGACCCCACTATGGAGAAAGAAGTGGAACAGATGGGGGAATAAAAGGGCAAACAGTGACACAATTGACAGACAGTGGAGATCACAAGGGAAAGAATCAGAATTTGTATGCCTTTCAAAGTCTTGACCCTCATCCATGGGCTTCTTTTTTGTTTTGTTTTTTTAGCAGATATCTCATGCATTTTTATGCCTTTCTCTGAAACAATGAGATCTAGAAACATTCATTTCTAGACTTTAATGCCAGCCTTGAACTCTTAGGTGAGGCAACTATCAGAAACAGAAGTCGACCGACAGCTGAGAGAGGTGAGGAGGACTGCTACACATTGAAAATCTTGCCTCAGTGGCAGAGATTATGATGCTGTATTCATTTCT
Organism: Sceloporus undulatus; assembly: GCF_019175285.1. NCBI lineage: Eukaryota > Metazoa > Chordata > Lepidosauria > Squamata > Phrynosomatidae > Sceloporus > Sceloporus undulatus. The sequence goes on along the minus strand of NC_056523.1, from coordinate 123,908,409 downwards.
ATCCCTGATCGTAAAGGGTGTTGTGTTGACCACTTTAGGAAACGTCTGTGTGGGCAAACATTCATTGGTTTTATTGTTGTGGTTATTCCCAAAGAAAAAAGGGGAATGCCTAGTTGTAGTAAAAAGGCACTTGGTGCGCACAGAGGTGGGAATTTCAGGGGGTGGGATAAAAAAAAAAAAGGTCAGATCTCTAAGCAAGAGAACCACTTAGTGCTCTATGGCTAGGGTTCCCAAACCATGACTCTTGTGCCTCTGAGCTGGTTTTGTTTTACCACCACCACTGTCCCCTGTGCTTAGTGGCAGAAAAACATGCAAAGATGTAGACAAGAATCCTTTTGGCGATGCATGCTGGTATAATCCAGCGTCTATACTTTTTTGTTTGGGGTATTGTGAAAGGAAGAGCTACTGTGTTGTAGTAGTTTGAGTGCTGGACTAGAGCACTGGGAGACCAGGACTTACATTCCCTGTCAGCCACAGAAACCCACTGGGTGAACTTGGGCAAATCACACACTCTCAGCCTCAGAAGAAGTCAAGGGCAAAACCCTTGAGAACAAATCCTGCCAAGAAAATCCTATGACAGGTTTGTCTTAGGGTCATAAGTCAGAAATGACCTGAAGGCACACAGCAACAACAAAATGTAGAAAGAGATATTTGGTATCTTTTTCTATATTGTTCTTCCCCCAAATGGCCAAGAGCAGTAGATGAGGTTTCCTAGCTGCATTCCCCCAGCTACCGATGGGCTGTGGGCATATTTTGGCTTCCTTTGTAACTCTGGGGAAGAAGGAGCAGCCTTAGGTTGCGGATGGCAGGTGTGCAAGGGCAGCTGGACCTCAGCCACATACACCACATAGCCAATCAGTTGTCCAGGGAATATAGCTGTGCAAGGGATCACAGAGAGAAAGGAGTAGCCTTCATGACTGTTGTTAAGTATGGTGGTGGAGACTTAATGCCCAACCTTGGATAAATATACAAAAAGCAAAGGGTAGGTTCACTTGGTTCTCTTTTCTTCATAGCATGAAGAAAAGAGTATGGGATGGGGAGACAGAGAGGTGTCACCCCTGCACCTTTTTTCTTTTCTTCCTGACAGGTCTTGAAGAAACAGCCATTCCAAAGTCCCTAGAAGTTTCCTCAGCCCTGACTGCAGCAAGCTCTGCGCATGGCTCCCTGCCGTAACAAAGACAGGTAGCTGGATGTAAAAAAGTTAATGAGAGTAAGGATGGTCAGGAATTTTCATGGGGAAAGGAGGCAATATCTTTAAAGGAGAATGGTTAAATCTGCTGCACAGAATGGTTCTTGTGATCTCTTTCAACTCTGATTCTATTACTGTTTCCTTCCATTCTTGAACATTTTTTGCATGAAAATACAAAAAATGTAGGTGCTTAGGCTCCTAAATTATACAAATTAACAAGAAAATCTAATTGATATACAAAGTGGCCTCTAATTTTGTTGCCCATATTTATTATCTTGGGGACTTGCACAGTTCTTGTTGGGCATACAGAACCCAGGGCACATATATTGAGAAGCTATGGCACTCCAGATGTTAATGTAATGTATTATTTCACTATCCTCCTCCACCATCACTGGCCAAGCTAGATAGGCACTATAATATCTGTGTGGTCCATGACTGAAATGCTTGGGAATACCTTGCTAGCAGAATTGATACTGGTGGTGTTAATACTTTCATTGGACTACTAAAATATAATTTAAAAAATGAACTGGTTTTGTCCTTCCAAACTCCTCCTGAATAATGTAAAAGTTCAAAAATAATCCTGACTAGTATTGTAGCCACGAGATACATAGTTCATTTAACTCCTAGAATGGAGACTGTAAACTTGAAGAATCATCTTGGAAGTATGTCTCAAGTTACATCTTGTAGGAAATAGACTCAGATGGCTTTCTTCATCTCCATAGACAGAAGGGCTTGCAGAAGGGCTTGCCTCACTCAGCCCTGCAGACAAAAAGGCCGAATGAGGTACTTAGTGACTCTGTGTCACATTCAGTCAAAACACTTAGCTGAGTGAAGTAGTAGTGGTGACTAAATATATCTATAGTAGTTAGGTTGAAGTGAATTGGACCCACAGTGGTGTTGCCGGAAAGATGGAAGTGGTATATTTTTACTCATGCTGATTCTACGTCTGTTTTGTAGATTCTCAGCTGTGTTTTGCCTGTGACCAAGCATTTGTTCCAGCAAACCTGTGTTCCCCAGTACCAAAGCCACCTACTTATGAAGATGTCAACCTAACATCAGTCTTTAAACCGGTATTATCCATGTTGCATAAACTCACATTCACTCTAAGCTTTAGCTTAAATGAGTAACCTGTTTGTAGGCAGCAGTAGTACAGTTTTTTCATGCCTTAATTTGGGCACTTCTGCTGCCCCCCCCCTCTTTTGACTCTTCATTTCTGCACTGATGTTTGGACAAAGAGGAACTCTCCTGCTCTGGTCTCTGGAGGACATAACATTTGCCAGTGAAGTAGCAGGACAGCTGCTCCCCCTGCCTGGCCTGGCGGGGAAACTGCCAACTGACACACTGCAGGAGAAGACAAAAGGCCCAGGTGTGTGTGTGGGAAGGGAGGGGGGCTGCCATTTCATGAGGGGAATTTGGACAGAATCACACTTGACAGGTTTACTGATCTGCCTGCAGTAATATCTTGTGCTCTTCTGATGAATGTTAATCTCTGTTGAGAGATGCTGGCTTTCATGCACCTTTGAAGCACAGGCTTCCCAACTTCCTGAGGAAACAAAGATCACTGCCAAAACCCAAGATTTAAATGTAAGCATACTTTAGAGGGGGCATTTCTGGTGTTCTACCTTGCAAATGATGTAGCCTTTTATTAAACTGCTATACAGCAGACTTGTAAGAGTCCACTGTGATTATTTCAGCCAGCAGATGTGACTGGCTTTCAATGACTGCTGTGCTATTAAAATGCCACACATTCTGTTGGCAGTTTCTTTACAAGCTTGATTGAGCAGGCCAGACTGTTAATGGCTGCATTACTGTACTTGAGGATTTATGAGAGGGCAAAGTAAATGCCCTTTGTTTAATCTTACATATGGTCGTTGGTGCATTTTCCTCATAGTATGTATAGAAACTATCAGTTTCACCATAAACTACAACAACATAGCATTAAAGGGGAACTTAATTTGGTTGGGATTCCCTGCTTGGCCATGAAAGCCACTGGGTGACTTTGGGCAAGTAAGTCACATACTCTCAGCCTCAGGAGAAGGCAATGGCAAACCTCCTCTGAACAAATCTTGCCAAGAAAACCCCATGATAGGTTGCCTTAAGTCAAAAACCACTTGAAGACACACTGCAACAACAAGGGGGTTGACAACCTATGGCCTACTGAATGATACTGGGAGTCCAATACCCATTAGCCCCCACCAGCATGCATGATGCATTATGACCTTCCACCTGGTATTTATAGGTTTCCCATTTCTGTGCTATGTCCAGAGCTCAACCTTCTTGAAAATATCTGATTATTTACATGAGCTCTTGAGTGTTTCAAAATGGGATATTAATCTGGATTTTCTGTAGCCATACAGAGAGTTTTGTGAATAATACATATGCATCTTCCTCCAGGCAAATAACTGTAATTTAGCACTTGACTACTTTACCCTGCACATACTGGCACTAACAAGTGGGAGCATGCTTCCCTCAAATATTTGCAAAGTCCCTTCCCCTGCAAGGCCTGAGACGGAGTTATTAAGACAGTGTAAATAGTTTATTTTGCTTTTGAAATTACAGATATTTTGTACAATAGTATTTGTTTTAAAATGGTCACAGGCTAGAAAGAATAAAACTTATTATTCTGAGGAGCATAGAAGGGACTCTGGTACACAGTTACACTAAACACATGATTTCAGGAACAGTTGGGCCAGTGAGGAGATAAAAGGTGCTCTCCAACCTGGAAAGCAAACACACACTGTAACCTGCAATTTCCTCCTGGATAGAAGCAGCTTGCTGTTTACTAGTAGTGAGTGGTCTAGCTGCACAGATTATGGGGTACATGGTACATTAATATACAAAGATGAAATGTGGATAGGTTCCCTTTTGCCAGGAGAGATCGTAGCACAGGTAAGAATCCCAGCAGAGGCCTAATTCAGCATTTAATACCCTCTACCCCTTCCCCTTGATCCCCAACTCTTATATTCTTTCATGCATACTATTTCACAAGTTGACACAAATCGAGGCCAGATATGCAAACGAAGGGTGGCAGGTTTATATCACTAACTATGCCAGCTAATTCCACTGTACTTGAATGGTCTGTAATTTTGGAATGAATTTCAGGAACTACCATCCAAAGAGTAAAAATCCTTCATACTTTTACATGCACATGACCATATTCTTGTTTTGGGATTTTCCAAGCATGCTCTCTTATCCAGTCTGATGCGCCTAATTTTGTTTTGTTTTTTTAAAATAAAATTAATAAGATTAATAATCAACCTTTAATTTAGAGACATAGCAGTGTCAGTCTACAAAAGCTCATGCTACAACTTTGTTTGCTCAGTTAGGCGGGATATAGACCGCCAATTTGGGGCGGTCTGGCCCCGCCCCTTTCCCCACCGGAGCGGGGCCTCAGCGGTCAGAACGGCAGCCGCTGAGGCCCCGATCCGCCGCCTTTCGGATCTAAACTCATCTGTTCTACCACCTGAATTCACTTTTCCTTTCTTTAAACCACTAACCTGTCCCCTAGCCTTCTCCAAGCCTCACTGCAATGTAATTCCTGCCTAATGTTAGTGCCACCAAAATCTCCCTCCCATCATGTCAGCCCCCTCCCCACCCCATTTACAGGAAGAGTGAGAAGCAACAGAATCCCAACAGTGCAATCTTTCAGTGCCTTTGCAGGAACAAATCCTAAGCAAGGTTATCCTTCTGATTTCCGCAGAAATCAGAAGGTTTTCCCCCATCACCATGATGGTATTTAAAAAAAAAAAAACAACCTATCTAATAGTGAAAAGATCTTTTGTCTTTTAAGGGAAGGGATAACAAATTTAGGGAAAGACTGGCAGCACAGTCTAAGAACACTCACAGTGAAATTTCCACTCAGCTTTGCAACTGCTGTTATTTACAGTCTGTAGACAGCAACAACATTAATGATGGAGGAGAAATTTGCCTCATCATTCTCATATTTATCCTCGATTTTATGTACCATGCAGCCTACCTTTTAAAAAGTGGCCATTGTTTTTATACAATACATACCCGCTCCAATTGTAAATGAATGTTTTTATTGCAAACTGGTTGGAGGGGCAAATAACACACAGTGGTACCCCGGGTTACGAAATTAATTCGTTCCGCGGTTAATTTCGTAACCCGAAATACCTTCGTAAGCCGAATTCCCATAGGCGCTAATGGAAAAATAGCTCTCTGCTGCCCTCCGGTGGCGGAAAATAGCGCCGCGGTTTTTTCGTAACCCGAAGAAACCTTCGTAAGCCGAAGCAATAAATCCCTATGGGATTTTTTCGTATCCCGAAAAATTCGTAACCCGGCGCATTCGTATCCCGGGGTACCACTGCATTTCAGAAGTGCCCATGTGCCAGTGCCAACCAAAGCCAGCTGTGCCCTGTTTCAGACTTAACTAGGCATGAGTTGTTTTTCAAAGCTATCTTCAGAAGAGAAAATGAACAGCTATGGGGTGAATAGCAGTAGTACTTTCAATGTAACTCACCTTGTTTTAAAATGTGGAGGTCTGTGTTCGCCATTAGTTTTTTATAAAAGAGTAAAAACAAGGGCTTGAGGACTACTTTTTGGTTTGTTCTAACTTCTGGTTCCTATTCTACTCTATCTCTTGGAGGACAGTGTCTTTTAGATCCTGTGCTTGGGGCTGGCATGAATTGGGGTTGATGTAATTAACAGGGTGTCACCCAAAGTTATTCACAGTAGTAAATTCAAAAATTTCCTGCTTCTACAGAAGGGGATGTTGTGGCACATGAGAAGGAAGTCCAGTGTCAAAGCTGGAAGGATAGTGGGTGCATTCCTTATGCTGGTGTAAACACAACACTACATTACTTTCCCTCTATGAAGAAGGGAAAGAATTACTATTAAAGTGCAAGTTGAACCATGTCAGCAGCTATCAAAGTCACACACAAGCACCTTTTCCAGCCTGTTCTGCCCAAGTGAACAGGCTGGGTCCACACAAATGGCTGCTCTAACCTACTGCCTCCCCCTGGTAAGAATGGGCAGCCTGCTACAGAGCACAGGGAAGGTCCTAAATCTGATAACCCAGTGCTATTGAGAATATTGGAGGGCCACATGAGAAGCCCAAGGAGGGATGAAATGGGCTTTGGGCTTCTCATGCAGTCTGTGCAAATTTGCATTTGGGCAGAAATAGGTAGGCACCAGAGAGCAGTCTGCATGGACAGATATGTTTCCATCTGTCTCTCACCTGGTTCCAGACTTATGGGATACTCTAGCTGTCTGTCCCATACTGCAGGGCACTGAGTGGGCTAAAGTATTTGGCACCTTCAGTTTGAACTACACAGGAGTAGCTGCAAAGGGAAATTCATAGGAAGAAAGCTCACAAAAGCCATGATGTGTAAGCAAATGTACACTATCCTTTACAACACTTTGCGCTAATAATTGTGTATTTTAAAAAAAACTGTGGGGCAGGAAACAAGGATGACAGATGGCTTGATATGACAGTGCCTCATGCTAACATTCAGAGAAGTTCCTGCTGGTAAGGGACTCTAGCCAGGCAGAAAACACGGATCAAAAACAATAGTGCCCAGGAAGAGTCTAGTGTAACAAGGCAGGTGGAACATTGGCTTGGCTCTTGCTTAGTACAAAAGAGAATAGACCCACCAAATCAACTCTTCTATGGTAAGTCCCACTGATTCAATGGGTCTACTCTACTTGGAAATAGCAATGTAATTTTTGCCATTCTAGGCAAAAAGATATAGTTTTCCATTTCAGGAGCTTCTGAACACATTATTACCAATGTAGCTAATTGTTACAACTACAAAAAAATTGCAAGTCCTTGGACATGTCATTAGAGTTTCTAAAACATTGTTGTTGTTTTTTTTTGTTTGGGGAGGGGTGTTATCTGCACATGAACAGATTATTTGTCAAGGACTGAAGACTAGGCCTACACAAGAAAGATCAGCATCACTCCACAATAAGCAATGAGGTTATGATTTTTTTTAGGTATGACATACTATCATTCAGTTCCCTGGGAATTCTCTCCCTGTCTACCATTCAGCTAAATTCATGCTATCTTGAATCAGAAGAATGCCTTGTGCTCTATAGTAGCAGAATGAGAATTGTTGCTCCCATCTCTCATCCAGTCCCTTAATACCTTTACTATTTCCCTGGCTGGAAGGAATTGATTAGGTTTCAATTAGAAATAAATTAGTGTTTTAAAACATTTATTGCATGTTGTCCAGTGTAGTGATTTTTACTACATGGTTTTAGGTTACTCACGCAGTGCTCCAGAAGGTTATAAAGAAATATTCTCTGCTGGGAAGCAGCAGAAGTCAAGGACCTCATTTGACTTATTCTCATGGTATTGCATAGGCCTGGTCTCAGAGATCAGATACTTTGGGGAGAAAGCTCACATTTGGACCATATAGCAAGTATGCTAGCCTGCCAACACTGCACTTATAGAAGCTGTGAAGTAGTTGGGGTAACCACTGATAACAATAAATCACACTTTTTCATGGCCATGGTTTCAAATGCTGTTACAAATGTCAATAACGGTGGGAATCAATAACTGTAGTGTAGATTAGAAGAGGTCAAATGTTACAAACTTTGGTTGGTTGTGCCAGAGTAAACCAAACTCATACATTCATAACCAAATGACTTTCAGATTATAAAAACAACAACAGGGAGCCTTGACCAAAACAAGTTGAGGAAAAATTTTGGAGTTGAGTTTGTCCAAAAGAGTCTGGCTTTCTCCCATTTACTCCTACAACCCCCAAAGGCGCTACTTCAGAATTAGAAACAGCAGTGATTAAAACTCTTCCTGACATGGAATCCTGGAGGCAGCAAGCATTCAAGTTAGCACTACACAAACAAACATCAACAACAGCTAGGAATTATGCACAAACTGGCGAACAGTTTCACAGGCCAGCCAACACTACAAATGTGCCCACTGCTAGCAATGGGGGCCGGGGAGAAGGTAGCAGATCGAAAATTAAAGTATCGTCACCAGCAGACCAACAACACAAGCAGATCAATGCAAAGGTGCAGGGCTGAATTTCTGTTTGGACGACATATTGTGTTGTTGATTTCTGAGGACAGACTGAATAATGGCAAAGTAAATCACAGGATTTGGCAATAAAGTGTAGCATGTATGTACAGAATACATCTATTAAAATATTGAAGATTATACCAAACTGGAGCCTTTCCTCAGGCCTATTTATATAAATACATAATTATAATAACTTCAGGACCACCAATGAGGTGGGTTGGGCTGGTGTAGGTTTGCCTGCCTGATTCAGCAAATGCTAATTTAATCTCATGACAGGAGTCTACAACATAGGAGTCGAAAACAATCAACAAAGCTTGCTTGCTGTGTTGATAAGACACAATAACATTTGGAAAATCCAAGGACCTCCTTCACAAGGGATGAAATGAATTATAAACTCATGCCAAGGAAGCTGTTTTCAGAAAGAAAGATCTGTGAGCCTGTTACAGAACACTACTAATAAATAATGTTGCAGGATTTAGAAATTAGGTAAAATCAAAAGGCATATTTGTTAGTAAACAGCACAGTGTATGAAAAGAGTATTGAAAGATGGATGAAGAGAAAGTTAGTCCATAACAAGAAACATTCTTCCTTCCCTGAAGGCAAAAACATTCAACTTGCAAATTCAGAAACTAGTCCACAAATTCAGTGCACAGAAGATTCTCATTAACCAGCACTTGCTTAAGGGAACTGCCTACCACCTTGGTGGGGTCAAAGCCAGACCTCTTAGGGCCCACATGCTGAGGAAAACACATCTTCCCCCTGCACTGCCATTCTGAAGTCCTTGGCATTTCCTAATACTGTACCACTTGATCTTCATTCCCTGTCAGGAACATTTGTAATAATGCTTTTATTTAAATACCTTGCAAGGCTATGTATCTGATAGCAGGATAGCTCTGGCTAAGGCCTTAATGACCATGTTACATTAAATGACTTTATGGATTTTAAGCGATGACTTTGTCACTTAAGGGAAATGGGGCAAAATCAGACTGTGACTATACGATAATTAGAAAACATGTTTGCTTGTATAATACATAAGACTCCTCTTAAAGGAATGCTTAAAGGAACACTTAAAGGAATGGGGCAGAATCAAACTAGCAGGCTTGGGCCCTGAAAATGAAAGAGAGAACTATGAGTACCAACTGCTGTATAGCACCAAAACTTGCAATTATCTTCCCCAGCTGGTGTGGTTGAGAGGGGGAGTGTAAAATCAACATATAATATATGCAAGGGCTCACCCTATAATACAGACATCTAAATTGTTATGGCACTTTTTTCAGTTGGGTTGGGGACCATGCCACAGTCCCTTTAAAATGTTCTCAAGCAGACCACGAGTGACTAATTGTGGATTAAGAATTCTCCGTTTTCCCATTTCTATTGGTGGGCTGAGTTAGTAAATTTCAAGTTAAGTGAAGGTGAGAAGCTGATGTCAGTGAGAAGGGAATATTTTTTCTTCTTCCCCAGACCAATTAAGAAAAAAAACCCAGCTATTGATGCAAGTGACATTTCTAGGAGCAATGTTACAATCAAACATGTTTTCTGGTTATCATATAGGCAAAGAGAGTGGGGGGGAGGCTGAGGCCATTTACATGGGACTAGCCATTGGAGTACAAGAGGCCAACACACCTCTCACTGACTCTCTCCTGCAGCCCCAACTCCATTAGTGTTAGAAAGCAAACTGGGAGGTGGGAATCACATATTTGCTTCATGGGCAGATGCACATATAGGAGAGTATGGGTATATCCATTTTTAAAAATTGGGGAAGATCACAAGTCTTGACAGCCCAATAATTCCCATCTTTCCACATGCTAGCTTTGCTTCTCAACAACAAAAGCATTTTTCAACTTACTTTCTCAGATACTTGAAAATTAAGCCAGTTATTTTGACCTAGTGAATCATGAACCAAATAAAAAGCTCAGGAAGGAACTTATTAACTTCGCTTTCATTCCTAAATAAAATATATTTGCTAGGTGTTTTGAAGGACTGTCACCTACCTGAAACAAATCTGGTACTGGTTGAATTTTCCTGGAACTAGTGTTTGAAGAGACAGCCATACAGGTGGAGTTGTGGAAGAATACAGCACCATTCCACACAATTCCAGGCAAGAAATCCTTGAAAAACTGCTGTTTTACCATAGGGAGTAAGAGAGCATCTAGCTCTCCTGTTATGGTTGCAGCACAACAGAATTACAGCTGCAGGCAAAATGAACCACAGAAGGTATAATACTAAACACCTCCCTTACCACAACACAGTTATATAGAAAAGATTCTGTATCTTTAGCTACAGAAGCAGTTCTGGCTGCTCCAGAAAAGCCCTCACAATCATTGAACTTAAAGCTTTATGCCAAGGCTTCTCTAAGGGAGAAGGTTTGGCAATCACACAGTATAAATAAATAATATATGCAGGAACAAAAATATAATTTTTTTCTCTAGCACGCAATCCTCCTTTGACAAGCACACTCAACACACACTCTTTCCTGTCCTTTCCCTGCTCTGAAAATCACAAGCAAGTGTGGAGGCATTTGATTTTCTTCTATGTATGCAGAACAGCAGGTGAACGGACATATATATAAATAAAGGGAAGACTGGCCCCTCTCCTCTCTCTAAGGAGCAACAAGGAGACAGATTAATTAGTACCGGACTGCATTTGATGGAACTAGTGGACTGTTTCCTTCTGTTGCCCCTTCAAGGTTCTTGAGTGCGAAAAACCTGGGGGTGGGGAAAGAAAATTGAAAAAGCTGTGGCAACAGGGGTGGGGTGGGAAAAATGTGAATGAGGCCAATACATGGGTTTGGATTTTAACTCACCAGTGACCATAGAGCTGGGGGGAGGGGGAGGCAGTGCAGACAATAATCAATCAATAGAGAAGGTCCAAGTAATTCAGGCCAGCTGTAGACAAGGCCTTTCCCTTGTGCCATCCCGACAGGGGCTGCTCAGTTGCATCTTACACAATCTGTCTCTATCTCTGGCCCCCTCAGTACAGCCTGGTCAGAGGACCAAGTGCCTTCCAGATGCAGGTGGGATGGCAGGCCTCTGTCCTCATTTGCCCAGAGCTTCTGCAAAGATGATCTCGCCATTGGGCTCAGTGGCAGAGGCAGGATCATCTGGATCACTATCTGTGGTTCCATCACTGTCCTTGCCAGAGCTCTCAGCACCCCGTAGAAAGTGTGCATTATGGGGAGATAGTGGGTACAAGACATCTTGCAGGGCACCCACTACCATAGGGCTGGTCAGCAGCTCTTCATCTGAGGAATGCAGCGAGTCATCATCCACTGCCAGATGACTCACAATATGGATGCCATCAAAGCCCATGGAGTCCTCAAAAGGTTTCTGTCCCTTCATCAGCCGGATCTATGGGAGACAGACAGGAAGTATTAAGGTTAAGGGCAGTGACAGAGACATGGCACTCAGTATCTGGGTACCTTCTTGGCATTCCAGTGCAGAGCAGGTATCCACCACAGAGTATGTTCCCTTTTTCTGTGCTTCTGTGTAATATATGCTCCTCCTGAAGCTCCTGTGGAACTATTGTGTTCAGATGTTCTGCCCCTCCCCAGTAAATGTATATGTATTCAAACAGCAGAATCAGTACTCACTCTGAACTTTTGTCTGTGTAGACAAACATCCTCCTGTTCCTCTAGAGTTGCTAAAAGAGGAGATGTATAAAAGGATACACAGCAATAGTAACCCCACTCTTTATAACCAAGTTCCCTTTTTTGGACAACAATCCCACAGAGAGCATGATAATACCTATTCTGGCTGGGAATGCAGGAGTCATAACTTATCCCTGCTCTGCCTTAGAAAGAGCAGACTGGTTGACAGAATTGAATGAGGCAAGAACAGCTACTATTAGGACAAACTGGAGGGAATCTTTAAAACACGCATGTGAATACTATGCCTTTCATTGCTATTAAATGCCTGCTCTTACAAAAGCAGCTTCTGAGAATGTGTGAATCCTCCCTTGTCATGCTCCTTTGGCATAATTCTGACATTTTATGTTGCAAACTTGGTAGGCAGGCATCTTAAAAGCTGTCTTCTGATCAGGAAGAAAACAGTAGTCCTTCAGGGATGTTGTTCTTCAGTTTGGTACTTACATCAAAAATAGGTGGCTATAGCTTGGCATGGAGACTAACTGGGAAGTTGTAAAACATGGACCATTTACAGATTTCTCATCTTTCTTGCACCCACTTGGGCTCACCTCTGCCTTGAGTTCATCAATTTGATCCTTGAGTTCACGAATGTACTGGGAGGAGTCAGAATTGTTCAGTTGGCCCTGGATCATCCCTTCTTCCCTCTATGTGTGGAATGAAGAAGAAATGGAATTTGGAAGAGTCACATGTTTGACTGAAACTATTATTACTATTGTTGTTGTTGCTATTATTATTTTAATATATTTGTATCAAATATCTCAGGGTGGTTACTAATAGCATTAAAACAAGTTAAACAGTTTAAAAAAATAAAATAATTAATTACACTAAAAACCTATTAAACATCAATAGAAGTTAAGAACAGATCTTGAAGTTTTAAAAGTTTTAAAAAACTATATACAACCATATTTGGGATGAATTAATGAGGTCCAAGACTTCGATGAATACCCACATTTTAACTTGAATGACCAGACTGCTGGTGCTAGTAAGGTGTCGGGGGGGGGGGGGGGGGGGATTTCATAATTGGGGTGCCACTACTGAGAAGGCTCTCTCCCATGTCCTAACAGTGTATTGATCTCATCAGTGGGACAGAAGAGGGCCCCCCCAGCAGATCTTGATCCTTGGGCAGCCACATATGGATTGAGGCACTCCCCCAGTGTCAAAGTCCAAAACGGTTTAAAGCTTTGAATGTCATCACAAGAACCTTGAATCCAGACTGAAAATGTATTGGCAGACAGACTAAACAAACAAATTCCATCCCTTTTCTCCACAGAATGGCATTTTGGAACTGTAATTCTAATTCCTGACCTTCAAGACATCTTTAGGGTTTTAGCTCAAACAACTGCATCAACCAAGAAACTTCTGAGTTTTTAAGAACTCCTTTACTGTGTATACATGCTTTTCTACTTACTGGGAAGCATCGGCTGTGAGCAATGGAGGTCTGTTCCTCTGTCACTTGGGAGTTGAGTGCCTTTTCCACCCCTTCCCATTGAGTGATCACTGGTGCAACAGGAAGAAGCAGGACATATGTTGCAATTCTCCCTTGTGCCAGAGTTCACTTGCACAAAGGGAGATCAGGACCATCAGCCAACTGCTTCTTGACTGACAGAGGAACAGACCTTCGTTTCTTGTAGTGGCTGCTTCCCAGTAACTGGGGAATAAGGGAATTTCATGGTACCTATATAGCCCCTAAATTAGGAGGTACGTGGAGATCATGAATATGTAACAGTCATGAGTGTGTAACTCCAGGTTATGCATTTGTAACTGCCATAGAGGATTCTGGCCAACTACTCCTGAGATAAAATGCCGTGTTGGATCAAAGGCAGGTTCCTTGTTAATCTTCTTTTGCCCCTCACCTGGATCTCCAGCTCAGCAATCCGTTGCCGCATTTCTGCCACAGCAGCCATGCTGTCAGCTTCTCGCAGGCGCACAGCCATCACCTCTTCTTTGCTCTGCAACACAAATTTAAAATCAATGACAGCTGCCTGGCAGAGCCTAATCAAGCAGATCAGCCCCGGGTGAGGGTCAGACACAATCACAACCCATGACTGGCAGCTTTGTATGACAAGATGGCCATGAAGAATCATTACCATTGTCCAGAATTTCCAGGGTCAGAGAGAACTCTATAAAAACAGGACAATGATGAAAGCCAAGTAAGGTCTCATCTTCTTAATAAGGTTGATTTGCAAACTGTAATGTACCAATGCCTATAATTCCAACAAGTACAAGGAACACTCTGCCTCACTAGCAACAAGAATTATTAGCCTTAAAGATCTGGAAACTCACACAGTTTCTGTTTTGACTTCTTGTCCTCTGGGCACTAATTCAATAAGGCTCATTTGCACTATGTATGAAAGAACAGGGCAAAGCAGCATATGACCACTGCACAGCACCATGTCAGACCTCACCTTGCATTCGGATTCAGCATGTTTGCGCTTGGTCTCACTTAGCTGAGTCTGCAGTCCCTTGTTCTGGGCAGTAAGGTACTGAACCTTTTCATGCAGCCCAGAACACTCCTGCTCCATCCGGTTTAGATGGTTGCTGTGAATCTGATCCTGGAAGACAGGGTTAAAGGCAACCTGATAATCTGGTATTTTCAAAACCAGACACACTTATGACAAACATGTCTCTGTGTACCACATCCCCAGAGTCTGGAAAATTTACTGTACATGCTATTTGAAGGATTCTGGGAGCTGCTATTCAAAAAAGTAATGTTTAGAAGTTCTGCATATCCTTCCCTATGATCCCTTCAGTGTTTTCAGTGCACACAGAAAAACACACAGTCCTCTTCCATTGGCTTCAAAATGGCACATGTTTCATCTGATTAAGAAAGGAAACAACACACTTAATATAGCAGGCAGACATACTTGGGGATGTTTAGCCTGGAGAAAAGAAGGTTAAGAGGTGATAGCCCTGTTTAAATATTTGAAAGGATGTCATATTGAAGAGGGAGCAAGCTTGTTTTCTGCTGCTCCAGAGAACAGGACCCGGAACAATGGATGCAAGCTACAGGAAAAGAGATTCCACTTGAACATTAGGAGGAACTTCCTGACAGTAAGGGCTGTTCGACAGTGGAATGCACTCCCTCAGAGGGTGATAGAGTCTCCTTCCTTGGAGGTCTTTAAACAGAGGCTGGATGGCCATCTGTCAGGGATGCTTTGATTTTGATTTCCTGCATGGCAGGGGGTTGGACTGGATGGCCCTAGTGGTCTCTTCCAACTCTACGATTCTATGATTCTATGACTCTATGATACCTTAAGTAAGTTTCAAGCCTTCTTCATAAAAGAATAGATAGGAAAAAGCACAATTTCTTAAGGCATTTGCATAAATGATGCTCTTTTGTTAATAATATTCACTTGCCTGTGTTTCAAGCTCCACTACCCTCTGGCGCAGTTCTCGGACCTCAGCCTGAGCTTGTGTCTCACGGAGACGAAGGCTCATCAGTTCATCTTGGAGATCATTCATGGTGTTCTTGCGAGGTGAGTCCTTCCATCTCCCACCTGTCCGACTCAGATGGGCCTAGATTAGGGAAGCCAGAATGATAACCTCCAAGTCTAAGTCTTCATGGGTACTGATCAATGTAAGATATGGACACAACAGAATAGGACATGACACTATTGAAGCACTGTTCAGAATGGGTAAGGGACTGGCACAAGTAACAGCAGTTGTTTTGAGTTAGACTGGAAATCAATCTGCACAATTTCTTGTTTCCATTCTGTCTATTACTGATATGTCACAGGAAAAAGGGAGCATACAAATCAATAATGGAGTATTAGACTTCCTGTAAAAATCCACTTGATGGCACCAAGTGATGTTATATTCTGAACACTAGAATGTTTCTTTTACATCAACAATAGTTTCTAAGAGCATTATTTCAAAGGCCCAACTTTACATGGAGGAATCCCTGAAGTGAAATTCAATTCAGGCTTTCATCATAAGGGACGATTTAAACCGCCCCTTCTGAAAGTGGATCGGGGCTGCAGCAACCACATGCCACAGTTTCATATTTTCAAACACATCAAATTCAGGCAATTTGTATGCAAATACATGTATTTTTTGTGATTGATTTGCCTTCAAAATCAATTTTTTTCTTTTTTTTTTTAATGGGAACATATTATTTCTGTTGGGTAAGAACTTAAAAGGATTTAAGAATTATTACTCTCACTCTTCCCATTTGTATTTTTACACTTTTTTTTGTTTTATAAAATGTTGTTGGTTATATTTTTATTTTAAAAAAAAATTGAGGAGCCCCGCCAGGTGAGAGCGGCGGGGATAAAAGCCGGGGAACCGGACCTCCCGACACGCCCCCTTCCGCCCTCCACACGCCGAACCACACCGTCGCCGCCGCTGCCAGGGACTGCGCCTTGCCGGGCGGCTCTCCCGGTGGTATCGAGGTGCGCATCTGCGCACCGCCCCGGGAGTGCCGCCCACGGACTAGGAGCACCCCCGGGACTCCTCTGGGACCTTGCGGCCCACTGGTTTTGGCGTTTGGCGGCCAGTTTGGGCGTGCGGGGCACTTTAAGGACCACCTGGGGGACGTTGGGAGGAGCCCCGCAGGTGAGAGCGGCGGGGATAAAAGCCGGGGAACCGGACCCTCCCGAAAGCCCCCTTCCACCCCACCGCGGGCCACCGCCGTCGCCGCCCGCTGCCAGGGACTGCGCCTTCCGGGCGGCCTCCTCCCTGGTATCGGAGGTCTCATCTGCGCACCGCCCCGGGAGTGCCGCCCACGGACTAGGAGCACTCCCCCGCTGCTGCGTATCTGCGCAGTTGCGCAGCGTTTATGGTGTGGGAGGCTTGGGTTGGCCCTGGGAGCAGAGGATGCCTGTAGTGGCTAACCTCTGTTCCCTTAGTGGCCATAGAGGGGTGGGGGGAGGATAGGGATGCGGGGGATGCCTGGGCCGGGGATAACACCTCGGCGGGCGGAGCTCCGATCGAGGTTGTGTGGGGCAGGGGGAGGTATGGTGGTGGGAGAAGGGACTTCCGTTCCAGGGGAAGGCGTGATCGATGCATCATATCTATCTCGCCTTCCTGTCCCCCTCCCAACCTGATGGACCTGAGGGTCACTCCAACCGTGCCACAAACCCTGTCGCTGCTCCTGTGCAATGCCAGGTCGGTTAACAATAAGACCCACATCCTCCAGGATCTACTGGAGGACTCTAAGTGCGACCTGGCTTGCATTACCGAGACCTGGCTGGGGCCTGAAGGGGATGCTGTGTGGGCTCAGGCCCTGCCTGCTGGGTTCTCGGTGAAGGACCAGCGCAGGTTAGGTGGGCGGGGGTGTGTGTGGCCTTGGTACATAGGAACACCGTGTCCCTCACCAGGAACCACATCCGACAGACATCCTATATCGAGTGTATTTACCTGACCCTAAAGGCTAGGGACAGTCTAGGGATTCTATTAGTGTATCGGCCACCCCGTGCATTAGCGGACTCCCTTAACGAGCTGACACAGCTGGTCGCTGAGCTGATGTTGGAGACGCCCAGGCTTCTTGTCCTGGGTGACTTCAACATCTCCCTCACGGCCAGCCATGTTCCATCCGGTGCGGCTCGGGAATTCATGGAGACCATGGCGGCCATGGGCCTGTCCCAGCTGATACAGGGTCCCACGCATTGTGCGGGTAATACTCTCGATTTGGTCTTCTGTTCGGATGCGGAGAATCCGTGGGTGGAAATAGTTAATGTTTCCCCCCTGTCATGGACGGATCATTTCCTGGTAGAGGTGAAAATCAAGGCCTCTACCCAGATCCCCCCCCGGGGGTGGTGGACCTGTTAGGATGGTCCACCCTCGAAGGCTGATGGAACCTGAAAGGTTCCAAGAAGCCTTAGAGGGGCTCACGGTTGGAAATGACGGCGACTCTGTTGATGCCCTCACCGGTATCTGGAATACCGGCCTTTCCAGGGCTATACACAGTATCGCTCCCAAGCGCCCTCTCAGGCCTGCTTCCAAATGTAAGCCCTGGTACACGGAAGATCTCCGGGCGAGGAAGCGGGTTCTGCGACGGCTAGAGTACCGTTGGCGGAAACACCTTTGCTTAGACGACAAGGCTCTCCTAGACCAACTGTTAGAGGACTACGGAGAGGCAATACGAGCAACAAAGAATTCGTTCTATGGTGCTCGTATTGCGTCCGCTGAGTTGCGTCCGGCAGAGTTGTTCAGGGTGGTCAGGGAGCTAACTCAGCTCCCTCCCGCCCTGAACCAGATCCTTGAACCTTCTAAGGCCTGCTGCGACTTGTTTAACGACTTTTTTGCGGATAAAACCTCTCGTATAAGCGAAGGTCTGAACGCCAACATTTTAGCAGAACCTAGGGTAGAAGTGTCCAGAGCCTCCGTGGACTATGTTCAACTGGATCAGTTTGAGTTGGTGAGTACCGAGGATGTGGACAAGATCCTCGGAAGTGTTCGGAAAACAACCTGCTCTCTTGATCCCTGTCCCTCGTGGTTAGCGGCCCAGGGGGGGCCGGCGGTAATATCTTTGTTACGCCGGATAATTAACACATCTTTAAGGGATGGGCGATTTCCATCGGATCTTAAATTGGCCATAGTAAGACCGATCCTAAAAAAGCCCTCCCTTGACCCCCTGGTACATAATAATTATCGGCCTGTTTCGCTGCTACCATTTTTGGGAAAGGTGATCGAGAGGGCGGTTGCGATCCAGCTTCAGGCGGTCTTGGATGAAACGGATTATCTGGACCCATTTCAAACTGGCTTCCGGGCGGGTTACGGGGTTGAGACGGCCATGGTCGCCTTGGTCGATGATCTCCATCTGGGCATCGACGGGGGAAGCGTGTCCCTGTTGGTGCTCTTGGACATCTCAGCGGCTTTCGATACCATAGACCATGGTATCCTTCTGGGGCGCCTCGCAGAGGTGGGGATCGGGGGCACTGCACTCCAGTGGTTCCGTTCCTACCTCTCGGGGAGGTCCCAGATGGTGCAGCTGGGAGACGTGTGTTCCGATGAGAGGCCCCTTAGAACTGGGGTCCCTCAAGGGGCCATTCTGTCTCCCATGCTATTTAACATTTACATGAAACCGCTGGGAGAGATCATCCGGAGACATGGGGCGCGGGGTTATCAGTACGCTGATGACACCCAAATCATCTTCTCTATGTCTCCGACTGATGCAGTGACTGGGGATGGTGTCTCTCCTCTCGTGGCCTGTCTGGAGTCAGTAATGGGCTGGATGAGGGAAAACCGACTCAAATTGAATCCAGAGAAAACGGAGGTACTAGTGATAGGTTCCCCTGGTCCAGGAATGGCGGTGGTTCCACCTGTCCTGAACGGGGTCACGCTCCCTGTGAAGGACTCCGTGCGCAGTCTGGGGGTGCTTCTTGACTCGTCGCTTCACCTGACTGCTCAGGTGAATGCGACGGTCAAGAGCACTTGTTATCAGCTTCGGCTGATTCGCCAGCTGCGCCCATACCTGGCCCAGAGGGACCTAGAAACTGTTGTACATGCTCTGGTAACTTCGAGACTGGATTTCTGCAATGTACTCTACATGGGGCAACCCTTATACCAAACTCGGAAGCTGCAAATGGTGCAAAATATGGCAGCCCGGCTGGTCACTGGTGCGCCCAGGACCAGCCATATAACACCAGTTTTAAAAGATCTTCATTGGCTGCCCATTCGCTTCCGAGCTCAATATAAGGTGTTGGTAATTACCTATAAAGCCCTAAATGGCTTGGGCCCAGGATACCTGAAGGACCGCCTCTCCCCGTACATTCCGCCTCACACCCTCAGAACGTCTGGGCAGCAGCTACTGAAGGTGCCTGGGGCTAGGTTGGCCTCCACCACCCGGAGGACGTTCTCCATAGCTGCCCCAGCCCTTTGGAATGCGCTACCCACAGAGCTCCGCTCGTCCACTACCCTGGCCCAATTTAGGAAGGACCTTAAAACCTTCCTATTCCAACAGGCATTCCCCGAGTAAATATCCTGTGGGCCTCCCTCCTCTTTTTCGTGGCCAAGAGGTTGGGCTTTGGGGCTTTACTGTTGGTTTGTTTTTAAAAGTGTTTTTATTGTAATTGTTTGTATTTTAATATGTTGTGAGCCGCCCTGATTGGAGGAAGGGCGGCATATAAATAAAAAAAATTATTTATTTATTTATTCATATAATTCAGTTTTGTGTACACTTTCACCTGAGTAAGTTCATTTTTCTGTCCAAGTTTCCTTATTTTATATGTTTTTGTGTACATTTTTTGATTTGCAAACTGCCCCACAAAATTCAGCAAAGTGTGTGTGTCACTGTGTTCCTTGGTTTCAACTGACACATAGATTCTGGAGGGACAAATCTGATTAATTTGCATTAAAATGCAACCAAACAGATTTCTTACATATCTCTAGAATTCATGTCTCATTTTTATCTTTTCTACTTTCAAACTTTCAAACAAGATAAACAGACTGAGAATTCAAACCCAGGTTATTATTAAAATAAGTGCAGAAAGTTCATATAAAAAAATCTTCTGAAAATAAAAGAACACTGTATCAAGTGCCATAGAAAAGCACAGGTGAAAGCCTTCTATTGAGTTGGACCACTGATTCAGCATTATCCACACTCTAGAACATCCCTCCAGAGGTTTAGACAGTGGTCTTCCCCAGACTTACTTGGAGATATTGGGAAGTGAACCTGGGACCTTCTGAATGTAGACCATGGACTCTTTCAATGGGCTACAGCCTTTCCTTTTCCCAAATAACCACACACTATTTACTACCTTTTAAAAAGTTAGAAATTTTGAGACCCTGTTTATTATTCCCTAATATGTCATAAAGGGAGCCAGCATGGTGTAATGGTTTGAGTGTTGGGCTAGAATTCCAGGAGATCAGGGTTCAAATCCTCACTCAGCCATGGAAAGTCAGTCAGGGACCTTGGACAAGTCTCATTCTCTCAGCCTGAGAGGAAGGATTTGTAAATCTCTGAATAAATCTTGCCAAGAAAACACAATAAGTTTGCTGTTGGGTCACCTTATGCCAGAAATGGCTTGAAAGCACAAAGCAACAACATAAGTATTTTTGTACTTAATTTAAAAAAACCAACAACCTCTGTTACCTTGCTTTGATATTAGTGCTATGCAGTTTAAATATTCAGCCCCTACAGCCTTCTGTTTTAAAAGGCTTATCAACAATACATGCTGGGAACAGTGAAAATCCTTACCAGTCATAACAAGGAAGTAGACAGCTGCCAAATAGACAGTCATTCTGTTATGTAGAACATACCTGCCAGTTGTCATTGAGCTCCTTCACTTGCTGCTGGAGTTCCCTGAAGGACTTCATAGCCTCAGTCTCTCGCACCTTCATTGCCTTCAGTTCTTCCTGCAGGCGAGCTACATTGTTTTCATCGGGAAGCAAGCTGTTCTTCTGCAAAGTGAAAGGAAGTCAGAAAGATGACTTAAGGGTTCAGACTAACTCCCATGCTCAGACTTCTAATACCCACTCTAAAAATGTCAGAGCTGGCTGACACGTGCTTCAAACATCCTGTTTGGATTGTTTCAACATATTCAAAGTATGTGAGCCTACCTTTGGAAAATGTGCATAAATTTCAACAGGTCCAAAAAAGTGCAGCTAGGTGCTGGTTGCAAGAAACACCCTTGTTGCACCAGCTTTACTGGCACGTAGTCTATTTCCACACAGAATGCATCCATATTGCAGAAATAATCCAGTATTACACCATTTTAACTTTCTTGGTTTAATGCTATGAAATTCTGGGAGCTGTAGTATTGTGAGACATTTAGCTTTCTCTGTCAGAGTTCTGGTGCTACTACGATTCCCAAGGATTCCACTAAACTGAGTCATGACAGTGGTATCAAACTACATTCTTTCCATAGTGTGAATGCAGCCAAAGTGCTGATTATGAGCTATAAAGCCTTATAGCTTGAATCCAGGCTATCTGAAGGACTATATTGTCCCATATGAGCATGGCTATGTTTTGAGATCTTCTGGGAAGACCTGTCTCCCTGTTCCACAACCCACACAGGCACATCTGGTGGGAACATGAGAGAGGAACTTCTCAGTGTCTGCTTCCAGCCTGTAGAACTCCCTTTCACAGGAGGCACACCTGGATCACTCTCTGGTCCATGTTTGCCAGAAGGCAAAGATCTTTTCATTTATTCAGGCCTTTGGCTGTTAATCAGATATGGCAGAAGGGTCTTTTAATGTGGCATCTCGTACTTTTTAATGTTAATTATCTTCACTCTGTTTTAAACGGATTTCAAAATGTTTTACGTGACAATGAAGAGATCGTACAGGAATATCTGGTTAATCGAAACCAATATAAGTCGCCAGGACAACTGTTACATGGATTTGTAATTGGTTGACTGGCCGAACCCAAAGGGTGCTCAACAATGGTTCTTTTTCATCCTGGAGAGAAGTGACAAGTGGAGTCCCACAGGGTTCTGTCCTGGGCCCAGTGCTATTCAACATCTTTAGCAATGACTTGGATGACAGAATTGGGGGCATACTTATCAAATGTACAGATGTAAGACGAATGAGTGAGCTCTGACTTAAACCCAGAGCTGAAGAACCGAAGAACCAAGGAATTGTGCTTTAAACATAGCTAAAGGACCAAACAAGATGGTTCCGCGCAAAGCACTGATGTGACGAAGGTATTTGGCAACCGAGGCGAGGAAAGTCTGAAGCTTGGAAGCTGAAGCGGGGTGCCGTCCAGGTGTGACGAACCATGACCGGGAAGAACCTTATCTCCTGAGTCGCCCTGATGAGGAACTGACAGGACAATGGAGGACTTTGAACAGAACGAGTTGCTTTGAACACGGACTGATCTGAACAACCTGTCTGTCCTCCCAAAAGAAGAAGTTGAGTAATGGGCTGCAATATTGCAAGACTTCAGCAGCCAAGAGCCAGAGAGAAGAAAAAGTATAAAGACCCTGGACTTTCATCTCCATTTTGTTGGCATCTACCGCGGCAACGGTGTCATCCCCAGCCTTCGAGAACAACTGATCAATGTTCGGCGGAAGGAAAGTGTGTGTGAGTATTGTATGAATGTGTGAGTGAAAGAGCTCTTGATAATCAATGTTTGTGTTACTTGTGTGATTCAATAAATGTTACATGCATGGTGTTTAAAACCAAATTTGGTGTCTCAATGTCTTTCTCAGCCTTGCTGTGAATAGGTCCACGGAGGGAGAGGTTTTCATCACACGCTCTCAGGATAAACAGGTTGCCCTTACAATCTTGGGCATAACACAGATGACACCAAACTAGGAGGAGCAGCTAATACCCTATAGGACAGGATCAAAATTCAAAATGACCTTAATAGATTAGAAAGCTGGGCCAAAGCTAACAAAATGAATTTCAACATGGAGAAATGCAAGGGACTACACTTAGGGCGGAAAAATAAAATGCACAGATATAGGATGGGTGACACCTGGCTAAATGAGACTACGTGTGAAAGGGATCTAGGAGTCCAAGTAGACCACAAGTTGAACATGAGTCAGTGCGATGTGGCAACTAACAAGGCCAATGCAATTTTAGGCTGCATCAACAGAAGTATAGTGTCTAGGTCAAGGGAAGTAATAGTGCCACTCTATTCTGCTTTGGTCAGGCCCCACCTGGAATACTGCATCCAGTTCTGGGCACCACAATTTAAAAAGGATGTGGAGAAACTGGAGCATGTCCAAAGGAGGGCGACTAAAATGGTGAAGGGTCTGGAAACCATGCTCTATGAGGAAAGACTTAGAGAGCTGGCGATGTTTAGCCTGGAGAAGAGAAGGTTAAGAGGTGATATGATAGCCCTGTTTAAATACTTGAAGGGATGTCACATTGAGGAGGGAGCTAGCTTGTTTTCTGTTGCTCCAGAGACTAAGACCCGGAGCAATGGATGCAAGCTAAAGGAAAAGAGATTCCACCTCAACATTAGGAGGAACTTCCTGTCATTAAGGGCTGCTCGACAGTGGAAAACACTCCCTTAGAGTGTATTGGAGTTTCCTTCTCTGGAAGTCTTCAAACGGAGGCTGGATGGCCATCTGTCGGGGATGCTTTGATTGAAATTTCCTGCATGGCAGAATGGTTGGACTGGATGGCCCTTGTGGTCTCTTCCAACTCTATGATTCTGTGACTGTTTTTAATAGGAGTTGCTATAATAATAATAATAATAAGCCATATATATAGATAATGTCTAACTGAAGTAATCATAGTAATAATGAAAATACTAGTGATAATATTAATGTTAGTAATAGTGATAGTAACAGTAATTATAATAATAAAAACAGACCTTGACAAAATAGCAAATAAAATTGTCACCATAACCCAACATATAACAAATCCAGTCCATTATTATTACACCTTTAGCTATCTTTTGTTT
Organism: Sceloporus undulatus; assembly: GCF_019175285.1. Taxonomy (NCBI): domain Eukaryota; kingdom Metazoa; phylum Chordata; class Lepidosauria; order Squamata; family Phrynosomatidae; genus Sceloporus; species Sceloporus undulatus. The sequence goes on along the minus strand of NC_056523.1, from coordinate 123,884,279 downwards.
AAAACTATAGTTTATGTTGCCTTGGATCCCATGCCAGGAGGTAGGGAGGATGTAAATCAAATTAATAAATAAGTAGTGGATAACTGCATGCCTTTAAATAAAGCACACACTAGAGAGCCTCAAGTTCAATGTTTGAGGGGGAAACCCCCTCAAAGTTTCTTGTTCTACATCATCGTTTTGTGGAGATTTCTTCTGAGAGTTTTTTGAGGTGGTAAAATTAAAGTAGATGTTGAACACATACTTTAGTATTACTGGCATGATTATCAGAGGGATCCAGGACCTGCCTTCCATGGATGAAACAGCTCTACAAAGAGTGGGTCTCTTTGCCTCATTTTTGGTGTCTTTCCTTCTCTGCCAGCACCACAGCCCAACCCATTCGTCAGGGTCCTCTAATCCTCTGTGCAGCATATTCAAGCAGCTGGAAGGCCTGTTGTGGGGATGGGGGGATGGGGGAAAACCACTTCAACCAGCCCATTCACATGTATCTAAATTGGGATCCAATGGAATAATTAAACATGTAATGAAAGCAAGTTGTTTTCAGTATTGCTATCTTCATTTACATCAGCCATGCAAAGAAATCTGTATTAGTGAATGAACTTTCCTGAGAAGCTCCAGCCAATTCAGGCTTTAGCTTCCTAAAGCATGCATGCTTCCTTCCTTCCATGCCACTTCATTTGTAAATGTACCTTCTCCATATCCAGGACTTTGTCCTGCATCTCTTTAAGTGCACCCAGAGTCTCAGATTCCCTCAGGCGTGACTGCTCCAGCTCTGTTTCCAGGTGACTCACAAATTCTTCAGAGTAGCGAGGATTTCCCTACATGGGAGGAAGATCGTTGCTGAATCAGTACAATTGCAAGGTGCTGAAGCCATTCATAAGCCATGAAGTAAAGAATGCTGTCTTCACTGTTTTTACAGAATCTACTGGTCTTACTGAGATCCACTGTGATGTAGTGAGTTGAGCACCGGAGACCAAGGTTCAAATCCCTCCTCAGCCATAGAAACCCATAAGGCTCCAAGATGGCAAACTCTCTCAGCCTTTTCAGAGGAAGAAAAAGGCAAAACCTCCTCTGAATAAATCTTGCCAAGAAACGTCCATGAGAGGGTCACCACAAATTGAAAACAACTTGAAGGCACACAAAAACAAATAGTTCTTACTAGAATAAAGTGAAATATTTACAGCTGGAAGACAGAACCAAAACAGATATAACCAGTAGTGTCACTTGTGTTGGTGCTACCTAGTGTGGGTGCTCAGAAAGGACTGCCGGGGGTGAGAAATGATGGCAGTGGCCTTCCCACTGCCTCGCCCACCTGACTAGACCTAGAAAGGTCTGTTGGGGAGATGGTGACAGCAGGAGGGAAGGAAGGGCAGGGCAATGGTCTGCAATGATGGCATCCTCTTCTTCCATGCCCCACCCTTCCCTCTTTTGCAGAAGCAACCTGGCTGACAGTGGGAAATGGACAGACAATGAGCAGCCACACCACTGGGTGTTCACCCCCCCCCCCGAGCTATCACCCGGTACGTTTTACAGCTCTGCATTCCCTTAATGACACCCATGTATATGTCATGGGAGGTCTTTGCACAGTCTCTCAGTGTCTAGTGTTGTTTCTGCATGTGATTTAAGAGAAATGTAGCTGAATTACCATGGAACCTCCCTCATTGTTGCATTTTGGGAGTAAAAACTGAGGAGACTAGTCACAGATTTTTTTACATTATATGTAGTTTGGCCTTTCATAATAGACTGTAACTGTCTAGGATTAGCCACTAGTAACAGATGGGTATGTTTATATAGTGTACCCATATGTTATACAGTGTACATATATGTATTTATATATGTCACTCCACATGTTGTTGGAATGCAACTCCTAGCATCCCTCTGCCATAAGCAATGCTAGCTACGGCTGTTGGCTGTTGTGAGGCATCATTCCAGCCAATGACAGTGGAGGATCACAAAGGCCATCAGGTCTAGACTGCCATATAAGAATTCAAACAACTGCACAAATAATATGAATAAATACATTCATGAAGTGGGAAGGGTGAACTGTCAGGCCCTTTGTTTGCCTGGCCTGTCTCAAGGAAAACCACCACTACCAAAACAAACCAATTACCCCACAACTCTTTAATTCTGCCACCTCACCACCCACTTTGTGGTATCATGTGTGACATCACCCTGTTACCTGCTGGTCCTGCAGCTGCCGAATAGTGCTTTGGGCCTTCTGTAAGTTCTCTGTTGCTGTGCAGCACTGCTGCCTTACTACAGCCAACTCCCTCTTAATGATGTAGTTCTCCTCAGCTTCCTGTGCTCGGGTGACTTGGCCCTATAAAGGAAAGAGACTAGAAGCTATTTTCTGAAGAAAAGTGCATCTATACAAGGCTTTTCTATGACATAAAAGACAAGGATCACAACAGAAAAATTGTTGCATGGTAGTAAGCAAAAACCTGAACTGTTAGGGTTTCCAGGTTGAAAAGCATGGTAATAAGTGAGTACGGTGGACCTTTATTATACACTGGGGTTTGGTTCCAAGATTATCTGTGTATAACAAAATCCGTATATGCTCAAGTCCCATGAAATATGACATAGCAAAATGATGTTCCTTATAAAAAATGGAAAATCAAGGTTTGATATTTGAAATTTATACTTTTTTGAACATTTTCAAACTGTGTATGCTTGAATCCATGTATAAAAAAATCAGTGTATAAGAAGGGCTGACTGTATAAATTCTCACTTAAACACAACTTTAATGTTTGTGTATAGGTGGGAATTTCAGCAAATGTTGCTTTTCATGCAACCAGGTAACAAGGAACACCTGCTGAACTTCCCTCTTTTATGCAGGAGCCCTCTCCACTTTTCACTCTGGCAACTCTATAAACAGTTAATGTAAAATTTCTCACCAGGCCTGCATCATCACTGAGGCTTACCAAATCACTGCTCTGGTGCCAGTGACACACAGAGAGGATCCAAAAGTTGGTGTTACCACTTGTTCTGAATTTTTTTAAAAACTTAAAGCCTGGCTCAGGGTTAATTCATTCTTTCAAAACTACCTGTGATGAAATCCTGCACAGAGGTGCGCCATATCACAAGGCATATGAGGAGGATTGCTCCTTGGAAAGCATGTCAGTTCCTTCCTGGGTATGGAAAAGCTAGCATCTAGGGTACATCCACACTGTAGAAATAATCAAGTTTGACACCACTTTAAGTCTTGTTGCTCCATCCTATGAGATCCTGAGATTTGTAGTTTTACAAGGTCTTTAGCCTTCTCTGCCAAAGAGTGCTGGTGCTTCACAAAACTACAAATCCAGGATTCTGCAGGATGGAGCCATGACAATTAAAGTGCTATCAAACTGCATTATTTCTACAGTGAAGATGCACCCTTAGAAGGCTTAGGTAGTATCCTTTTCCTTATCTGAATGGGATAGTTTAATCTCAGTGGCAGCAGATGGCTTCCCTGACTGTAGAATCTGCTTCATGTTTTAGCCCAAACTAACTTTAAAGGAATCATTGAAGTTGCTTAACCCTTCCCCTAAGCCTTTTAAGTTCCTTTAAAGAATGTACTAAAACCCAGAGTAGATTCACTACCAAACTGGCCAGGAAACCACTAGCTGCCACTGTTGCATGTACAGCTGCAGTTGAGATTATCGCCTCCTGATGTTGCTGAACTCCCATCAGTTCTGACTGTCAGCCAGTCAGAAATGTATGCAGAGAATCTCTTGCATTTTCATACCAAAACACCTCCTGCAGCAAGGCAGGAATCCTGTGGCCTTCCAGATTCCCTTGAACCCCAGCTTGGCTGACAGTACAGTACAGAACGAAAATGTTTCATAATACTTGTATTCTTTTGTTAGCACCTGAAAATGTAACACTGAGTGTATTTGTCTTCAGAAGAAGCATTTGGACAGAACTTGTCCTCCACCATATTGTCATAAGGGGAATATAGCCAAAGCGATCCACAAAGTCACAGAAAGTCAATGGCTGAGCAGAAAACGGATTGGGGAATGCTTATAATAGCTAGGGGACTATCTGGGGGGGATGCTAATAATATCTAGCCACATTTTGGCCTTGCTAGCTGTTTTGGCTACAAATATGAAACAGACTATTTAAATATAAGGCAATAAGTCACACATTTGGACTGGTTCAAGAAAAGAGTAGGTAAAGGGGGTTGGGAATTACAAAACCCTATAAATCTTATTCCAGCTAGGGAGGGGAATGGGTTCTAGGGAAGCTTGCATCTGGTCCAGCTCTTCCAGAAAAGGAATGCAATAGACTTAGAGAAAGGTTAACAAAATTGTCAGGTTTGATTTACAGCCAGCAGTAAAGTTCACACAGAATCCAATCTCTCTGCTCCAAAGCAACCTTTTAAAAGGGGGTGTTATTAGAGAGTAGTTTTTATACTTACTATGTGGCTGCTGCTGGTAAGTTTCTTCACAGCACTGCCATTATCTTAGCTGTAGCACAGGTGAAGTCACCTTTATTCTGTGAAGAACTGCTGCAAATGAACAGCAGCTACCACATGGCAACAGAATTGCCAAGAGGAACAATTTAAAGCGGGAGCCTATCTTGTAAAGGCAATACAGTATAACTGGGTTTTTTAAGTAGCCTCATCGATATTGTTTCTTTAAACTGAAATAATTCTAGTGAATGAGCACAGCTTATTCATTGCTCTTCAGTAACTTGTGTCTTTGTACTTCTCAGATTAATTTGGTATTTATCATGTTCTCCTACATGGATCCTTCAGTTGTTATTTTTGTAGTTTTTGTGGGTTTTTCGGGCTATGTGGCCATGTTCTAGCAGAGTTTCTTCCTGATGTTTTGCCAGCATCTGTGGCTGGCATCTTCATGTTATTTTTGTATCTGGACTCCTCTCTGCAGAGCTCCAAATAGTAGTTTTATGCTCACAGCCACCCAGTGTGGTAGGTTAGGATAAGACATTTTGACTTACTCATGGCATGAATGAGACAGAAAGGAGTATGAACTTTTCCCCAGTTCAAGCATTTTAGTCACTGAACCACATGGAACACACCTCTGCCTCTCTGAACAATATTATCTGTACAGACTATGGTTCCTTTTCAGTTCCTCTGCTGGAAATAATGTCAAGTAGCACATCAACCTGGTTTTATAAGTACCCACTGTCTGGGTCCCATCAGAAGCACCACTACATTGTTTCTATAATCTCCTGATCCATCTTGTTTGATGAGATGGTCCACAAAGAACTTCACATTTGGACCATGTTAATGAACAGTGTGAACCAATAGGGTGGGAAGATGCCTATCCATCAACTTGTCAGTCTTATCCTTACATGCAGAGTTTTTAGCTTGCCTCACCTCTAAGGACCTAATGCCCAACAAAATATATTAATGTTAATAGGAATGGACTAAATGGCATTAAAGCAGAAATTTTCAGATGGCCTCTTACATTCTGAGGAAGGACCCTAATATTACAGGTCACTTGGGCTTGTTGGTCTCTTTGGTGAAATGTATTATCAGCTTTCCCATGGAGCTCTCTGGAGCCCCAGCCAGGCAAAGACAACACTCTGAGGACTCCTCAGAGTAAGACGTCTGTCTGTATTCTTCTGCTCCAGCATTTACAACAGATTTGCCAGTGTGGTCATCTATGCAGAGCAAGGCATGGTAGGTGGTTGTTCTAAAGAGCCATACCAGTTTCTTTCCTGATGTGGCATTTATAGGAACACAAGAGCACTCAGCAGTACTGCCTAGGAGTCCTCAGAGTGCAGTATTGGTCTGGCTGGTGACAGCTGGCTAGCCAGCAATGGGCAACCCTTTAGGGTGGTATAGTGTGTGATCTCAAGTCACATTTTCTCAGTGCCAAACCCCCTCTACAGAAACTTGCCAAGGAAACTCGATGATAGTTTTGCCTTAGGGTATCCATAAGTCAAAACAACTTGAAGGCACACAAGTGTGTGATCTGCTACCCTTCCTGTCACTTACAGCAAGGATTTCACCCTGCCATATGAGAAGGGTGGCCTTATAACTGTCATAGTTTGCTAGCTTTATACTTTTAAACTTTTAGTCACCCCTCTCTTTTTAATGCATCAATGAAAATGTCTGAAGTTTTCCATGAAAAGTAGGTAAAGCAAAAATGTTTACATTGAGAACGGTCTGTCTCCCATAACAATGCTGGCATATGGGTTGCATAGACTTTAAAACACCCTAGGAACTCATTCATACATTACCCCAGGCAGGTTGACAGGGACGTAGCCAGGATTTTAGGAAGGGGGGGGGGGTCCAGACTAAGTGCCACCATTATAATGGGGCTTGGGCGCGGCAGCGCAGCAGCACGCACCATTCATTTTTCTCATGGAAGGGGGGGTCTGGACCCCAAGAACCCCTCCCCCCCTTGGCTACGTCCCTGAGGTTAAGCATAATGTAGGAAGAAAAGCACCTCTGTTCATTTGGCAGAGGCAGTATGGATATCATCTTTTTCTTTAACTACATGCAGGATTTACCCAGTTGGAGTCTTGTTCAAAACATTCCTGGTTCTTTTCTAGAGGGGAGGAAGGTGCTGGCACCAGTGTGAATTAGTTCACATCTATTGCCATATGCATCAAATCCATTATTTCAGAAGTTGACTTGAAGTGAAATATTCTATTCCAGTGTCAAATAGGCAAGAAATGGCTTTCCATAAAAAGGTTCAGAAATTGTGTGTATGCACAGCGTATATGATCATATCATTTGCCTAGTCATTTTATCCTACCCTCACCCATCATGAGCTAGAATATACTTTGAGCATAGGCTGCCAAAGGAAGTCCTCTGGCCAATAGCAAATTCTGCTTATACTCTATGATGTTGTAACTCTCCACCCCATACATAGATGAAGGTAAAAACCAAAGGATCAATCTCCCAATGGCACCTGTTGGGTCCTTTTAACATTCTAATCAAAGATAAGATTAGAAATCCATAAATGAAGATTTTTGCTGTGCACATTAAATCCCAGGAAAGGAATTTGGGGAATCTTTTCACCAAGGAATCTACAAGGGGACATTAACACAGAATGCTTGTAGTCCTACATTTTCTTCACTCTCTTGCAGTGGTGCCTTCAGGTCCAAGGTCTTACTCAGCAGAATGAATGCCCAAACAAAGGAGGGTTGTCTACCACACTTCAAAGTTAAGTGCTATACATTATTCTCTTGCTCCATTATGACCCTACTAAATGGGTTTACCTCATGTCCATCTGTCCTCTGCTCTCCTCTTTCATATTAGGGCTTTATACTCAACAATGAAAATACACTGCTTGTTCCCTTTTGAATGTTTTCCAAAAATACTTTTAAATTGATTTTCTCAGCCTGTCAATGTCTATTGTGCTAGTTTTTAACTCTGTAAATCTCAGATTTCATTAGAAGCTTGAAACGAGCTGCTTAACCTTGTCATGCTCTGATTATAATAAATCACCAGCATCCAGCATGCCAGGGGCTGAGAAACACAAGTCAGATGTACAAAAAGCAGCATCTCTGCAGCAGTCAAATCAAGAACAACCTATTGTGGACTGTTGAGAGGGGGAGTTAATGCACCATGGTTCTGAATTTTCATTCCCTTCATAGGTTCCACCTGCCATGGCTCAATGATATGGAATCCTGGGATTTGTAGTTAGTTGTGGCCCCAGACCTCTGGCAAGGAAGGCTAAGTATCCCACAAAATGACAAATCCCAGAATGCAATAGCAGTGAGCCATGTCAATTAAAGCAGTGTCCAATTGAATTATTTCTGGAGTGCAGATGGAACTCTAGTTGAGAACCCTTCCTAGTAGCATTCTGTATGTGTCTTGAATACTAAGGCCATGGGGTTGAGTTTCTCTCCTGGTAGGAGGAATGCCTGCTTGGGGATAATCACCTAGCCTTTTATACGAAGAAGAGCAGCATCCAAACAAAGGCAAGAAGAGACTATGCACACTTGTCAGGTAATTACTTTTGTTTCTGGCCAGGCTTCTCTGATGAAGAGCACAACAAGATGATTCTTTCCAAGCACTGAAAACTACTCAGTAATTATTTGTATTTGTTTCTAAGCATCAGCTTATAAAGTGGAAGGGGAGGCGAAAGACATCAGATTCACTTCACTCTTCTTGTAGTTTGCTTTAAAGTAAGAAAGCAGCCGTAATCTCTACAACAGAAGAGACTCAAGAGCGGTTCCTATTTTTTCCACTCCCATAGCAACCCTGCACACAGCCTTTGACGACGCTTGAAATTTGTTTTCTTTATAGGCTGCTGTGGACAGAGGCTTGGGAATGGTGGGAAGCAATAAGTAATTAAGTATGAGTGCTGTACAAGGTTGCAATACTATGCATACATACCATAGTCTAAAATCCACTGAAAATCCAACAACAATATTTATTAAACAAGTAGTATTAGACATTCAAGCAAGGTATAATCCTAAGCATCTTTGCTGAGAATGGACTTCACAGCTGACTGCTAGACACTAAAGCTTGGCTAACAGGTGCAGGCACAACTGATAATGCCATGTAAATCACTCTTCTTTGAAAATCCTTGTCTCTAGCACCTTCACTCCCCCAAATAAGGCACTTATTGCCAGAGACCTATTTACTCAGAATCTGATAAACCCTCATGAATGTGTTTGCATGGAATATAGGACGGCACACATACTTGTAAGTCACAGACTTGGTAACACAACACTCAGACACATGCCTGCAAGGAACATGCATAACAATATCATACTAGTAAGCAGCACAGGCTTCTTGGTAGTTTTGCATGAGGTGTTTTCAACATATCATCTGTACATCAACACAAACACAGGAGAAGGAAAACACATATTGACAAAGCAAAACTATGTACAGATTTCATCCTTAGTGTGCAGGGAGTGAATATTATTTGTTTAGTACAGCATTCTCATACAATCCATATAGTCTGATTCTAATGTTGATTCTAATGCTCTAGTTAGTACTACATGGAGATGACCTGGGTCCTGAGTTGTGTCAATGTCTGGTTGTGCCACCTGCAGCATTAGCTACCAGACCTGTAATATTCTAGAATTTTTAAAATGTGTGTGTCTTTCTAAGACTATCTAAAGATGACAAAGGAAAGCTTGAGAACCAATACAGAATGGTTAGTCTGGATGGAAGAGCCAAGCAACTCCAAACACTGCATAGAGAGAAGGTTGCAAGTGGTTTAGCTGGACTGGAATGAAATGAACCACCAAGAGGAGAGTTGGAAACAAACAAACAAAAAGGTTTACTATACCTGAATCAGTCTATCTGCCAAGGCAGCACTCTCCTATAGACCCAGAAGAGGGAGATCCAGAAGAGGAATGAAAGATGAAGAAAAGAAAAAAGATACAACAGCAAGGTCACACAAGCACTCTACCGAGAGCTAGAAACACAGAAGAAAACGACAAAGATCCCAACAGAGCCCAAGAAGAGAACTTCCATTCCAGAACAGTCCCAACTCTGCAGTGTGTCACTTCTCTTCGTGGGAGAAGCAGTGGAACGTGTATGTATGTAATTCTGCCTGTCCATAAATGAAAACATTAGCCTGTCACGTAAGAATTTTAATTCAATCTTGCATCTGATTGCCTATACTCTGTTTGCATGTCAGACTGACAAAGACATCTCCAGACTAGAGAAGCCAAGCTTGCGTGACACAAAGATTTTAACTAGATGGACACAAGTCTCTTATTGTCAGGACTTCCTGGAGTTGCTGCATCTAGAAAATTCTCTAAGATTTCCTCCAGATTTGTATCAGAAATCAGAATGATGCCAAAGATTTTTGGTATTTTTCATGTAAAAGTTTAATATTTAGCACAAAGACATTATGTGAGGTAGATGGCGGGAAGAGAATTAACGTTCAACTGTCACACAATAAAGCCAGCCAGAAGGCAGGGTAAATGGCTGCTTATCCAGAATGTCAGTTATGTATGTTCAAGTTACCATGTTCCTGAATGCTTTTTTCCAGTTGGCAACTTTTCCTACAGGGCTTGCACATTACTTTTTCCATCTTAAAGCATCCAAGCAGCAGGTCACTAGTGATTTACTTCATCATCATTACCAGCAAAGGTAACAATGTAGAAAGGTCAATAGGCACGGCCTTGGGAAAGCACATTCTCTATCCTTGGAATGGCTTCAGAGATAAATGCCCACAGCAGTCCCTGTGAAGATGCACAGCAGAGACTAATGGTTGGCACTTGGAATAGTGTCTATAGTCAACTGAGAGTGATGGCTGTTTAATGTCTCATTTTTGGTGGTCAAACTAGTCTGGAAGCGGAGGAAGTGGATTCTCATGCGGCTGGGCACGCTTCTCACCTTCTCCAGGGTTTCAATTCTCTGTTTCAGGAGGCGGTTCTCAGTACGAAGCCTCTGTAAGCAAGATCAAAATCAGCATGTGTTCTAATGTGTAAGCATGAGCTTTTGTTAAGTGATTGCCAGCATACAAAATTACGTTGATATTTTGAATACCACTCTAAAGCCATCTGCGCAATCAGCTGTTTGAACAGCCAGGAAAGGAAAGATTATATCACATTCACACATGGAAATGATTAGACCTGAAGTTCAGTAGGTGGGAATCCTTTAAATTTCTATCATACACTGTATCCTACCATTAGAAAAGGTTATCAGGTCTACTGACTGAACAATGAGTATTTTTTTAAAAAAAACAAGGTCACTGTTCTTTTGTATTTAACTAGAATACACACCTCCCTATAGATAGAAGGAAAAACTACCACAGCAGAAGTTCAGGGCACAACTATAAGAGGACATGGGAGAATGCAACAATCTATGTAGAACAAATACAGACATCAACCATCATTTAAGGACCAGCGTTTTGCCTCTGTAGTATGTGGAATATGAGGCTATAGTAACTTAGGAAACAAAGCACACAGAACTCCCATAGTCTAATACTGTGCTCTGCTGAAATGTGCACAACACAAGTACAAGACTACATGAAAGAGGGCTGACCTTGATTTCAATCTGCTCTTCCATCTCCCTGTTCTTGATTGCAGTGTACTCCTTCTCCAGTCTGTAATGCAGGCAGAATGCAATTCACCAGGCTTCTCCTTACATAATAATGTTTAAGCTCTAAGCATACCCTGATGGTCAAAATTGATATGAAGGAAGTAGAATTGTGCTTTTAAATTGACACCTGCTGCAATCACATACAAAGTGGCAGGTTAGGGTTAAAAGAAATATCCAACTATCATCTGCCTCAGCCAGCATGACCAACAGCAAGGTGTTATGGAAGTTATAGCTGAACAACATTTGGAGCATCAAATTCTCTAAGACTGTGGGCCCAATTCAGCATGCAGAGGTTTCCCATCCAGCACACAGCTTTCACAAAGCCTCTTCAAGTTGGTCAAGTGAGAAGCCCCAATATTTCTGATCACAGACTAGAAATATAAAGTGTCCTTTCCATACTCTCATTCAGCCCTCCCCAGGTGCCAGCATCAAGACTCAGCAGCTGGTTGAGAGTGCCTCACTCTTTCTCCTGTCACTTCCTACACAAAGCCAGGTTCCAGCTAAGCCCCATGCGAAGAAGCTCCACCTGGCACTTTGGCTGGGAATCCAATGGCATGTGGGTAAGGGGCAAAGCAGGGTTACAGTAGGATTAAACCCCTCCTTCCCCAATGTAGCCCCCCAGCCTTGCCCTAAGCAGTTTGTCCCAGTCAGCATCAGTCCTGGTACTAGAGCCTGGGAAATGATCTGTAGAAAGGTAAGCAATTGGTGCAGATGCAGTGGAGGCTCAACTCTCTTTGCTAGTAGGCCCTTTATCTTCACTGAGCCAGAATTCCTTCCCTGATTTTCATATAATGATGGAAAATCAATGTTTAACCACTGATTTGCCACAACTGCAATCAGTTGTGTTTATTCTGAGTTTAGAAGAGCCACTGTTGTGGACAGTTATGCTGGCATTATACTACTCCAACATTTCTCTAATCACATTTCATTACTATGCCATGTGATATAACCTTCATCTTGATCTTGGTAGGGAACTGGATGCCAATGAAGACTATTCTCTCTTGGATACCTTAGATGTACTCAGGAGACCCTAGTTTGGAAGTTTAAACAAAATTTCCAATTAAGTCAGCTGAAGACAGTTAACTTCGTTCAGCAGTATGCATTCGGGCCCAAAGACACATTCATTTTCTAGTCTTCTGCAACATATTAGTCTATAACAGCAGTAGGTACAGCCTTACTCAACTGCCCGCTTCACAAACTGTTGCCACTGTTGCTACCATAAGCAGCTAGTTCTTTCAGAGGAACTGGCTGCTTCCGGACTGCCTGGCTTTGGGTCTTCAGAGTCAGGCCATGTGGGTGGGACAGGGCTGACTAGGGAAGTCATCTGTGCTATACCACAGGTAATTTTTCTGTTAACCCCAGCCCCCCCCCCCCTGCCTAGTTCTAAAAATTGAGATCTGATCAGTCGATAAATAGCTAGCTTTAATCTACTGTAGAACTGGCTGTTAATACCAGCAGTGGCAACATGTTATGATGTGTATATATATGTGTGTGTATATATATGGTGTATTCTTTTAACCCTGTAAGTCGTTTTGATTGTTTTCACAAAAAGCAGGGTAGAAATAAAAGTTTTATTTATTTTATTATTTATGACACAAATAGATGGAAAGGTGAGATTGTTGTGCCACCCTGTCCTCTTTAGCTGATAGTCCCAGCATTTTTTTTGTCCAAAGATTGAAGGAGGGAAGGAGGGAGACACAAATTTTTGAGAGGCAATCTAATTACAGAAGGATTTGCCCAGGGTTGATGGGAATGGGGAAAGTGGAGCTTAAATGTCACGAAAGTGATCATTTGCTGCTTAAATTCAATGAAAAGCTACAATACCAATTTTGGTGGTGGTGGGAGGGAAGGTTTTAAATTAAGGAAGACTGGGGCCTCATGCAGCTGTACATTTCCCACTCCTGTTCTAGAATACCTCTCATGTTGTTCCATAGCAAGAGCCCAAATCTATGAGTATTTTAAAAGAAGGCAAGCTCCCTCTTTACTTTATAGTAAGTTAGAATTCATGACCTATGAATTTATTCAACCACCTCCAAACAGCCCCACCACTTCTTCCCTTGCCCCAATAGCTATTGAACTGAATCAACCCCATCCCTTTATAAAGAGCCATTTGGATTTCTTCCTGCTAAAGACTGATTTTAACATCAGGTGGTTTTCTGGTGTCTTAACAAGTTCAAATACTGCTTACACCTATATGTTCTTGGGTAGCTTACTGCCTACACATATATGTTTTGGGGTAGCCTTCTAGTTGAGCTGATCCATCCCATCACCTTTACCTAGTCTCTCTATTTTCCAGATAATTTAAGTTATTCTGTATTCTCCAATCAAGCTGAATATGATGGAGGGCTAAAACTTACCGTTTCATTTTCTTAGGATTGTATTTGACCTGATAGGCCTTCAAGATGAGCTTATCAGGGCAGCTGTCAAACTGATGAGGAATTACCTTCTGGAAATACTGTGAAAGAGATAATACTCAAGTCAGAATAGATCTCTTACATTCTCTGAAAGCAAACATGATTCTAATGCCCTGTGACAAGATGCCCAAGTGCTGATCACTTATATTTTACTCCCAGAGAGTTCCAACATTATGATCAGCTGGATTCAGGAATGAAAGAAGGTGGAAAACCCATAACTGACCACATGCATTATAATTTATCAAAAGCATTCAGACAATTTTAAACCTTGCTTACTTGGGAGGTCCATATGCTTATATAGGCTATACAATATAGTATAGGACAAAATATATCTTGACTTGATATGTGGAAGGGTCAGACAGTGCAGCCAGAATGGACAAATGAAGCAATGAAATTCCTACTGTAGTAGGTAGGTCATAGCTTCTTGATATCCACAAGAGTCAATGCAAAAGAATCAACAGCTGTTCATGTCTTTACACTGTTTGAAGCTCTCTCAAGCAGCAAGTGGAGATCCTTACTGCTCCACTAATAGCAATAGCAGCTTCATTTATATACCGCTTCATACTGAACTAAGCAGTCTCTAAGTGGTCTACACTAAAGCAAGCCAAGATCATATTATTGTTTCTCATTCTAGTTCTCTAGAATGCAACAGAAGAGAAAACATTCTCCCTCAGCCATCTTATCCTGCTGTTGAATTAAAGTCCTAAGAAAACAGAGATGTTTTGTGGTCTGGGAAGACACCCAACACAAGAATTTTTAAAAAACGTTTGGCACAAGCCTCACAATGGAAATGTCAAATAGGAAGACTGTTTATTATTTAAAAATGCTTTTACTCCACCAACTTCAAAGATGGCCAGAATGACTTATGTTAAAGACCAGTAATAAAGACCAGTAAGCAAACTGGACCCAAATTATGTTTAAATGGTGGGAAAGTCTATTGTCTGACTACTCACAAAGCTGAAATGGGGATCAGTTTTCAAGAAGCTTTCATACTTGAAAATATCAAGTCACTATCTAGTATTTAGAAGTATCTAGATGTCACTAGATTGCAGCTTCCATAATTAATTATGGTAGTTTGGGCTTATGAGAGACACAGTCTAACAAAATTTAAAGAACACTAGTTTTAGTCTGTATTGTTTTAATACGTTGTACGCTACCATGAGTTATTGGGGAAAGGGTGGGACATAAATGAATAAAATAATAGCAACAGTTAGTTGCCCACCCCTGCTTTGAAGGCAGAAGGCAAAACAATTTAGAATCTGTTTCACTGTCATGTACTGTTTATACATTTTACTCCTTGGACTAGCATTTTAGCATTTTTCTATAGCTGATTTTTCCAACACAATGTATTTAGGACCTTGACCATTATCTCTGCAGCCCTGAATGCTTGAAAAAATAGGAATTCAGCATTGCAAGCTGCCAGTCACTTAGCTGAACTGGAGACAACCTGAAATGCATAAGCCAACCCATCCATACTGTATCTAGCTACCCTCATCATGTCACTTCTAGCATCTACAACAGTAGATTTCCTACTATTGTAGGAAAAAAGGAATAAAACGTGTTTAGTCATCACAGCACGGTAATAGGCTCCTAATACCTTCACTAAATATTTTCTTCTTCCTCTAAGCATTTTAACTTTATTTACAGCAAATCCCACAGCACAATAGTTATGAACTGCAGTTCACCATCTTTAAGGAGAGAGAGGCAGGCTAGCTCCACCAGGCCTGCCTGGAAGAAGACAAGCCCTCCCTTCAGCCACCATCTTGAGGGAGAGAGAGGCAGGCTAGCTCTACCAGGCCTGCCAGGAAGAAGACAAGCCCTCCCTTCAGCCACCATCTTCAGGGAGAGAGAGAGGCAGGCTAGCTCCACACCAGGCCTGCCTGGAAGAAGACAAGCTGTCCCTCTGGTCCATCTGCCTTGGTCTAGGCCTCCGAGGGAGAGAAGAACTGCTGGACCTGATCCCCTCCTCTCCTCACCATTCCCTTCTCCTTTTGTGTCGTGTCTTTTAGATTGTAAGCCTGAGGGCAGGGAACCGTCTGTTATCCCCTCTGTTGTAAGCTGCCTGGATTCCCAGTGATTGGGTGGTATATAAATAAATCCTATTATTATTATTATTTCATTATTTATTTATTATTTCTCACTAAGATCTCGAATGACCTTTTACAGGCCAAGGCTAATGGCCTTTACTCTGTTCTCATTCTTCTCGATCTGTCTGCAGCCTTTGACACTGTTGATCACTGTCTTCTAGTTGACATACTCTCTGACCTTGGGTTCTCAGACTCTGTTCTCGACTGGTTTAGATCTTACTTGTCTGGCAGATCTTTTGCAGTAGTTGCAGGGGGTCAGACTTCTTCTCCTGTTCCCTTATCTGTTGGAGTTCCCCAGGGCTCTGTTCTGGGTCCCCTTCTGTTTTCTCTCTACACACTGTCCTTAGGAAAACTCATCAGCTCTTTTGGTTTTTCCTACCATCTGTATGCCGATGACACCCAGCTGTATCTTTCTGCCCCTGACCTTTCTCCAAGGCTTGAACAGCAAGTCTCATCTTGCCTTACAGCTGTCTCGCAGTGGATGCGCCATCGGCGTTTGAAGCTCAACATGTCCAAGACGGAGCTTCTTGTCTTTCCTCCTAAGCCCAACCTTCAACACTCCTTTTCTGTCTCTGTGGACAACATTTCCATTCAACCAGTCCAGCAAGCCCGCAGTCTTGGCTTTATCTTTGACTCTTCTCTGTCGTGTATCCCTCAGATCCAGACCACAGCCAAGGCTTGTAGATTCTTTTTGTACAATATTGCCAAAATCCGACCATATCTCACTGCCTCTACTGCCAAGATCCTGGTCCATGCCCTAGTGATCTCACGACTTGATTACTGTAACGTCCTCCTGGCTGGGCTTCCTCTTTCTCACCTCCGTCCTTTAATCTCTGTCCAGCATTCAGCTGCACGCATTATCACTTCCACCCACCGCTCTGACCACATCTCTCCTGTGTTGGCATCCCTTCACTGGCTCCCTCTCCCTTTCCGCATTCAGTATAAGCTCCTGCTGTCGACATTCAAAGCCCTCCATGGACTGGCCCCTCCTTACTTATCAGACCTTCTTTCTCCTCACCTTCCCACCAGGGCCCTCCGTTCTGGTAGTCAAGGGTTCCTGTCTCAGCCCGGATTTCCTCTGCCCCATCCCGGATTCGCCCCTTTTCACTTGCTGCCCCTCACTCCTGGAACCTTCTTCCTCCACAAGCAAGAGCCATCACTTCTTTAACCAGCTTCAAAACGGAGCTGAAAACCATCCTATTCAGAGAAGCCTTCCCAGGCATCGCATAATTGTCGCTTACTATCTGATGTTCTGTTGTTGGCTGTTTATCGATCCATTTCCTGTATTCCTATGTACTGTATATGTATTATCCTACTTGTGATTATGTATTTTCCCTGGATAATGATTAACCATCCATTATGAAGCCTTGCCCTCCCTCCAGTCCATCTGCCTTGGTCCAGGCCTCGGAGGTTGAGAGGAACTGCTGGACCTCTTACCCTTTCTCGTCACCACTCCCTTCTCCTTCTGTATCATGTCTTTTTTAGATTGTAAGCCTGAGGGCAGGGAACCGTCTAACTAAAAAGATTGCATGTACAGCGCTGTGTAAATTTACAGCGCTTCATAAATAAAGGTTAATAATAATATTATTATTATTATTATTATTATTATTATTAATTTATATACCGCTATTCCAAAGATCATAGTGGTGAACAGCAAGCTAATTAGCAAGTAAGCTAATTTGCCCCCAACAGTCTGGGTACTCATTTTAGCGACCTCGGAAGGATGCAAGCCTGAGTTGAGCTTGGGCCCTTTTGCTGGTCTTGAACTTGCAACCTTGTAGTTCTGAGTGAATGGCTGCAGTACAGGCATTTAACCACTGCGCCACCAGGGCTCCTAATTATTATTATTATTATTATTATTATTATTATTATTATTGTTGTAGATTATTTTATTGTGATATCATTCTCTCCTCCCCAGAAGATCCCTTACACCACTAGACTGATACACGGGAATGAAATAAGCAGGTGATGTGTCTGAACAATACTACCTTATCCTGCACCCCCCCAAAGCTGCTTTTAAGTACCAATTTGTGATAAAGGAAACAGCTGACTATGCCTCATCATATAAACTACAAAGGAATGAGGAGCAGCTAATACTTAGGCTTTTGGATTTGTTTGCTTTGGAGCTGGCTCTGACACTTGGCCATAACAGCCAGATCCAAATAGTTTGGGTTGAGAAGACTGTATAGAATCATAGAGTTGGAAGATACCACAAGGGCCATCCAGTCCAACCCCCTGCCATGCAGGAAGTCTCAAAGCATCCACGACAGATGGCCATCCAGCCTCTGCTGAAGACCTCCAAGGAGGGAGACGCCACTATACTCCAAGGGAGTGTGTTCCATTGTCGAAAAGCCCTTACTATCAGGAAGTTCTTTCTAATGTTGAGGTGGAATCTCTTTTCCTGTAGCTTGCATCCATTGCTTCGGGTCCTAGTCTCTGGAGCATCAGAAAACAAGTCAGCTCCCTCCTTGGTATTTAAACAGGGCTATCATATCACCTCTTAACTTTCTCTTCTCCAGGCTAAACATCCCCAGCTCCTTAAGTTGTTCCTCATAGGACATGGTTTCCAGACCTTTCACCATTTTGGTTGCCCTCCTGTATTTCAAGGATGTTAAAGGGGTCACTGTTCTCAAACCAGGTCCCCATTTCAGTTCCCCCCCTCCCGCAGAAATCTGCTCAAACCCAATACAGAAATCTAAAAGAAACTAAAATTTTGCATCCCATGACATCTAGCAAGTCTACTTCTAGTCTCACAGTGCACTGTAGAGCTGACCTGTGACATCCCTTCCATGTCCAGTTGCATCAGTTCAGCTTGGTTGAATTGTAGAAGAGCCATCCCTACACGGAAAATTATTTCCAGTCCCTGGAAATAAGTCAACAGAAGTTAGATGGACTCTACTCCAAAGGGAGTTTCTCATAGTTTGGCATAACTGTCAAATTGCCACTTCTTATGTTGAACAGACATGAACAAACTTAGAAGACACTTGACAGGAGAGTAAGATGCTTCTCTTTCCTCACATTGTCATGTCATACTAAGAACTCAGAATTAAATAATTCTGAATGAATTGCTTATGCAGGAACTGGCATATAAACTGGAAAATAAAGTATGTGCTAGCATACAGATATTAAAATGGATGGCAGCTATGTAGATAGCTTTGAAATGAGCTCAGATAAGTTCATGGAGAGTAAGGCTAGCTATAGCTACTAGTCATCATCACAGAGGCAACATGTCTCTGTGTACCAGCTGCTGAAAAACATGGTGATGTTCTCATGTTCTGTGTTGGTTTGAAGAGATATATCATCCACTCCGTTTTATAGAGCCAGTATGGTGTAGTGGTCTGAGTGTTGGGCTGCAACTCTAGAGACCACGTTTTGATTCCCAGCTCAGCCATTTGGGTGATCACAGACAAGTCACTCTCTCAGCCTCAGGGGAAAGGAAGAGCAAACCTTCTCTGAACAAATCTTGCCAAGGAACCTGCTTATGGTCACCACAAGTTGGAAATGTCTTGAAGGCACACAACAACAACAACAATTATTATACAGAGCTCAACTAGCAGGACTGGGGAGATGGGAAAATTATCAGAATCTGCTCTGTAACAGCAATGTCTAATAGCAGTAGATCAGTTTCTGATGTAGAAGCAAACCCCAAGAGAAGCATACTTAGCTTCATTCCGATTTATTCTAAAATGTCTTTGACATGTGTACACTATACTTATGCAATCTCCATCTCATACCATACAATGGTGTGGAATGCATAATTTTAAGAACAGCCACAATATTTCCTTGACTTGCTATGTAACTTCTCTTCCCCACATTATGTCCCCAATTGCATTTTAAATACCAAACACTTTACCTCATACATGAAGATGTCAAACACTCGAGTGGCCACAGATAGTGGAAAGGTGGTGAGGAAGAGGGTAAGAAACCAAGATGATGCATACATGGAAGTAAGGAAGCTTTGGGAACGGAAGTGGATATTCAGTTCAGGTAGTTGCTCCTAAAGAGACATAGAACACAACTCTTGAGACCAGTAAAACCCTAACATCACAGTTCTATGCCTAACTGCCCTGCAAAGCAGCAAGCTCTTGCACAGCTGTGTAAGCCAAGATCCAAATGCTTCTTGATAACACATCAGATGCAATATTTTACCTGCAGCATGTATTCAAACTGGTAGATGCAGAGTCCCAGCTCAGCCATAGTGGGTTTGAATAGTTCCCGTAACCTATACTCTTGCATCAGCCGTACAAACACGCAGAAGGCCTCTTCTTCAGGCATCTAGAATCAGACAAGAGACTTGCATATGTCTTTGCAAAGCTTACTCAATGATAAAACCAGAATGATCCTGTACTAAAAGCCAAAACCTGAAGAAGCTTTACACTAGTCTCATCAGGATGTCCATTTTAAAGAACCAACCAACCAACCAATCAAAAAGAGTACATGAAAGGACCATAAACTCTCTACTTGCAAAAGGTCCTACACTTATTGCATGGCATCCCATTACAGTGTGCAGAATCTGATTAGAGTCATCAGTTGTCTGAAGAAGTGGGCTGCAGTCCACAAAAACCTATGGTGAACTAAATTGGTTACTCTTAAAGATACCACAAGACTTTCTCAATCTTCCCCTCTTTTTGTCTAACTTTATTTAGAACAATGTTCAAGTTAAGCATTTACTACTACATTGCCACAGGAGTGTGCAAGGAGTCTTAGCTAAAAAGGATATATTGAGCAAGAACACGCTTTTAAAATATCTCTGGTACAAGCTGCTTGCAAAGACCAGCATCCATCACAGCACTAGTGTGTTGCTTCTAACATTAAAGGACTGTCCTCACCTCCCTTATGGAGGTCTCCATACTGCCCTGAAATCTACTCTGGAGGGCTTCCTAGCCTTTCAGATAAGATGGATGGTGTGTGGAGGGAATCCTGACCCTCCCCACATTTGGTAGCTAGAACTGCTCCCATCAGTGGAATGATACTGTTAGAACCTGGTCAATACACAGAAATGTCAATTGATTGTACAGTGGACCTTTGTTATACGCTGGGGTTTGGTTCCAAGATCCCCCGTGTATAACAAAATCCGTGTATGCTCAAGTCCCATTAAATATAATGACATAGCAAAATTGTGTCCCTTATAAAAAATGGAAAATCAAGGTTTGATAGTTGAAATTTATACTTTTTTTGGAACATTTTTAAACCGTGTATGCTTGAATCCGTGTATAAAAAATCTGTGTATAAGAAGGGCTGACTGTATTAGTGTATTCAACTAATAGGAATAAAATTCAACTAATTTTATGTGATCTAGCGTGATCAAGGTAGTCTTCCTGCCAATGCTCCAAGGCAATCCTTTTACCTCAGAAACATTCCTGAATCTTTGGTCTTGATAGTTGCCCCTTTTATACACCTTTTACACTTCCTTTTAAATGAATTAGGTTTGGGGTCCCCAGTGCCTTTCTCTTATATGTGTTTAGTGTTTGGTAGAATGATATATGTGTTGTACTCTTGTCAATTCATTCAACCAGTACTCCCTTTTGAAACAAGTGAACTTTACCTTTATTTACAAGCATATGGTATGTTAAGATTGTATCTTTTCAAGGTTGTTTCACAAATCATATGGTTACAGTAGTCACAGTACTTTAACAGTTGCAAATTGTTTCTTATTCAGTTACCTCACTGAACTCCTTTAAAAGTAAACTGTTTCTTGTTTCCTTTAAACACCTTCTTTTACACCATTAAACTGCTTTCCTTTTAACAGAATTATGAATTTTGTTAAGGTCCTCTGGCCTGAATCCCAGAAGTCAACTCTCAGAATGGAATTGCTCTGAACTGATTTTTAAACTGACCCACATATCTCTCACTCTGACTGGCTCCTCCCCTTTTATAGTCATTCTTCCCACATCAGCCCCTCCTTTACAGCCAGCCTGAACCATTCTTTTTACCTAAGAGAACATCTCTCTAGGAATCTCCAGGTCCTCCAGTGCAACTCGGTGGTCAACATCTGTCGGAATTTGATCAGAGAATCATGCTGGAGGACTAGAGATTCCTAGACAGGACATATTAATTAAAACCACAAATAATTAAATCCACAAAAGTCAAAGCCACAAACGTGGAGGGCCAACTGTATAATGTTAGGGTTTCTCAGGAAGTTGTTACTCTTGCCTAAGCCACCATATTGGTTTTCACTTGCAGCAATAACACAAAAGTTGTGCCTGATTATAGGTTCATTAGTAATGATTATAGATTCTTTAGAATCTTTTCTGAGTCAAAGTCTAAGAAATGCCTATTGTATGTTATATTGACATATGAATGATACCACACCTAGCACAGTTCAATTCAAAATACACAGTCTTATTCTCTTTTGAAGCATCTGAGGTTAGATATACTTGCCACTAAAAACTTGATGACTATGGGCCTGTGCAGACTGCCCCTAAGGGGCAGCTGCGCCGGATTAGGGCTGTGGCAACCACACAGCATGGCCCCCCCAAAGCGGCTCCTTTTGCGCCCGGGAAAGGGTGTGACAGCCACAGAGCTGCGACTTTAAGGCATTCCTTTGGTGCTGCGTCATGTGGCCACAGCGCCAGAGGAACACCATGATGCCGTGCAGAGCTGCACACAGAATCATGCCGCCCTGAGGGTGGAGTTGGGGTATGCGTCATGTGGACGCCATGCCCTGACTCCGCCCCCAGGCTGGCCTTTATGGCCAGTCTGCTTAGGATCTACGGTATGTTGCCAGTCTTGCACAGTAGCCCACACTAATAATAAAATTCAAGCAACTTGATTATGAATGTTATAATGAACCTATGGCAATAATTTCTCAGAAAAGTTGCCTAGAAATTTCTGAGTAATGATGAACACCTGAACACAGACAAACATCTATCTCTTATTACACACACCTGCATGAGAAGTAATCCCACAATGAATGCGCTGCCTTGGCAGTACCCAACCTCACGGTCGACTAGAGAGTAAGCCTGAAAGAGATGGAAATTTAGGCAAGAGAAAACTTAAACCCATTTGCTCAGAGCTCAGTAACACAGCCATCAAGTGCATTTACTGAGCCACATAAGTTAAAAACATTAAATACTATGTCTCTGTTTACACACAAAGAAACAAACAGTGGTTACTACTTTCCAAAGCATCAGGGCCTCTTACTTGCCTTCATGACATTGAAGAGGACCTCTTGGCCCAGACTGTCCTGTCCCTTAAAGAACTCATGCTCAGGATATGTCCTAGCAATGTCCCTCCTGATCAGCTTTTCACAAGGAGAAGACATCTTCAGCAACTCTGAATATTGATTCTTCACAGGCATATCAGTGGCACTGCACAGAAGCTGCCAAACAATGGCTCGGAAGTGATGGGGAATTCCTTTCCTAATGAGCTCCTGAATTAAAATAAAGCATGAAAAATTCCAAGTGACTTTAAACATGAGAACTCCAGAGTCCACTTTATATCACAAGGCGATTGCTAATTTAGCCTTTGTCATGCTCTAAGAAGATGCTGAGTTCATTCTATTATGATTGTAACAAAATTTTTATAGAATCAGAAATCAGCTTCTAATTGAGAAGTCAGCTTAGTATTTAAAAAAAAAAAAAAGCTCTGAATTCTCTTTTACTGAGGATTGCCTTTAAGGTTAGAATCAAAGAATGTAAGTTTTCAATATTTTAACCAGCCAGCTATTAGGGCAAAATCCTTGTTTCTCAGCCAGTTCCCTGGCCTTACCTCTATACCAGGCCTGCACAACTTGGCAGTAGGTAAGGGCCAAAATTAAAATAGGCTAAACTTCTTCAGGCCACAGATAGGTTTTAATTAAATATTAATTAATTAATAATTCTAATTAATATTAGAATTTATTAATATTCATTCCCTCCTCCTCTGCCTGGCGCTCTCCTCAAGAAAAAGCTGAACTGCAGTGGAGCTTTTCCTGTCCTCCTCCTCCTCTGCCTGGACTTCTCCTTGGGAGAAGGCTGAATGAAGGAGGAGCCTTGAGGGGTGAGCATTTACCCTTCTTCTTCCTCTGCCACCTAGCCTTGCCAGGAGAAAGCTGGGCAAGGGAAGAGCCTAGCAGGGTAAGTGTTTGTCCATCCTCCTCCACCTGGCCTTCTCCTTAGGGGAAAGCTGAGCAGTGGAGGAGCCTTGCAGGATAAGTGTTTGCTTGTCCTCCTCCTCTTCCTCCACTACCTGGCCTTCTCCTCAGGAGAAAACCAGGTGGCAGAGGAGCCTTGCAGGGTGAGCGTTCGCCCTTCCTCTTCCTCTCCTCCTCAGGAGAAGGCTAAGTGGCAGAGAAACCTTGAAGCCATTGCACATCCCTACAAGCCACCCAAAATCCTTTGGTGGGCCACATGCAGTCCCTGAGTCATATGTCATGCAGGTTTGCTCTATACTATTGCATCACAATTTCCCATTCTATCTTTTGTAAGGTTTCATATAGATAAATGACTACAGAAACAATCTCTTTCCGTTCAACATTTGTCATTGATCAAAAATACATCTGCTTCTTCTCAACTGCTATCAACTGTACAGTTACAACTGTAATGTATGGAAACAGAACTGGAAAATAGATTGGTAGTCCAATCAAGCATAGCTTGTAGAAAATGGGAATAAGTCCATGTCACCTCAGCTATGGCCATCACCAGACACACCCTTTCTCTCACCTTGAGCAGTTTTTCCTTCTTTTTCCGCCATTCTTCCCATTCATTGACAATCCTCCCCCACAGGATCCAGGTATCCTCTTCAAGATGGCTCAAATTGGATGAGGCAGAAGAGCTGGAGACCAAAGAGGACCCACTGTTCCTTCGTGAGCCATTCATGGAGCGCAGTGACTTGGAATCTGCTTCCAGAAGCCTGGAAAATGTCATCTACAATCAATAGCATCCTTACTAGGCCAACAATGACATTGACCTTTAGACTTGTGTAGGTTACCCCAACACCTATTGAAGGTGCCACAGAGGTAGGTCTCTCCTGCTTCTTCAGCTGACAAACAAATTTCACACCCATACAGCTGTAAGCAGAGAGCTGCCAAATAAAATGAAATAAATGTTCCCTTGTACCCAAACTTTGTGTCATGCCAACACTTTTGGAGGCGCTTTGTCCAATACTGTAAGTACTAGCAAGACATTAATACACACATATATGTATAATTCACAGCATATTATACATACTCATACTCAATAATGTACATTTCCACAGTTGCAAAACTTTGATGAATTGGAGGGAAAAGTTATTACATATTGTAATGACTGGGCTACCAGTCATTTGAGGACGCCTCTCAAACCACAAAGGGTTAAGCTGGGGGGAGGTACATGCTAATAAGAGCTCACATCACATGCTAATGAGAAGTTACATCATAGCTCACCTAAGGCCCAACTGGCCAATCAGTAGAGCAGGACTGGGTTTTTCAAGAACCTTCCAACAGAGGTCTTTAAAAGGCCTCTGAGGCCATGTGGTCTTTCGTCTTTTGTTTTGGAAGCCCAGCTGTCGAGCCTATGCCAAAAGGCAGGCTTAAGGGATGCAAGTTGAGCTAGGCAATGACAGCCAGCTCCTTGCATCCAAAAACCCATCAAGGACTGCAGAACCCATCTCTGTGTGAGTTGCTTAGGAAATGTGTTAGTTAGTGCGTCTAGGTTTTGTTATGTTGATCCTTTGGCTTGCCTGAAATGAGCATCTTGTAACTATGCATTCTGTACCTGAAAGGCAAGGAGGCCTTGCATGAATGATATCTCATTGCTCTATTCTGTCTACTTAGAATAAATACCTTTCTTTAAAAGTATCTGCTGTCTCTGTACTCCTATACACGTGCCTTAGCTCGGTTGTGCTTGCTCAGGTTATCAAGGGAAGGAACGTAAGTCCTTAGCATGCATGTGCCACCACTGGAGATGGCGTGGGCTTGCCATCCGCGAATGATCGAAACTGCAAATGGCAATCCACAGACACTGAGGGACAACTGTATATTAAAGTGGAAAATATAGTTTGGGCAGAAAGAAACACAAATTTACCACTTTATCTTTAATTTTTGTTGCAAATGCTGAACTCTAAGAAATCTTTTTTTTCCATTTTGTGATAAATAGCAAAAAAAATATGCCATCAGTATAATGGCAACACCAAGGAAAAGAGATTATGGATTCTCAAATTAGTCTTCTCCATATGTCAAGCACAAATAGTAAGCACTCATTTTCAGAAAATGAGGTGATGAAAAAGGGAATTGCCAAGAGTCTCTACATGAAACCTTATCTAATTAGTGTTCTTTTCTCAGCTATTACTATGAATATTTTCTGTTTTTTGGAACCTTTATTTTAGTCATTGTCATGAACGTCTAAAACAGAAGGCTTTCTCAAAGCAAAACAAGCTTCTCTCTACCCTTTCACGTGTCTATTTCATGGTGTAGCATACTTCCAAATACAGACCAGTTTCTTTTACATGTGGTACAAGATGGATGAATGTGAAGCAAGCAAGCAAGCAAGAGGAATTAGATGCTATGTCATGCAAAAGCCTTGCCAACATGTTGCAGAAAAGATATGCTTGACAGAATCCTATAATACATTCCTGGATCAACTGAAAGGCACTTTCTTAGGTATGTTCAGAAATCACCTTAAAGGTGTAAAGGTCAGCCAGCAATATATGAGCAACATGTAAGGGGGCTGGATTTCATGGTCCTTGTAGTCTCTTCCAGCTCTATGATTCTAGTAGACTGTCAACTTCTTTTTCTTTTCCTCCTCCTCTCCCTTTCCCTCCCCCCCACCTCCCCTTATGCCTCACTGTTATCAATATCTCATTTCCTTCTGTAAAACTGGGACTCAAAGCAGCTCATGATTTAAAAGACAATACAAGGTAAAACATACCAAAAATGAGTGACCAACATTAAAACAGAATTAAACTATTACAATATCACAACAAATCACACAATAAATGAATAAAATATAGTTTTAAAAAAATTAAAAAGGTGTTACATTCAGCTAAAACAATACAGCACCCCATAGCCCATTCTTTAAAAACTTTGTTTTAAAAACCTTATTTAAATAAAATAAGGCTAAAAAGGAGGGGGTTATTCTGGCCTCCCAAGGAAAAGAGCAATTTCTGAGAAGGGCCTGCCTCACATGCACACCAACCATGCTTATGATAGTGGTGGGATGGAGAGAAGGACCTCTCCTGGTGATTTCAGAGACTGGGGCAGCCAATACAGGGAAATAATAATAATAATAATAATAATAATAATAGGATTTATTTATATGGTGCCCAAACACTGGGAATCCAGGCAGTTTACAACAGAGGGGATAATAGACGGTTCCCTGCCCTCAGCCTTACAATCTAAAAAGACACAACACAAAAGGAGAAGGGAATGGTGAGGGGATCAGGTCCAGCAATCTTCTCTCCCTCTGAGGCCTGGACCAAGACAGATGGACTGGAGGGAGGGCTCTGCTTCTTCAGGCTAGCCAAATCCTGGCCCGTTACAGACGTGCCTTAAACTATGGAATCAGTCCGTACTAGGGTTAAAAAGGGGCGTCGCTTCCGGACGCCCCTAACCCTAGTACGGACTGAATCCGTACAAAATGGCGGCGCCCCTTCCACATGGGGGCCGCCATGACGACGTCACAAACGCGCCACCTCCAAACAAGGCGGCGCGAACGTGATGTTGTCGCACTGCGCGAGGGCGCTTAGTGCGCCCTTTCGGCGGAGCACGAAGGAGCTCCGAAACGAAGCTCCTTCCTGGTTTGCGTTGCTGTCGCAGCCATGTGAAGGCTGCGCCAACGACGCAAATCAGAAAGGGCCCGAGTGGCCCCTTTCTGAGAGTCCCCGAGGACACCTCTTTCCAGGCGGGGAAAGGGCCGGTTACAGGCCGCCCCAAAAGGGCAGTCTGTAACGCGCCACTGTCTGCCAAAGAGTCTGGACCTGAGCCATACATAGTTTTATAATCTTCTTAGGTAAGGAATACTCAGAAGAGGTTTTGCCATTTACTTCTTCTAAAATATGGTATGCATTAGTGATCACTCATCCAAGTCCTAACCAGGGCTGACCATGCTTAGCAATCAGACAGGATCTGGTGCCATTAGGGTATTTAAGCCCTATGAACAACTTAGCTTAAAAAATTCTTCACAATCTAAAGGTACTGTATTTCATAATCATCATCCATATTTTTCTCTTTAAAAAAAGCCTAGGGAAACAGGAAAAAACCAGTTTCCCCCCTAATTTTCTCATATCTCCACAAGTAAGGCAATTAAAAAAAATCCCCAGAAGTAAAAGTGGAATGGATGAATTCACAAAGTCACTATAATGCATGCAAAACATAAACAGGACTTGCTTGTCTGTTTATAAAATACAAATCATTCAGTGGTGTAGGAGAGGAGACGAAAGGACATAACTCACTCCTTGATTTACTATATCTCCCTTTATCTGGGAAGAGTACAGGATACTAATTTGCTCCATGTCCCAAGTGTATCAAAAGTTCACTCCCACCTCTAAATTTAAATCATTTTGTCAAAATAAAGGTGGTGTGTGTTCAACCACAGAACTAAAGAATTTGATCAAATTCTAATTTATTGGTTTTTAACAAATCATTTTCAAGGGAATACTCTTGCTGGATCAACTATATATCAACTAGCTATTTTCCTACATTTAATGTATTCTGCACAGTCATTCATTTTTGTACACTTATACACAAATAATAATAACAACTTGTTTTCTATTCTCAGCTCAGCAGAATTTGATTCCACAGATTATAACAGAAGTTCTGCTTTCTCATCAGCAAAGTATTCATGGCATTTTATCCACTTCACACTTCTGATCATCACAGTCATGATAAAAGTGGCCAGGTAAATCAAATTGCTTTGGAATCAACAAAATAGCTATTACAAATACTTCAAAGGAACAGCCAAGTAACAAGATACCAAGGCCCTTATCACATGAGCAAAATTTGAAGTTATCCCAGGGTCAATGTGAAGGCAATGTGAAGACAATGCAGGGGCAATCATGAGGTTTCAAGTTTGTTTATCACACAACACCAAATGTAATCAGGAGCCATCCTAAACACAATCGGGGGTCATTCCAGGATTAGGTAAATTGGGGGAAAAAGAGGATTTACCCAACCCTGGAATGACCCTGGTATGACCCCCGACTGTGTTTAAGATGGCTCCTGATTGAAACCCTATGATTGCCCCTGCATTGCCTTCACATTGACCCTGGGATAATTTCAAATTTTGCTTGTGTAATAAAGGCCCAAAAATCACTGTTTACTCTATTCAATTATTGGTGGCTACCATTATCACTGTAATAATAATCTGATGTTACAATGCCACCTTATGGCCATTCAGAAAATCAAGCAGGACATAGAAGGAGCCCAGAGCTACTGAAACTGCAGTCATTGACATGATCTGAGCAGTTATCACATCCATGAACAAAAAAACCTAAAAGGTAAATTAAGCAGAGTTATAATTACTTATTTATTTAGTCAACCTGCTTACTTCTTTGAAATTATCTACAGTGGGCCCTTGGTATCCACTGAGGTGTGGTTCCAGGACCCCGTGTGGATACCAAATTCCATAGATACTCAAATCCCATTATATACAGTGCCTCTTATATAAAATCAAGGTGTGCTTTTGGGATTTTTAAAAAAACATTTTCAAGCCATGGATGATAGAATCCATGGATGCAGAATCCACGAATACGGAGAATTAAAGTTAGTTCCTCCCCTAGCCCCACGCAGAGAAACTGCTATTTGTTGATGTGTGCTTTCAAGCCATTTCTGACAGAAAGGAGAATCTAAGGCGAATCTATAATAGGGTTTCTTGGTAAGATTTATTCAGAGGTTCCCCTTGACTGAGAGACTAACTTGCCTAATGTCATGCAATGGGCTTCCATGGTGGAGTGGGAATTCAAACTCTGGGCTCCAAGTGTAATCCAGCCCTCAAACCACTACACCACACTGGCTCTAAACTGCTATAAGCACTGACATTTGAACAATATAAGGACTAATAGGTGCTTACTGACTGTTAGGACGTCTTACTCAAAATCTTTCTTGAAAAACTCACATTACAGTCAGCCCTCCATACCCATGGATTCTTTATCCACAGATTCAACCATCACAGCTAAAAATTCCAAGAAGCAAAACTTGATTTTTTGCCATCTCATCCAAGTACTAACAAGAGCTGACTTGATCAGTGTATATAACGGGACTTGAGCATCCATGTTTTTTGGTATCCATGGGAGGTCCTGATACCAAATCCCAGTGGATAGCAAGGGCCCATTGCATTAGATCTAGCAGGAACATTAACAAAGCGGGTGAAAGGAAACAGGCAGAAACCAGCAAATCATTCATTTGGTGTTACAGAACTGTTTGCTATTTGTATTTTTAGACTTCAGCAAACACTTTAATATATGTTTGGGTAAAACATTTGAACAACAGGATACAGATTTCACCTTTAGTATTCAAAAAGATTACTTTTTAAATAAATTAGTATATATGCCTATATTTAGTCCACTCATCCATCAAATGGAGATAGGCTGTTACCAAAGTTGATCAGATAGACTTTCAGTTTTCATATCAAACTATTTACTTATGTATTTCTTTATGAGAGCCAGAACATATAGTAGTTTGGGCACTGGACTGGGATTTTGGGATTCAGCCATGGAAATCCACTGGTTGACATTGAGCAACTCACACTCTTCCAGCCTCAGAGGAAAGCAAAGCAAACTCCCTCTGAATAAAACATGTCAAGTAAACCCCAGAATAGGGGTCCTCTTGGGTGTGTTTTCCCCTTCAAGTTATCTGTCAATTTATGGCAACCCCATGAATTTTGTAGAGTTTTATTAGGAAAGAGATACTCAGAGGTGGTTTTGCCAGTTCCTTCCTCTGAAACATAGCCCACAGCAACTGGTATTCATTGCTGGTCTCTCATCCAAGTACTAACAAGAGCTGACCCTGCTTAGCTTCCAAGATTAGACAGGATCTGGTGCTTTTAGGTTACCATATATACTCGACTATAAGTTGACCTCATGTATAAGTCGAGGGCAGGTTTTGGGGCCAAAATTGTGGATTTTGATATGATCCGTGGATAGGTTGGGGGTAAAACTTAGGGGTATGTAACAAAGGATGTAAAGGATGATGCAAAGGAAAATGATGCCGAAGAACTTAGAAAATTCTGTCAGGTATAACTGTCTGTGTTCATTCTAAAGGCTGGATGGATGAGAGAGCAGAGGGGATCCATGCTTCTTTTTGGTGCTCCCATGATGGACCAAGCTCTTGCCTTTTACTACTCTGTTCAGAGAAAAGGGATGGCTCATATATATATATATATTATAGTTAAGGTACAGTACTTACATTGACTCGTGGAAAAGCCGACCCAGGTTTTCTGGGTCAATTTTTTTTACTAAAATTATACATGAGCATATACGTACAGTATTTGGGTATTTACTGTGTATAATGTACTTGTGTACAAGCTGACCTCATGTATAAGTTGGGGGAAGGTTTTAGGGCCAAAATCATGGATTTTTTTTTTTGGTCTCTTGGATAAATTGAGGATAAAACGTACAGGTATGCAACAAAGGATGTAAAGGGGAAAACGCACTTCCTTCCCTCCCTCTCCTTCTCTGGACCTCTCCTGACCACCTAACACCACTTCCCTGGTGCCAGAGGAGAAGATTTTAACATTGGATTGGGAAGGGAAGGAAGTGGAGGGTAATGGGGTGTTTGATGGGGAAAGAAGGTTCTGACATTGGATTGAGAAGGAAGAGTTAAATGGGGTGTTTGGTGGGGAGAGAGATCCAGAAGAGGAGGAGGACAGGGAAAGGTTTCAACATTGGACTGAGAAGAGAATCACCTCTTTCACACACATACACACACTCCTGCCTGGACTGCTCTTTCAGAAATCACTGCCGAGGCACATGGTGTTGTGCCTCTCTCAGGACTTTTTTTAACTAGCATTACTGTATTGACCCTTATATAAGTTGACCCAGGATTTTAGGGTAAATTTTTGGGCATAAATTTTTCAAGTTATACAGTAGTCCCTCCTAGTTTGTAGACTTCCCATTCGTGGTCTTGAATTTATTTATTTTATTATTTATTTATTTATGGTTTTTATACCCCGCCCTTCAGCACTAAAGGCTATCAGAGCAGCTTACAATTATTATTTTTAATTAAACGGCTCCCTGCCCTCAAGCTTACAATAAAAAAAAAAATTCCATGGACAGGAAGCCAGGAGGGACAAAAAGGTGTGCGTAGGACCGTGTGGTCATTATAGCCAATGGAGCTTGGATATTTGTGGTTTTACTGATTCACTGGGGGGAGGACCGGATCCCCTGTGAACTGGGAGGGACAACTGTAGTTGAGTATGTATGGTATGCTTTTAGAGTCACCTTAGGAACAGCATAAATAAGAAATGACTTAAAGGTACACAACAACAATTCCTGCTTGGCAATGTGTGGGACTAGATTGCTCTTGTGGTCCCTTCTAACTCTATGATTCTATTATTAGAAAGATTCCATTTGAAAAACGGTTTACAACTCTGGATTAGCATTTTAGTTTCATCATCTCTGATATACGATCAATGTAGCTTATGCCAGGTTCAGAGACATTACTATTTATTGGCTTTAAACAGCAATATAGCAATAGTGAAAGCTGAGAACTTCTCACCTGTTTTGTTCTTCTAGCTTTGCTAATAGTTCCAACTCATCAGGGCTCAGGTTCTCACAATCAGAAGTAGGAGAGCAAGCAGGCATAGAGTTGACAGAAGAGAGTCCTTCATGGGAAGAAGAATCAGGGCTGATAGCTGGACTTGCCATCTCAGGCAGTTTGAGAGTAACGGGGATGTTCATTCAAAAAAAAAAATAAAAAAATCCTCAGATACAGTTTCCAGAAAAGTCAAAGTATCATCTGAAAGTGGAAAACAGAGCTCTTAAAGCAACAGCCAGTTCTCTTTTACGTCAATTCTCTCATCAATAGCCTCCTGAAAACTGCCATGATAGATCAGACCAAGAGATCTTTAACTGCTGCTAGAGATTAAACAAAACATGAAGACTTTCCCCAAATTCCTAAGATATGAGGGTGGCTCTCTGGTGAATTCCCTGTCTGCAGAGAATGGACTGATCTCCACAATATTTTTATTTAAGCATTAGTTTATACCAGTGAAAACTAATTGTTCTTTAACTCTGCTGTTAGTTTATTTTATAGTATTTGTTGTAATTCTAAAAATACAAATAAAATAACAGATTAACATTTAATGTTGCTTCATTTTATTGCTAGTTGCCCTGTCTCCTTCAAAGTGAGGAATACTGGGCCTCACTGCCTACTAAAAGCTTCCCAAAAGCATCTGACTGGTCTTTGTGGAATCAGAATGCTGACAGACCTATAGCCCAATCAGGTACAGCTCCTCTTAGTTTCTTAAAAACAGAAATATGGCCCTGAGATGTACCTATAGATAAAAGAGTTGCTAGTCTGCTAAATCTTCCACAGTTCAACCAACACAGAAGAAAGCATTGCACATTCTCATCTAAATATGCACAAAGCTTTCCATATCCAATTGATGGACTACAATGAGAACATAATATATGGTAGATAAGACAGATCTTTGATCTGCTTGAACACAGCTCTTATATTCTGAAGTTTACTTCTCACCATTTAATAAAAAGGAGATACACATATTTACATTCAATGTCATTTCTGAAGATAAAATGCCACAATAGTATTTCATCAGCACTTCATTTCTGAAGTGCTCACTTTGGCACTCAATACTCGACAGCTCATCACCTTAATTTGAACACAAGTAGGAATTTACAGATCTCACAGCAAGTTAAACTCTGCTTTCTGAAAAACACAAACTGAGTAGGCAGTATATTACTTGCCACAAATTAACTCCACTCAAGATAATTACAAATATGGACAGAGTTGATGCTTTGCATCTGCCTGTTTTAGTAAGGGACAAACAATCTGAATTTACTTATCAAGCTTCTAAATTACAGTAATACTTATATATTTTAAAACAAGAAAACGAGATGGAGGCAAATGCAGTGTGAACCACGCTCCACTGTCAAATCGATCCATCAATTCAGATTGCAAACTGATTTATTTGTAAGTGGGAATGAGGACTTATTTTCACTAAGAAGCAAATGCTGTAATATTGCTGTATATGCTTGACTGTAAGTCAACTTCATGTATAAGTTGAGGGCAGGTTGTGGGGCCAAAATTAAGGATTTTTACATGACCCATGAATACTGTAAGTCGAGGGTAAAACTTAGCGGCATCCATAAAGGATGAAGTAAAGCAAAACAATGCCAAAAAGTTTACAAAATTCCAGCAGGCATGTTTGTGCTCATATTAAAGGCTGGATGGATGGGAGAATAGTTGAGGGATCAGTGATTCCAGGAGAGATTATGCTTTTGCCTTTCTCCAGGTGATGTTTCCCTTTTAAAATAACAGTTAAAGTACAGTATCTACACTCACCCATGGATAAGTCGACTCAGTTTTTTTGGGTCAATTTTTTGACCAAAATTTCTAGACTTATACATGAGTGTACATATAGCAGGCCTGGTAGAAGCAAACCAATTCAAGACTGTTATCAAGAGATGACAGTTTCCAATGTAAGATTAAGGGCAAAAATATGAATTCCAGGAAAAAAATAGTTGTGAACAATGTAAAATCCAGGCATCTCCATTTCAAAAACAAAACAAAAACCATACACAAGCATGAGCTTTACAGGACCTGTAAATTCTTCATTCCTAACAAAAGACCTTCACAGATGAATTGCACTAACCATGACAGACTGTACAAACCAGACAGGCAGGATATCGACAGGACTACCTTGCACTTGCAAAAGTGAGCTTTGGTGAACTAGTACTTTTTTAATACGACAGCAATACAAATAATTTACTTAAAAGTTATATAGGGAGACCAGGAGAAGAAGTTATGATTAATGTTTTATTCAGGATATTTATTTGCTCCAATATATAGTGGGCCTTGTACATTTGCTGGGGTTAGTGGCACAAGACCTTTGTGAAAGTGGGAAAACTACAAATAAAAAACCTCTATGTTTTTAGCTGAGAAAACATCTCTCTAGGAATCTCTAGGTCCTGCAGCACAACTCTATGGTCAACATCTGCCAGAAGGTGATAACAGAATCACACTGGAAGACCTACAATGCCTAGAGAAGGGTTTTCTCTAGTAATCTCTAAGTCCTCCTATGCAACTTCCAGTAGAGTTGTGCTGGAGGACCTAGAGGTTGCTAGAGAGAACATATTAATCAAATCCTCAAATAATCAAATCCACAAAAGTCAAATCAGCAAACGTGGAGGGCTGAAAGTATAGTTTCAAATCTCTCTCCCTGCCCCTGATACATACTGCCATATCTTGTAAACATTTTGGAGCAACAAGGCCTCAAAACAAATCAGTTTTTAACTGGACATTTCAAAGAATACAAACATGATGAATTCTACAGAATTCTCCCGTAGATGATGACATCTACTGGAGAAGAACTTTCAAGATGCAACAGATCAGCTGTATATGAAAACTAGGCTGATGTTTATTGATTTCCCTACATCACATCTTGTGTTCTCTGACTGCAAATGCACCACTGACTTTCCTATCAATAGCAACAAATACTTTACTTTGAAGCTAACAAAGAATTCAGACTCAAGGACAAGTCCTTTTGTGAAAAAGCTTCTAACACTTTCTAATAGAGAGGTCAGACCACTTTTCCTTAGTATACTAAGCAGTTCGGTCAAACTCACAGGACTTAATTAAGTTGCCTTTTGCACAGAACCTAAAAATAAGTAAAGTAATATCCTGAAGGAGTTTGTTCAGCCACCCTCACTTCATGCTCTTTTTAAATTCCTTGCAAATCTTTTTGAATATATTGGCTTCGATGTGCATTGCAGTTACAGATTTGTAACCTGGAGTTACAGATCTGCAATCGTTCCCAGTGCCACATGGCTTGGTGGAGGGACCTGTTTGCGTGAATATCCCTCCAAAGAACACCGAGAACATACTGAGAAAATGCAAGCCTGTGACTAACATCATCATTTTATAATTTTCCTCCGGTATGTTCTTAACACCTTTGCTTGATGAAGAAGCCAGTGGAACTACAAAAACGTGCATCATGTATTTTGTGCAAAGGTATTACTGCTTTGTGGATTTTCAATTGTACTTTGCTCCACATTCAGTAAGACTATGTAGAACTTTAAGATTATATAAATGCCCCTCCCATCAACCTGCCCCCCCGATCAGGTGAAGCAAGTCTGTTCATCTACTGACTGAGGTGCACAGAGAATGACATTTTCAACCCTCTACCGCCAGCAAGTGAGGCTGCAATAAGCAGAACTCCTGTCAAACATCCTTGTCACAGTCTTCTTTGCTGGCTGGAAAAGGCTGGGAACATCGTCCTTGTACCCCAATCAGCAGCTAACTGACCTTTACCCAATCCAGCTGCTGGCTGTTAAGGGAGGTCAGGCCATGAGACGTTACTTAGTTACTTGTACATAACTAAATAACCAATGTAGAATATTGGCAGATATTTTTAGTTATGTCATGAAAAACCGTAACAATGACATCTCACTCACTCAGCTCAACATTTTCACAATGGTACAGTCACCTCTTTGTATTCGCGGATGAGAAAAATGCAGGACCTCAAGTCCTGCTGTCCCCAATGGCAG
This sequence comes from Sceloporus undulatus, assembly GCF_019175285.1. Classification (NCBI taxonomy): domain Eukaryota; kingdom Metazoa; phylum Chordata; class Lepidosauria; order Squamata; family Phrynosomatidae; genus Sceloporus; species Sceloporus undulatus. The sequence continues at coordinate 123,848,193 of NC_056523.1, read as the reverse complement.
CATGACATGTTCATGGCTACTGGCGTGGGCGCGTGCACGTCTCCATTGGGAACAATGCTTTGAGACAGCTTTGAAGCATTAGCAAAATTCATGGAGGATGAATTTCTCAGTGGTTTTATGGAACCTCCATGTTCAGAAGCAGTATGCCACCAAATACAGTGGAACAGCAGCAGGAGAGGGCTATCTTCTTGCACAGTCTCCCCTGGATCACTGTAGGACAGTTAAGAAGCTGGATTGGATGGACTTTTAACCTGATCAAACAAGGCTCTTAAATTACATTAGTTCTTAAACCTTTTCTAACTATTGCTATCTGGCACTTTTAAAGAATTACTTTTACCAAACAATGAAGCTGAAACAATTTATCACAATTCAGTGAAAAGGCAAAAATGAAGTTGAAAACAGAACGGAATGTGCCACACTTCTCTTTCTTGCCTAGTTCTTCCTGCTTCTGATTCTCTTCTTTCTTTCTCAGAGAATCTTGGTGTGTATTCAACAGAAGGTGAATCAAAGGACAACCTCAGTAACTTCCTTCTGTCCTATGCCACCGGGAAGTGTTGTGCTTGAAGCAGCATTGAGTCTAAGAGAAAGAAGCTTTTGCAGTTAAGTCTTAAGTTTGTGCTATAAGATCCCTGAGCACATTATTGCCACAACAGGAAGCAGAGCTGGTTCACAGTATTGCAGTTCTCTTCCAATGTCCCTCAAAATGTTTTGGACTACACCTTGTATTAGCAAGAGGCATGATTTAACACACCAGGTATCAGGCAATCTTTCCCACATCATGATGATTAAATTAAAATTTTAATATGGATTTATACACTCCTCTCCTACTTTGGACTCATTGTGCTTAAGTACATGGGATCAGATGACATAATTTTTGCTGAAGGTGTGTGCATACGTGTACAGACGTAACATGAGTATTACACCGTCAACAGCAGCAAAATGTGTGCTAGTTTGGTGTGTGATCCAAGTGATGTTTCGAACTGAACACTAGGTATGTGGACATGCTGAAAGAAATTAGTTTCTACGTACTCAGTTCCTACAAGGGGAGGGTATGGTAATTAACAGGAGCTGGCAAACTGTCTAAAACAAATAAAAAACTCTAGTATGGGAGACACACATACAAACACAAAGTGAAATCCTTGCTAGCTTGGCATTGTTGATTCTTTCATCATGATATGATTTTATGTTGAAATATCATTTGCCCAACTGCAGTATCAACTTAACACCTCTGTAAAGGTTTCTAAGACAGCAGCTCTATTTACAACCGCTCCAAAACAAAATCTAATTTAACTATGCAAAGGGATCTTGTAGCACTTTTCAGACTAACTGAAAGAAAGAAGTTGGTAGCATGAGCTTTTGTAGACTTGCATTTGAGGAAGGCTCAAGTCTACAAAAGCTCCTGCTGCCAACTTCTTTCTTTCAGTTAGTCTCAAAGGTGCCACAAGATCTCTCTACACAGTGATTCTTTAGAGTAACAGGGCTATGTTTCTGAATTCTAGATCCACTGAGTTCATTATTTATATTAAATTCATAATTTAATAACAATGACAGGGGAAAGATTGCCTGATAGCTGATGTGTTAAATAATGCCTCTTGCTAACGCAAAGTGTAGTCCAAAACATGTCGAGGGTCTCCGTAATAATAATAATAATAATAATAATAATAATAATAAATATTTATTTGTATTCCACCTCTCCCATTTGAGGATTGAAGGATACAGCAAGGAAAATTTCAAATACAAGTCACAGAAAAAATAAGGAAAAATTTTCCCCCAAAACCCCACCCTTCCACCCTCCCTCCCATCAATACAAAATAATAACAATAAAAACATTTAACTGGAATAACATCAGTTAAAACAGATCATCAAGAAGTGATAGCAATATGACAATAATGAGCAATAATAAAAGGGTCTTTGGAGGAAAACTGCAATACTGTGAACCAGCTCTGCTCCCTGATGTGGCAATAATGTACAAAGGGATGTTGTAGCACCTCTTGAGACTTAACTGCAAAAACTTCTTTCTCTCAGACTCAAAGGTGCTACAAGATCCCTTAGCATATTGAGGCCTGGTACACACGGGCTCCTTGTGGCGTGGCAGCGCCAATTCTAGGGTTCCGGAGTACGCAGCAACCGCACGCTCCGGAACCCTAGAATGTGCCACTGCCACCATCAAGCTGGCATTCCATCTACACGGCAGCCACGATGACGTCACTTCCAGGAAGTGATGTCATGGCGGTGCCCTTTCTGTTTTATGGAGCCGCAAAAAAGAAGCCGCTTAGAGTGGCTTCTTTTTGGTAGTGTGTTGGTGCTGCACGGTGCAGCTGCTGCGGCACTGACAAGGGGGAAAGACGGGCAGCACGGAGCTGCCCATCTGTACCACACCTGATATATTCCAAACAAACATGGCTGTGTATTTGAATTGTACCTCTTTGGCAACAGTAGAATCATAGGATCATAGAGTTGGAAGAGACCGCAAGGGACATCCAACCCTCTGCCATGCAGGAAATCTAAATCAAAGCATCCCTGTCAGATGGCCATCCAGCCTCTGTTTAAAGACCTCTAAGGAAGGAGACAGCACTACACTCCGAGGGAATGTGTTCCACTGTTGAACAGCCATTACTGTCAGGAAGTTCCTCCTAATGTTGTGGTGGAATCTCTTTTCCTGTAGCTTGCATCCATTGCTCCGGGTCCTAACCTCTGTAGCTGCAGAGTATATAAGCTGTTAGGGGCAAGAAAGTCTTCCAAATAAAGAAGGCCTTTCTCTTTGCTGAACAGGAATGGAACCAAGTTGCACAAATTCATGCAGCATACTGATTTTCCAGACTAAGATGGTTATATATTTGAATTCTTTTTATTTATTTATTTAATTTTTATTGAGAAATTTAAAAGATATACATATAACATAAACCAAATACTTAACACCTTAAAGAAGTTATCTATCCGTTAAGCAAGTATAAAATAAATTCCATTCTGTCCTGATTTGTATCTTATATTAGCTTGTACTTAGTTCTTCCAAAACTTTACTATATGACTTCAAATAATAAACTTTGTAATGTCCCAGACATCTTTAGTATTATTACTTACTTCTTTCTCATTTCTCATTTATTTAGACAGCTCATTATAAACTTAGGACTTTATCTCGGTATATATTTCCCTATGTTTTTTCTAAACACAGAAAACTAACGGTTGGAGGGTAAACTTTCTCCAACTTCCTCCGTCTATAACTACCAAAGGGAAATTTCTATATCCACCTGAGATTAAAAAAAATTGCTTTCTCTTGTGTCTTTACTTGTTGTTTACTACTGCTTATTAACTCTTTTATATAAAGTATTTCCTCCTTTTTCTACCTTTATCCTTTCTACACCAAAATACAGAGGTTGAAATATATAAATCAATAGCAATAAAGCATACATAACTTTCAAACAGAACACAATCTTAATTCTTCTGCTTTAGTACTATTTCCTCCAGTAACACAAAAAGTTTCAAAAAGGATCATAGTCGATATTCCATTGTTGTTTTATATAATTAAGTACATTATTCCAGTCCTTTGAGATTTTCTTTGTATTTTGTCTACACAAGATTTTCGTCAGTTTGTCAGCTTCAACTGCTTCAAGCAGTTTTTTTGCCCATTCTTCTATCTCGGGTGTTTTCAGCTGCTTCCAAGCTTGCGCCAGAGTCATTCTAGCTGTCGATATTAAATAGAAAATCATTCTACCATGTGTTTTTTCCAAATCTTTCTCTACAATATTTAACAAAAACAATTCTGGAGTGAATTTTAAATTTATATTTAACAATTTAGACATTTCCATATGGATCAATTTCCAATATTTTTTAACTTCTACACATGTCCACCACAAATGAAAGAATGTTCCCTTTTCTTTACTGCATTTCCAACACTGATCAGAATTCTTTTTAGAGATTTTATGTAATTTTTCTGGAGTGATGTACAATCTAAAAAATACTTCATAGTAATTCTCCCTTATTGCTTGGCTAGCGGTATATCTCAGCCTATTCTTCCAGGTGGTTTCCCACTGTTCAAAGTTGATAGAATATCCAATATTTCTAGACCATTGTACCATGTTATCTTTAACCACATCTTTTTCCATTTCATATTTTAACAAGATTTTATACAACTTAGATAACAAAGGCCCAATACTCTTACTTAATAAGGAACTCAGTTCGGATTCATTTGTGTCTATCCCAATATTTCTATTGTCCATATAATATCTTTGTTTTAGCTGCCAGTAAAGGAACCAACTACATTGTAGGCCATCTTCCCTAATCTGTTCTAAGGTTTTTAAACTAGTTTGCATCCCCTTCTGTTTCAACAAGTTTTTGTATGTTAACCTCATTTAACCATGGGTCGCTTTTATACAAGGCTTCATGTGGTGATGTCTAAATAGGTATACCTTCACTTATATACCTTTTATATTTATTCCAAACTTGTAGGAGGGGCTTTTTTATACAGTGGTTATTGACTGCTCTGTTAGCTTTTTCTTTCCCATACATAAAGCATGAAGACCAAATTTTAGATCTACCCTCAATAAGACTTTCTCTTTTAGCTGAACCCACTCTTTAAATAAGATTAGACATGTCACTTTGTAGTATATTTTCAGGTTTGGAAGTGACAATCCACCTCTTTTCTGAGCATCCTGAAGGTATCTAAGTTTAATTCTGGTTTTTTCCCCATTCCAGATGAAGTCCGCCAAGTCTCTATTCCAGTCCTTAAAGGGTTTATTATTTGTTAATATTGGTAGGTGTGGAAATAAAAATAAGATTTTAGGTAGGGTCATCATCTTGAATGTAGATATTCTCCCAAGCATTGATAGGTGTAGATTTTTCCATTTCTTCAACTGTAGCTTGATTTTTGTCCACACCTTCTTATAGTTGTTTTGAAATAATTCTGAATTTTTATTAGTGACTTCAATACCCAGATATCTGACCTTTTTAGAATTTTGAGGCTTGTTTATTGTTCAAGTGACGCCTTTTCTTTATCGTCTAGGTTTTTAGTCAAAATGACTGTCTTGTCCATATTTATTTTTAAACCTGTCATTTTACTAAACTGTGCAAATTTTTCCAAAAGCAAATTAACATCATCAGAAGGTTTACTTAAAGAGATTACAATATCGTCAGCAAATGCAAATCAATTAAATCAAAAAATTACACAACAAGTAGCTGAAAGGGTGAAATATACAAAACAACATTACTTCAAACATGCCAATAAATCAGGTAAATGGCTGGCATATAAAATTAAAAAACAAAGAGAAAACAAAACTATAATTAAACTGAAAGAGAAAGGTAAAGAACATATTCACCCTAAGCAAATTAGAAGAATAGTTACAAATTATTATAAAAACCTTTATAAAGCAGAAGAATTAACTGAAATTAAAGAAAAAGAAATAAAAGAATTTATAAAAAGTGGGAAAATAAACAAATTCACGGCAGAACAGAGAGAGATAATGAATGCTCCAATTACAAAGGATGAAGTAAGGGTGGCAATTAAGAAATTAAAAGAAAACAAAGCTCCAGGACCAGATGGGTTGACAGCTAAATATTATAAAACTTTTGCAGAAGAAATAATAACACCTTTATATCATACCATAAAAGAAATAGAAATGGGAAGATACCCGCAAACTTGGTGCAATGCATTGATTTCTCTAATACCAAAAGAAAAGAGAGATAGTGAAGTGATTGACAACTACAGACCAATTTCCCTTTTAAACCTGGATTATAAAATTTTCATTTCAATATTGGCCGATAGATTGAAGCAAACCTTATCACGGTGGATACACAAAGATCAAGCGGGATTTCTTCCAGATCGGCAGATTAAAAACAATACCAGAATTCTAATGAATATAATTGAATATCACGAATTGTATAAGGAGAAAAAATTGGGTATTATATTGCTTGACTTAGAGAAGACATTTGATAATGCCAACTGGTTTTTTTTTTTAAAGAGGTGTTGAAACAGAGTGAAATTGGAGACAAATTTGCAAAATGGGTCAATATAATTTATAAAAATCAATATGCACAAATAGTAATCAACGGTGAGAGATTGGCAAGCTGTAAAATAGATAAAGGGACAAGGCAAGGTTGCCCTTTGTCCCCACTCCTATTTATAATGATGATGGAAGTTATATTAAAAAAAATAGAGAAGATGATCAAATTAAAGGAGTACAGATTAAAAACTATCAGTTCGTTAAGAGCTTTTGCAGATGACATTGTATTATTTGTAGATAATCCCACTAATTGTATTTTGAGAATTGAGGCAACTCTGGAAAAAGCATGTGAGATGGCAGGATTTAAAATCAATAAACAGAAGAGTTGCATTTTGACAAAAAATGTTTCCAAAACAGAAGAAAAAGAATTAGAGGGGGAAACGGATCTAAAAATTGTAAAAAAAGCTAAATATTTAGGTATTACTATTACAAGTAAAAATTCTGACCTAATAGAAAATAATTATACTACAACCTGGGAAAAAGTGAGAAATAATCTAAAAAAGTGGAAAAGGTTACAAATATCACTACTAGGAAGGATAGCATTAATAAAAATGTATGTGCTCCCGAAGATGAATTTTCTTTTTCAGACCATTCCAGTCATAACATCTAGCAAAATATTCAAATTGTGGAATAAGGATATTCAAGATTTTATCTGGCAAGGAAAGAAATCTAGAATTAAAATAACTTATTTGCAAGACCAAAGGGAGAGAGGTGGGTTAGGGCTACCTAACCTACAATTGTATTACAGCGCATGTGCCCTAACATGGATAAAAGAATGGATAAACTTAAATGACGAAGAACTGTTGGTGTTAGAAGGAATTAAATTAGAAAATGGTTGGCATGCTTACCTATGTTATGAAAGGAAAGACCTTAAAGAATGGAACAAACACATAATAAGGAGAACTTTAATTAAGATCTGGGAAAAATATAAAAAGTTTTGGTATACTGGAATACCGAGATGGACTTCGGTCCAGGAAGCATTTTACAGGTCAGAGGAACCCCCAAAAAAGAAATGGATTAGGTATTCTGATATTCTCATTAAAATAGGAAAAGGACAAGGAATTAAAACAAAAGAACAACTAAAAAAAGAAGGAATTGAAATAAACTGGCTTTTTTACTACAAATTAAAAGGAAGGTATAACAAAGATAAAAATGACACTGGTGTTGAAACAGAAGTAAATGTTTTGGACAAAACAATGCTTAAGGGACAGAAACATATGGTGACAAGGGTGTATAAAATATTACTGGGTATTGAACTAGAAAGTGAATTGTCCATATTTATTTTTAAACCTGTCATTTTACTAAACTGTGCAAATTTTTCCAAAAGCAAATTAACATCATCAGAAGGGTTACTTAAAGAGATTACAATATCATCAGCAAATGCATTGGTTTTAAATTCACAGCCTTTAATTTTTATTCCCCTAATCTCTTTTTCTTCTCTTATATCAGTAAAAATTCCAAAGTTAATATAAATAATAATGGGGAAAGTGGGCATCCTTGTCTGGCTAGAATTTGAATTCTAACATAACTATGAAAACCATATCTGCTAATATGTAAAACTGTAATGGCACTGTTTAAGATTATGCACCTATCAGCTTAGAAACCTAGTGACTACTAAGTTAGAAAGTCTTTATTTACTGCAGTGGTTCCCAAACTTTGGTCCTTTGTTCTTTTGGGTTTCAGCTCCCAGAAGCCCCTGACAGCTTGGTTAATAGTCAGAAATTCTGCGAGCTGAAGTCCAAAAAATCTAGAGGACCAAAGTTTGGGAATCAGCGATACATAGTTTGCCAGATGCTGTGAGCAAACAGTTGCTTCAAGTAAAACTATTAGCTATGGAACCCAAATGAAGTTATTGCCTTTTCCAACTTCTCACCAATAGAAAGCACTTAAGATACCTTCAGCTTGAAAACACAGATTTCTCATTTCTACTTACAGCTAAAACCAACAGACTATGTTACCACTAATAAAGGTAGGCTGCAATCAATATGAAAGTAAGCAAGCCACTTAGGATCAGCAAACCACCTTGGATCCCATCCTAGGAGAAAGGAAGGGGTATAAATTCAATAATTTAATAAATTATAAAGCCAGACAGCATCTCTACATTTTAGATTAAAGGTGGGCAATAGTGGAATAGAATCATAGACTTGGAAGAGACCTCAAGGGCCATCCAGTCCAACCCCCTGCCATGTAGAAATACACAATCAAAGCACTCTCAACAGATTGTCTTTTTAAAAACCTCCAAAGGAGGAAACACCACCATTCTGCAAGGGAGAGTGTTCCACTGTTGAACAGCTCTTGCTGTTAGGAAGTTCTTCCTAACATTGAGGTGGAATCTCTTTTCCTGTAGCTTGAATTCACTGCTCCGGGTCCTATTCCCTAGAGCAGAAGAAAACAAACTTACTCCATCTTCGCTGTCACATACTTTCAAATATTAGGAGTCTGCATTAGCCCCTTGGGAGAATTTGAAGGGCTGCATCCTCCTCACTTCACTTCCTCCTGCCTAAATCCCCCACAAAAATCAATACTTTTTGCCCCCAAACACCCTCTAGGGGACTTGGGGACATATTCTGGTGCCTCCCTGGGCCAAAATGGCATTTTGAGGCAAAAAAAAAAAGTTTTGTTAAAAATGTTTTTGACTCCTGGAAGGTCCAGGAGGGCTCCAGACATAGTGGAAATACCCTCCACACCCACTAGAAATTGTATTTTGACATTCAAGAGCAATAGAACATTTTCCGACCCCTGTTTTAAATGGAAGAGTGCACAAGCAAGCAGCCTTGTCATCAAGAGTTGGTTCAAGACTACTTCAAAACACTCATACTGGAGAAAGAACATGGCTTCAGGAGGAGACAGCAGCTGTCATTTATCACATCAACCAGTGTGGGTCAGATACTGCAGCTAGCCTCCAAATAAAAATACTAAATGCATGTTCATATGCACAATTTTGAATATAAGCCAACACTTTTTGTCTCAATTTTCTCACTTTGATATATGAAATAAGTCTTTAAAAAGATAGGTTTACAGTGACACGTTACTGCAAGACTATATGCACATCTAGCTACAGGTAGATGCTCTTCAACTGTTAGTGTATGATAAGAAAGCCTATGCAGATTTCAGGGCAGTAAGGACACTTTTTATTAACCACTATATAAAAACTATTTCTTGTTTTGTGGGCTCTAGTCAAATACTTGTGGAACAATAAGAATTCATTTTTGAGATGCCACCAGATTACGTGTCATTGATACTACAACAGACTTACATAGCTACCTCTCTAGAACTTTACCTCAAACATTTTGGATGCAGGGTTAAATACATATTAATGGCACTGGTTCACAGTAGAGCAGGCCTATAACTAGACACTAGTCTACTCTTCTCCTAAGGTAGGCAATCAGTTGCAGCCAACCATACAGGATGACTTACACAAGTTGTTTCCTTCCATTTCTACCAAGAAAGAGAAAAATTATGTATGTATGCATCTGTAGGTGGGCTTGTAAGCATTTGAGTTTGTAGTGCCTGAACATATTTCATTGGAGCAGGAAAAACTAAAAAGAGAATACAAGGCAAGAGTATCCATTTTCGGGTTTCACTCTTATCCTTCTTTTCACGGTCTCAAACATATGCATACTTCTGGGCAGCCACAGTATCCAGAGGACAGGGAGGAGATGCTGGAATGAACACTCTGTTGACCAACCAGGAGAAACTACTGAGGGTTTGCTATCTTTTAAAACACAGCAGAGATACAATTTGTAGTTAGAGGAGGAGGAAGCTATCCCTCATAGCTAGCAAGATCCATATTTCAAAAGCTATCCAAGAAAAAGCACAGTAACCACCACCACCATCTTGACAAAATGCAGGCCTGAGACTAACATTGTCAATTTTTCTCCTGTTTTATTTTTAACACCTCTGCCTGATGCAGAAGCTTGCGACATATATTTTATACATTTTGGGTGGCCCAATAAAGGCAGTACTGTTTTGTGGATTTTGGATGTTACTGTACTTTGCTATATGGCCAACACGGCTACCCCTGGCTATGTTTTCAAGAAAAAACAAGTTATGCAAAACACATCAGACACTCAGAAACTTTTTAACAGTTCAGTCATTCTACCAAAAAGGTCAACAAGTAGTTACCTAAACATTGAAAACAATTGCAAACTGATGTAATATATGGTTTTGTTGTTGCTGTGAGTTTTGAAGCCATTTCCAACTTATAGCGAACCTATCATGGGGTTTCCTTGGCAAGTTACTTCAGAAAGGGTTTGCCATTGCCATCCCTCTCAGGCTGAGAGTGTGTGACTTGCCTCATGATGTGTCATACCCAATACTGCCGCCCGATTCTTTTTAAAATGTAGTTTACCTGTCCCTTAAGATCAAGTCCTGCATAGTAGTAGTACAAGATCTGGGCAAGAAGGAGCAACAAAAAGACTATCAATCTACTGGATTGCAAAGGGGAGGATTTTAATTTGTGTATAATTTCACTCTGTTACAGCCAGGTTTTCAGCAGGGACACACATGAATAATTTATTCATGAGCTAATATGAGGGAATTCTGCTCTTGAAGAAGACTGATCTTGCATCTGCATTCGTTTTTAGAGTGTACCACTGTGTAAAATCACATCTTTAAACAGTATTTTCACTGTAATAGACTAACCCTGCAATGCCCTTGAAAATAATTTGTATGTGTTACTGCATAACGAGTTTTCAGCATAAACACTAGCAATAGGTAGCAGTGCCTTTAGGTGCAAATAGTTCTGTAATGACTTTTAGACCACTTGCCCAACCATATAAGAATTACAAAATAAAAGTGGATAATTTATAGAATTTAAGTAAAGTAGTTTTCTTTATAATTTGGTTTTTTTTAATGGCAGGATATTAAAATAGATAAGACCAGTTCCTTCACCTATTCAACTGGTGCTGTAGATCAATGTGTTGTAATATATGACAGACCACTTAAGCCACAGTACAGACAATAAGATATGGTAAACAAACCAGTATTTGAACAAAAATGAATAACAGCAATGAAAAACTCTTAATGAAAAACTCCAATAAGTGGAACACACTTCCTCGGGGAATGGTGGACTCTCCCTGCTTGGAAGTCTTTAAACAGAAGCTGGATGGGTTTGATTGAGAATTCCTGCATGGCAGCGGTTGGACTGGATGGCCCTTGTGGTCTCTTCCAACTCTATGATTCTAATTGCATATTTCATTTCTAATGGGCAATATCTAAAAGCACTAACACGCACAGAACAACCTTTCAAGCAGGCAACTCTATTTGTTCTACAGATTAAGTATTAGTAACAGTGAAATGTACCCTAAATCAGACTTCAAATCTGACACTTTGGCCATGCTAATATAATATACTGGGGACTGGGAGTGCTAACAGGACTCAAAATGGTGATAATAAAAGTTTGATACTGTCAACACATTCCAGTTTGTTAAGTGGTTAGCTGCCTTGGTTCGCCACAGAATCAGACACTCAGTGAATGTCAAAACGATAGCTGAAAAAGCTCTTAAGTTTCGAAAATGATTCCATATCCCAGGTTTACCACAGTTCAGAGAAGAAATCACTTTCCATTTTCAGTGTTGTGACATGACTTCACATTGCTGACATCAAGAGCAAAGATGTTAAATATTAAGTCTTATGGGCACCTGAAGGCTGAGATTCCAAGCAATCATTCACTCTCAACTATAGAAGCTAGAAATGACTGTTTGCCACCAAATGTTAAACACTAGCTCAGATACAGCTTTTATCATTTCTGTTTATTAGGCTATGGCCTTATACATCAGGAGAGAAGCCAGAAACAAACCATTCATGAGTCAGTGTTACCAAGTCGAACAGTGTTTTCAACACTACATTTGTACCACAATATTTTCAGTAACATGCATTTTTTGAGAGCTATAGTCAAGAGCTACTTAATAACTATGATAGTCAACTGAGATTTTTGTGCATGCCCTCCCCACACATTTTTCAGGGCATTCAACAACAGTTGGCACCCATGCATACATTACTTCTTCCTTCTTTTGCAGATACTGTTTGGAAACAGTTCCCCCATTGTTTAGGCTGTAACACTGGACTCCAACTAGGGCTAAAAACAACTGCCTAATAACATTAGAAAGCTTCCACTGGTATTTAATGGTGTGCAAGCGTGTAGAACAGCTGTGCTTTCCTTTAAGTTTAATACAAATATGGATGGATAGATAGATAGATAGATAGAGAGAGAGAGAGAGAGAGAGATCTCTGCTGTCTGCCTTCTAGGCAGTTAATATGAATACTTGGTTATTTAAAGCTCTTCTCTTTTCCCAATTCAAAACACAATTAAAGGAGATAAACTTCACAATGCTGTTTATTTTAGACAAATTAATTTTACATTCATTAATACTAAAGCCAAATATATGCAGCAATCTTTCAGTGAGGAACAGATAGCTGAATGGTGCTGCACTGTATAAAAACTGTATCAAGAAAAATACCAGTAAGTGCCTTTCCTAATTACTGAAATCCATCAGAAGTGAACATAATAAAGATCATTCCATTGTAAGCAACAGAACAATGACAACCTATCTTCTGAGCACATTCAGTCAAACTAGGAGAAGGAATTATCAGGCTCTCCAGATGTTGTTGGACTGCAACTACCAACAGCCTTAGTCAACATAACCAAAAGTGAGAGATGTTGGGAGTTGCAGGCCAACAACATGGGGAAGGCTGCTCAATTGCCGCCTTAGAACTAGACCATGGAAATATCACTGAACAACCTAAAAAACATATTTCAATGAGAGGAGAGGAGACAATGAGGAGACAGAATGATAGAAATAGTGAAGGTGAAATTGTCTGGAACCAAAAGGAGTCAAGATTCTTTTCAGAAGAACTGAGTTATTCTAGCTGGTAAACTACAGTAATTACATTTTCTTTAACCCATACAAAGCTGGTAACATCTAAAACAAACACAGTCCTTCAATTTGTTTGAAGTCTGCAAATTTGCATTTCACATTAAGACAATGGCCACGTCATCTGTTCTCTGATCGAAGAGAATGATAAAGATGAAAATATGATCACAGAGAAGCTATACACAGATGAATCTTTTAGACCAAGAGCATCTCTAGCCTCAAAGTATACTACTTCTCCTAATAAATGACAACACTGATGGGTCAGAAAGTAGTTACCAAAGAAAGGGAAGTCTGTCATCTAACTGATGTTGGTAATGGGCATAGGAATTTAAGAACAATCTGGAGGAATTAGAGCAAAGGCCTACCCAATCCAACATTCTGTTCACACAGTGGTCAAGCAGTTGACTATGGGGAGAAGACAATGGGACACAACAACATCCTCCTGCTTCTCTTCCCCAGCAATTTGCATAGTGTTGTTGCAGTGTGCCTTCAAGTCCTTTCCAGTTTACAGTGACCCTAAAATGAACCTATCCTGGAGCTTCCTTGGCTAGATTGGTTCAGAGGGGGGTTGCTTTCGCCTTTCTTTGAGGTTGAGAGAATGTGTCTTGCTGAAGGTCACCCAGTAAATTTCCATGGACAAGTGAGGATTTGGATCCTGGTCTCCAGGGTCACAGGCCTGTGTTCAAAGCACTACACCACACTGGCTCATAGGGTGTTATATTGCCTCCAATACTGCACACAACATGCTGCCATCATAAGTAACCATCATTATTTGCCTAGCTACTCTCACCTTATCTTCTGGAGGGAGCCTAGGGTCCAAACCTCAGGTCAGCTGAACACATACTGGAAGCCCTCCATCAAGTTCCTATTTTCAGCCTTAGTGCCTGGATTCAAAATCACACAGGTTGGAGGAGGAAATAAATGAAAAGGGTTGCACAACCCCCTCAACTCTCGAATTATGTAATAAATGATAACTGGTGACCTGCCTTGGGGCAAGAAATCACAAACCACTCCTTAGTTGGCAGGGAGCGAGAAAGGAGAAGCCATTACTTCAGGGGATTAGCACAGATTGTGTGACACACCTTCACAGTTTGGGAAGGAAGCCTCTTCCTTCATAATAAACTGGGGGAGACTGGCAGGGAAGGAAGGAAGGAAGGAAGGAAGGAAGGGGAAAGCAGCCTTATTAATTACCCCTTCCATAGAAGTAGGCAGCCCTACTGAGGGAGGCAATTAGGCAGCTTGGGCCAATTTCATGTATAAGTCTAGAAATTTTAGTCAAATAATTGACCTTAAAAACCCGACCCCACTTATCCACAGGTCAAAGTACTGGGCTTTAACATTGGGACTGAACAGACAGGCCAAAATAAAGCTGCTTCAGGTCACTTTAGAGGTATGCTGTTTAAATGACATATGCATCTGAAAAGGCCAGATGCTGTGCCAAAGCTGCGCTTCAATCCTTAAGACTGGAGCAAGGTTTTGGCATGGCTTCTGCCTTCTTAGGACGCACGCATCATTTAAACAGCATACCTCCAAAGTGACCTGAAGCAGCTTTATTTTGGCCTGTCTGTTTGGGCCCATTATACATCACAAAGGAACCATCCCCCTGGAGAAAGAAAGGCAAGAGGTGAAAGGCAAGGTAATCTGCCCTGGAACCACCATCTCATCCATCCAGTCTTTAGTAGGAGCTCAAATGGTTATGCCTGCTGGAATTCTGTAAGTTCTTTGGCATCGTTTTCCTTGGCTTCATCCTTCGTTACATGCCCTTAGGTTTTACCCCCAACTTATGCATAGGTCATATCAAAATCCAATATTTTAGGCCCCAAACCTGCCCTCGACTTATACATGAGGCTGACTTATAGTTGAGTATATGTGGAATTCTCTTAGTTTCACTAAACCCAGTGTTTAGCAGTCTGAGTGTTGGACTATGGCTCCGGAGACCAGGCTTCAAATCCCGGCTTGATCCCACCGGGGGTGACCTTGGCCAAGTCAAATCAAATTTGCAGATGACACCAAATTAGGAGGAGTAGCTAATACCCCTGAGGACGGGATCAAAATTCAAAATGATCTGAATAGACTAGAAAGCTGGGCCAAAGCTAACAAAATGAAATTCAACACAGAGAAATGAAAGGTAGGGTGGAAAAATGAAATGCACAGATATAGGATGGGCTACACCTGGTTTAAGGAGACTACGTGTGAAAGGGATCTAGGAGTCCAAGTAGACCACAAATTGAACATGAGTCAAGAGTGTGATGCAGCAGCTAAAAAGGCCAATGCGATTTTAGGCTGCATCAATAGAAGTATAGTGTCTAGATCAAGAGAAGTAATAGTGCCACTGTATTCTGCTCTGGTCAGGCCCCACCTGGAATATTGTGTCCAGTTCTGGGCATCACAATTTAAAAAGGATGTGGAGAAACTGGAGCATGTCCAAAGGAGGGCGACTAAAATGGTGAAGGGTCTGGAAACCTTGCCCTATGAGGAACGTCTTAGGGAGCTGGGGATGTTTAGCATGGAGAAGAGAAGGTTAAGAGATGATATGATAGCCCTGTTTAAATACAGTGGGCCCTCGCCTTATGCGGGGATTCGTTCTGGATCCCACCGCGTAAGGCAAATTCCGCCTATGCTCAAGCCCCATTATAAACAATGGGGCTTGTGCACGGTGGCGCGGTGGTGCGCGGGGCGCAAGCGCCCATTCAATTGAATGGAACACGCTGCCCCTTCAGCCCCGCGCACGCCCCGCAGTTTAAGCGCCGTGCCCGTGAATGATGTGGGCATGTTGTATTTGAAGGGATGTCATGTTGAGGAGGGAGCAAGCTTGTTGCAGGAAAAGAGATTCCATCTCAACATTAGGAAGAACTTCCTGACAGTAAGGGCTGTTCGACAGTGGAACACACTTCTTCAATGGAGAGCGGTGGAGTCTCCTTCCTTGGAGGCCTTTAAGCAGAGGCTGGATAGCCATCTGTCAGGGAGAGTTCCTGCATGGCAGAATAAAGGGGTTGGGCTGGATGGCCCTTGAGGTCTCTTCCAACTCTACGACTGTATGATTCTCAGCCCCAAGGGCCGGCCACGGCAAACAAACAAACCCCTCTTCTGAAGCAACGCGCCAGGAACGACTTGAGAAAGGCCCACCGCCACAGCCCAAGGCACAGGGTGGACCCAGGATGGGAAGGAAGCGCCAGACCCTGGACTTGGCTGCCTCCCCGTCCTGAGACTTCGGGCGGGGGGAGGGAAGGAAGGAGAAAGCTTCCCAGGACTCCGGAGCAGGAGGAGGAGGAGGAGGAGGAAGGCTTCCCCTGCAGGGAGGGAGCGGTGGGGGTGTCTATGGACGCTTCCAGGGAGAAGGAGCCAGGCCCAGCGCCACAAAAGGGCCACAAAAAGGCGGGGGAGCTGTTCCTGGAGGGGCCTCTTACCTGGGCGGCCATTTCAGCTCAGGGAGGCGGGGGTCCCAAGCCTCCGGGCCCGGCCTCGACGGCCGCCGCCTCCCCTTCTGTCAGCAGCAGCAGCACATGCAGCGCGGCGGAGGGGGCCACGCCGGGAGCCGCAGTGGCCATGGAGGGGAGGAGGAGGAGGAAGAGACGCCGCCGGAGGTGATGCTGTCAAGGAGGAGCAGCCGTTAACAGCTCCCTCCCTCCCGCCGCCACCCCAATTAAACGCCTCACAACCCAACACTCTCTCTGACTGACTGGCCGGCTGACTCCGCCCCCTCCCCCCACCCTGTCCCTTGATTGGCCACTCCGCGACGGGGTCCCGCCTACCTTTTCAGCTTCCTCCAATAGGAACCCGGGTTTCGCCCAAGGCTAGCCAATTACCGCTCAGGGAAGGGAAAGGGGAGAAAGAGAACGCGACTGACAGCCGAGGGCGCGCGAGAGAAAGAAAGGAAGGAAGGAAAGAAGGTGGCAGTGGCGGCGGGCGGGAATATGAAGCCCCTGTCCACCAATCGTCGTTTCGACCAATAGCGGGCCGGGAAAGACGTGACGGACAGCTCTTGGGTTTTAAGAGCTAAAATGGGAGGGGGCGGTTTTGAGGGTTTTAGGCCTGAAAAGGAGGGTTTGGGTGAAGGGAAAGTAGGCAGTGCGTCTGCTCGGGCCTCGACGCGGCGGAGCCCTGGTTTTGCTTGTGGGCGGGCTCCTGAGGACTGTTTGCCTGAGTGACGAGGCGGCCAGCCAATGAAACGAAACCAGGGCAGCTCTGCTGGAGCCTTTCAGGCCACAGAGCTCCCGCTTTAGGGCTTTCTCTAGGGTTGCCATAAGTCAGGACCTCCAAACCGGGACAAATGTAGGACAAATGTAGGATAATTTCCCCAAAATGTAGGACACATTTTTTAAAAATGGAGGACCTGCGAAAAAATTGATTTTTTTTTTAATGTTAATCTAAATGCCTGTTTCTTAGGCATGATCAAAATGGAGGACATTTGGGCACTTATTTCTAGACAGATGGCAGAAATGGACTTCCCTTTCTGGCAAAAACACCCCGACCTCCATTCCAAAACACACATGACAGCACATTTGGGCATTTCACATGGCTTTACTGAAAATGGCCTCTTGCATCAGCGGCTTATTCCATAACCAAATCCCTTGGGTTTAACACTAGCATGGTTTAACAGGCTATGCATATTTAACATGTCAAGGTGGATTCACCGTTCTTGCCCCAAGTGTACTTCTCAGAAGTGTGTGTCAAGGGACTTTGGTTTTTCTTCACTGCGCATGAGTTGTTTAAAAATCACAGCAATTTACATGCCAGGCCTCAGAACCAAAACCACATAGAAAAGGCACTTTGGAAAGGCACACTCTCTCGGCTTCTGAAACAGTGCATGCATGCCTCTCAAGCTGACCCACTCATATCATCTTCATCTCATCATCACCACCACACTATCACTGTCAAAGTAAGGGAGACTTGTTGCATTAAAAGCACACTCCCCCCCCCAAAAAAAAACCCACCTTGAGGCCTCTCTGGCCACTCACTCTTTCCCCTCCTCCTTTTCCTCCCCCTCCCCTCCTCCTCCTCCCCCTCCTCCATTCGCCTGGGGGCTGGGGCGGACGGGGCGGGAGGAGGAGGGTGGCGCGCGGCTCTGCGCGCAGGAGGCGAACCGACTCCCGCTTCGCCTCCTCCACGTGGCCGTGCGGCCTGGAGAGAGGGGGCGGAGGAGGAGGTGAGTGGCGCGGCCGCGCAGGAGGCAAAGGCGGACGGAGCCAGCGCCTCTTGCGCGCGGGGCGCGCCACCCTCCCTGCCTCCCCGCGCGGGCGCGCCACCTTCCCCCGCTCCTCGCCCCCTCTTCTCCTCCTCCCCGTGCGCACACGCGCAAGAGGCACTGGCTCCGTCCGCCTTTGCCTCTATGCTGCGGGCGGGCGGGAGGAGGAGAAGAGGGGGCAGGGAGGCGGGGGAAGGTGACGCGCCCGTGCGGGGAGGCGCCTCCTCCGCCCCAGGCAGGCCTCGCTGTCCTCCTCTTCCTCCCTGCCTCCCCGAGGCGGAGGAGGAGGGCAGCGAGGCCTTCAGGCTGCAGCAACTTGGCTGCAACCGGGGGGGGGGGTCCTGGTTTTTGGGCTGCACCCGTGCCGGGAGGGGCCCGGGGCCCCCAAAATCCGGAAATGCACGGGTGCAGCCGGGTTATGGCCAGCCTAGCTTCTGCGGAAGAGGCAGGTGGTGCATTCCCCCAGTTCGAGCACTGAGACAGTGGGGCTGCATCCACACTGGGGAATAACCCGGCTTGGCACTGCTTTAACTGCCCTGGCTCAAGGCTATGGAATTCTGGGGTTGGTTTGTTGTGGGCCCAGAAACTGGCTGGGGACACCCTTCTAGAACAGATGACCACACATTCAGAAAAAGAGGATGTAGTGGTGATGGGCGACTTCAACTATCCTGATATTTGCTGGAAGTCCAACTCAGCAAAATCCTCAGGCCTAGCAATCCTCACTTGCCTGGAAGACAATTTCATGGTCCAAAAGTAAAAGAGACAACAAGGGGGTCAGCTATTTTAGATCTGATACTACCCAACCAGGATGACTTGGTTAATGGGGTGCAAGTGGTGGGATCTTAGGTGGAAGTGACCACGTTCTCCTGAGTTTGTTATACAATGGAAAGGAGAAGGCCAGGCATAGTCAGACACGCATCCTAGACTTTAGGAGAGCGGATTTCAGTAAACTTGAGAAGTATTGAGGGCAATTCCATGGTCAGAATACTAAAAGTAAAGAGTTCAGGATGGATGGGACTTTCTCAAAAGGGAGTACTGAAGCACAATTTCAAACAGTTCCAGTGAGAAAGAAAAACTGGAGGTGTCTCAAGAAACCAGATGGATGACTAGGAACTTTCAACCGACTAAGTTTGAAACGCAACATGTATAAGAAATGGAAAAAGGGGGGAAATCACAAAAAGGAATTCAAAGAAATGCAGGCTTTGTAGGGGTAAATCAGAAAAGCTAAAGCGCACGAATGAACTCAGGCTTGCTAGAGAGGTTAAGAACAATAAAAAGGGCTTTTTTGGATATGTCCGCCGCAAAAGGAAGAAGGAGGAAACGGGTAGGGCCACTGCGTGGAGAAGATGGCAAAATGCTAACAGAAGACAGAGAAAAGGCAGAAATACTCAACACCTTCTTTGCCTCAGTCTTCTCAGAAAAGGAAAAGGGTGCTCAACCTGAGGATATGGACAGAGGACGAATAGGGGCATTCCAGTACAGAATAAAGTAAAGAGTAGTAGGGAACACCTTATTAATCTAAATGAATTTAAGTCTCCGGGACCAGATGAACTCCATCCAAGGGTATTAAAAGAAACTGGCAAATGTAATATCGGAGCCTTGCAATAATCTTTGAAAACTCTGGAGAACAGGGAAATCCCAGCAGACTGGCGGAGGGCAAACGGTTGTCCCCATCTTCAAAAAGGGGAAAAAAGAGGATCCCAACAATTATCGTCCAGTTAGTCTGACATCAGTACTAGGAAAGATTCTGGAGCAGATCATTAAACAGAGAGTCTGTGAACATCTAGAAGGCAATGCCATAATCACAAAAAGTCAACATGGGTTTCAGAGAAACAAGTCATGCCAGACAAACCTGATCTCTTTCTTCGATAAAATTACCAGCTTGGTAGATGAAGGGAATGCTGTGGATATAGTATATCTTGATTTCAGTAAGGCCTTTGACAAAGTTCCCCATGATATTCTTGCAAACAAGCTTGTAAAAGGTGGACTAGACAAGGTAACTGTTACATGGTTTTGTAACTGGTTGACCAGCTGAACCCAAAGGGTGCTCAGCAATGACTTCATCTTGGAGAGGAGTGACCAATGGGGTGCCACAGGGTTCTGTCCTGGGCCTATTACTATTCAACATCTTTGTCAGTGATTTGGATGGAAGAATAGAGGGCATGCTTATCAAATTTGCAAATGACACCAAATTAGGAGGAGTAGCTAATACCCCAGAGAAGAGGACCATAATTTAAAATGACTTTAATAAAACTAACAAAATGGTGAAGGGTCTGGAAACCATGCCTTATGAGGAAAGGCTTAGGGAGCTGGGTATGTTTATCCTGGAGAAGGTTAAGAGGTGATATGATAGCACTGTTTCAATATTTGAAGGGAAGTCATGTTGAGGATGGAGCAAACTTGTTTTCTATTGTTCCAGAGACTAGGACCCAGAACAATGGATGCAAGCTATAGGAAAAGAGATTCCACCTCAACATTAGGAGAACATCCTGACAGTAAGAGCTGTTTTGACAGTGGAACACACTCCCTCAGAGTGTGGTGAAGTCTCCTTCTTTGGAGGTTTTTAAACAGAGGCTGGATTGCCATCAGGGGTGCTTTGATTGTGGATTCCTGCATGGCAGGGAAGGGGAAGGAGAGAGAGAGACAAGTAGAAAATGCTGCCACCAGTGTGGTGACTTTAATGAGGCAACCAGAATTATTTGATTTATTGATTTTATCTGATTTTTGATTTTGTTCCCTGTTTGCTTCTGGATCCAATTCCAGGGGCTGGTTTTAACCTGTAACATTCTAAATGACTTGAAGTTCCATTGGGATCGCAGCCTTCTCATTTGTGGCACTAATGTTGAATAATTTCCTCAGAACAGCTTCTCAAAGACCAGTTACTGTATGGGCTCAAGCGGCATAAATCCTGAGACTGCTTTCTACTTCCTGTGTCTTGTGTGTTAGCAAAGTGTACAGTGGTATTTTTGTGTGTGTGTGTGGCTCCTCAGATTGACTGTGCTGCTTTCTTTTTTCATTTCTCCTGGCAGTTTATACAGATCAGGTTGTTGGTTGTCAATTACCTTGCATTATGTAATAAGTGGCATATAACTTTTTAGAAGAAAGAGAAGAGTGGATAAACAAAAGCACAGACTTCATCCATGATGTGCTTCAGAAGATGGGAATAACTGCATGGAATAATTCTTCTGGTCCCCATAGCCTGCTATGTGAGGCTTCAGAAATAAGCTCATTCAGTAATAGTTTCCTGCTGAAACTGAAAACAAAGGTTATGCTGTACTCTGCCACTGTTTTCTGTAGACATTACCCTTGGTACGTATGTTAAAGGGCTTTCCTTGTAGTTTGTTCTTGTGCATTCATAATGCTCCTTTAACCTAAAGCCATTCTCCCTCTGTTATCCTATCCACTGTTTTCCCCTGGCTGGTTCCTACTCTATGTTTTAATGTTGCTAGTGGCTGTTTCACACATAACAGATTTAGATGCTGAACTACACTAAAGCTGGGCATTCAACCGCCTACCCCCACCCCAACATACTGTTGGTTAATAAAACTAATAAATACAATCAAGTAAAACCTGATCTAAACACTAAAATCATATTAGCCATCTTAATGAGTTAAGACAATGTAACATGTTTCTTTGAATGAGAGGGACACTGATCATGTCTTTGTAGTCTTGATATATAAACAGAATGTGATCAAAGTAAATAGGTATAAAGCTGACTATCAGGGTACCCCAGTGAAGACCCACCCCTACGTCCAGCTGCTTCAAGTCAGCTAAACTCTACTCCCTCCCCTAAACTCAATAGCTTAAATTCTTAGAGTCCCTGAAAAAAAACAAACCTAATTGTCAACGATTTGATGTAAACAATTGTTAAAAACTATTGACAGGATAAGGGATTTGATTAAGCAATGCAACAATATGTATTTAGACTTCAGGTATAGTTTCCATAGAGTTTTACACTGGACATTCTAACTAGTAATGGATTGTCATAAGATGGTCCACATCTGGTTGGAAAGCTGGAGCTAAGTGCTACAAGTTAGAACATGTGACATTCAAAGGAATATTGAGAAAAAAGACACAGAATGGTCTATAAGGACTTGTCCTGATTTTCTTCCATGCTAATGTGGTAAAATAGTACAATCCTATGCCCAGCTTTAAAACCAGCTAGGATATCTCAAAGTCAAACAACACCAGCCTGACATTAGATCTCTTGACATATTTGCCTTCTAAAAGTAATTGTAGGGCAGAGGAGGCAGGATTCACAGTGGGAATGCTGCACCAAGAGAGAAGTAACCACTTTTCCTTCAAACCTCTCCTCTGAAGCAGATCTCCCATGGACTTTATCACACATTGACCTATGTGCTTCCATCCCAAAAATGGTTAAAGTGCTGGCATCCCACAAAAGCAAATCCATTTGCTATTGGTTATCTCACACAGAACACAACAAGGGGTTAAAAGCATATTAAAGTAGGCCCAATGCGAATTTGGGTATCAAAAGGAGACAAATAAATCCCCATTGCCAGCTTAGAAATAACTTTTCTATGCATGCTCGAAGCTGTCATTCCCACAAGTGTCCCCCCCCCCACATGCTCCAGAGAGCGGAGGGAAGGGGATACCGGGGGGGGGGGGGGCGGGGACAGAATCCTCTTTGCCATAAAAGCCCCAAAAGGTGTTTCAGAGGAAGGCAGAATGAGGCTTCCTTTTGCAAACTCCAAAACCACACACACACATGAGAGAGAGAGAGAGAGAAAGGAGGGGACTGGGTCCATAAGCATGCCTAATTCTGTGCCCTCCTTTTCCAGGGCATGTCCTCCATGTCTCCCTCCTGTCCAGGAGGACTTCCAAAATGCCCACTCTGCCTTCTCCCACAAGATCTTCCCTTAATTAGAGCCTACAGAGTGTAGGAAAGCAGCAAAGGGGAGGAAAGCGAGGGAAGTGTGTGTGAATCCCTTTAAGATTCTCCCTCTTTGGCACAGCAAGGGAGCTTGGGAAATCAGGAAAACGAATGCATTTGGAGCCTTACATTTTCAGACAGCGTGCATTACGTGAAGGGTGTCAATTTTCAAGCAAAATGGAAACGTAAATCTGGTAATTTTGCGAATTTGCTTATTTCCTGATGGACTTCAAATTCTCTCTGGAATCTCTCCTGATTGCATGCAGCGTCATGTGAAAAGCAGCTGCGAACTTGTCCCTAAACCCTGGATGACTCTGCATTGGGACTACTTTAACCCTCCAATTTTCCCTCGTGTGAAAGAGTCCCATGTCAGAACTTGGGAAAGTTATTTTTTTGCACAACTCCCAGAGCAACACCCCTGTGGGGGATTCTCACATTTCCCCCCCCCCCCCCAAGTTCTGTTTCCACAACATATGATCAAGATACTATTTGCTTACAGGAGGTAAAATGCAGTGCAAATAACAGCCACATTAGTGGTAAAATGGAGACTGTTTATGTCATGAAATTAGCATAAAAGAGGTTTTCTTTTAATGCTACACTTCCATTCAACATTTAAGAGGAAAAATAATTTGAAGATGCAATCACCTCAGAAGTGTAGTGATTGTGAGTATCTAGTGCAGGGGGTGGAGTGGGCAAAGGCTACATTGATCAAAGGGCATCCTAAGCCACGTGAGAAGCCACCAGTTAGCTCAAACTGCTTACTTGGCATGTTCTGGCCTCACATCATCTGATTAGTCCTGGCAATTGCAGTCTCTCCAGGGTGCCTCCAAGAACTAGAATTCCACCCATGTAGAACTTGTGCTTACTTACCTATGGACCTACTTTAGCCTTGGCTGTGGCACTGTATAGTTGACTAAACTGCATCCCTTTGATCACTGGCTTCGTGGGTGGGGAGATGTCTTTGAGAAAGTGTTGCCTCGCCTGCATCCTCTCTTTTGCCACTGACATGAATGCTTCTGGCCATGCTATCCAAACCGGTTCTCTTCATTCAAAGATCTTCACAGAATTCAAACTCATGCAGCTAATTTCCAATTCTAGATCTGGCAAAGAAGTCCATTGTTTCAGATAGGCATTCGTTCCTTTGTAGGACTTGAATCTTTGTTGGAAGGAGCCTACATGTTTTCCATGCCTCTTTCTTCTCAAATAAGCTCATCATGTCCCCTTCAGAACACCTGATCTCATATGATTTAGAAGCCTGGTTAACACTTGGATGGGAAAATGCCAGGGGTTGCTGGGAAAGAATTGTGCCTGAAAATGCCTGTGAAGATGCACCCATGCTGCTGCTACTTAGCAAGATTAATGCAGTTTGACACTGCTTTAACTGTCATGACTCCATCCCATGGAATCCTGGGATTTGTGGTTTGTTTTGGCGTGAGTTCACTCAGAAAGAAGGCTAAATATCTCACAAAACTACAAATCCCAGAATGTCATAGCATTGAACCATGGCGGTTCAAGTGGTATCAAACTTGCATGAATTCTGCAGTGTAGATGCAGCCCTTGTCAAAGTTTATAATACTGGGCTAGATGGAACACACTCTCTCTGTGTATATAGAAAAAAACCAAAGAGGAACCAGAGTATGTATGAGCTGCAGATGTGTCCTGACTAAGGTAGATTGTAAAGCTCACACTGAATATGTTGCAGTGGTTGATGGTACTCAGGATGCTGTGATGTAGTAGTATGGGCAGAGCCAGCATGGTATAGTGGTCTGAGCACTGGACTACAACTTTAGACCAGGGATCAAATCCTTATTTAGATATAGAAACCAACTGGGTAAGGTTAAGCAAGTCACACTCTCTCAGTCTTGAGGAAGGGCAAAGACAAAACCCCTCTGAACAAGCCTTGCCAAGAATAATCCATTATAGGTCCACCTTAGGGTTGCCATAAATTGGAAACTACTTGAAGGTACACAACAACAACAACAAGTAGTTTCAGTGCAATGGGCTACCAGCATGGCATCATCTTCTGTTGTTCATGTTTTGGTACTCTCTATGCAAGTTTAAAATGGGGGTCCTGACTCCACACTGTGTGAATGGCATATGAGGCAACATTGTGGTTGATGCTTTAGGTTTGTCTGATGTTGCTCTTGCTCAAAAAAACCTGGAATTTTCTTCTCAACTTTGTTACTGGGCTCACATGAGATGCCATATACTACAGTATTGCTACGCTGATGTTAGGGGACTGTAAAGAATTAGCAGTGCCCTGTAAGGAGAATATACTCCTTGTTATATTTATATTATCATATACAGCTTATAAAAACTAGGAATAAATGCAGTTAAATATCAAAATGACATCAATATGGGCTATAAAGAATATTGTAAGTTAAAAAAATAAGTAACCAGGCTTAAAAACAAGGAATAAAAGGCTGAAGATGTATAAATCCTAATGTGCATACAGTATAAGTAAGTAGTGAAATACTGTTTGGGGGGGGATTGGGGGGGGAGAGAAGAAATGCCATTGGGTTCGTGTGTGAAAAGAATCATATGTGAGACTAGGAAAGGAGGAGTTTTCTGAGAGTTTGCACTGGCCAAGTGTCATCGGTTATACTGTGTTCAGATGTGATCACTGTTGAATCTACCAGCAAAGAAGTAACTTTTCCAAACTCTACTTTCCCTAGGCTCAATGGAATTTGTGTGGATATCAATGGGAGAAGGACGCAAACAGATCATTCTGTCTCTTGTCCAATAATGGCTGAAATGGCAAGGAGATGGCGCTGAGTTCAGCAAACCTATGTCAATGGAAAGGCACAGGCTATACAGTTCAAGCATATATGCTATATGTAAATGTGAGATGCTGATTATGCTTGAGTGGTTTCACTGCTAGTCTGGATTCTAGCTGTTATGTTTTTTTTTTAAATGGCAAGTGAAAAGAGTAGGACTGGAAAAGAAATGATGAGTCAGTTTTATTTTTTAGTCACTCCTCTGAGCCTCTTCTTCAGCCCACCAGGTTTTTTGTATAGCACTCAACCAAATCAAATGGACTCTTCCTGAATGCTAAAAGGCAGAATGTTGGCCTTGTTGCCAACATTTCTGAGCATAAATCAGACTCTTTGTTTTCACATAGTTTTCATGCTTGAACTATGTAGCCCGCACATTCACACTGAAGAGATTTGTTACTAAATGATGTCCCTGTGAATGACAAGCAAGACCTTAAACAAAAAGGGGCTCCTTATTTCCTCATTCATAAGATCTCCGTATGCAAAACCATCTTGATAGTTCTCAAAATGGTGTTGGGGGACAGAGAAATTGTTGTTTGTTTATATCCCACCTTTTTCTCAAGATGGTTTAGGACCATCACATGAGGCCGCCAGAGCAGGATTGCACTAGGATTGTAGCATCTGTAGCTGTATGTTATCACATGATGCTGTGTCTGTAGCTGCTTCATCTTTCATCTGTTCTGAAGTGTTCCTTTTCACTGATAGGCAAAGCCTTTCAGTACCTCCCAATCACACTGTTTTCCCACTATTGATTCATGTATGATAAGTTCCTCCCACTGCAATTCTGATATGCTGGCTTTCGTGTGTGTGTGTGTGTGATTATATTCCTCTCCCACCCCTTTCCCAAACAGGCTGTTTTTCTTTCCCCCCAATTTCTTTTCTTTTTTACTTTATTGGTGTGACTACACAATTTAAATTGAAATTGAAGAGAGGGAAAAAGACTAAAAGGCATGATGGGAAGTACATACGGCAGAAAGGCAGGGTTATGAAGGCTGGCATGCTGAAGACAGAATGCAGATAGATTATAGCAACAGCACGGCACTTTTGAAGACTTGTGCAAAAATGACTATTCCCAAGCTGGTATGTTTCTGTTTCCTACTCCAAGTTTCCTTACTTAGTATCCTGGTGTGATAAAGCCCTTATACATTAAGAAGATTGCAATTAAAAACATACAAGAAGCCACATTAAAATGGAATTAAACTTTATTTAAAACATACAGTGTAAAAACATTTTTTTAAAAAAATAATACAATCAAAATAGGACAGCACTTACAGCTCGTTTTCAGTTCTTAAAGCCTGGGTGAATAATAAAAAAAGCCTTCCCCTTCTGATGGAATGACAGCAAGGGTGGGGCCATTCTAGCCTCCCTAGGGAGGGAGTTCCATAGTGTTGGGGCAGCCACTGAGAAGGCCCTCTCTTCTCTTCTCACCAGTCATATCTATAAAGGTGGCAGGACTAAGAGAATGGCCTCTTCTGTGAATCTCAGGGTCCAGGTAGGCTTATACTGGGAGATACAGCCAGTCAGATAGCCTGGACCTAAGCTATATAGGGCTTTATTGGTCATAACTAGCACCTTGGATTGTGACCCCAAACAAACTGGGAGCCAGTGGAGGTGTTGTAATCAGTGGTGCCCCCAGGCTTGGTGTTATCCGGTGTGCAGGGCTGCTGGGTGTGGTGGCAGTGGCTTCCCTTGTTTCCCCCATTTCTTTGCTTGGCTACCCACTCACCCAAGGCTGCTGGGCAAGTAAGGCAGTGAGGAGGACAGAAGGGGCATGACTGCCCCTTCTCCTTTGCCACCACATGGTTTCCACCTAAGGAGGGTGCCTGGTGATGATGAAGCCAGGGGGATTGGGCTTGCCCCTGCTCCTTTACTGCCACCAGGCTTTCTCCTATGGAGGAAGTCCAGTGATGGTGAAGCCGGAGGGGTGCACTCACTTCTCCTACTACTACTACTTCTTTTCTTGCCTCCCCCACTCCAGCCTGCCACCCAAACAAGCTTCATTTATATACCGTTTCATACCACCTAAGCAGAGTCTGAGCGGTTCACAACTGTAAGCTAATTTGCCCCCAGCAATCTGGGTACTCATTTTAGCGACCTCAGAAGGTTGCAAGCCTGAGACAAGTTTGAGCCTTTTTGCTCTTCTTGAACTCGCAACCTTGTGGTTTTGAGTGAGTGGCTGCAGTACAGACATTTAACCACTGTGCCACCAGAAAGGGCTGCCGAGTGGCAGAGGCCTATCCTGTCTTCCCTTCGTCCTCTCTGATAGCATCATTTGGCCACCCAGCTGCCATCCACCCAGGCTTAATGTGGGCACCACAGGCAAGTGAGGCAGTGAGAGGGGAGGGGAGGGGGCATGCTGCCCCTCCTTCTCTTCCACTGCCTTGGCTTCCTCCTCGTGGAGGGAGTCAGGGCAGTGCAGAAGAAAAGGAATACATAGCAACAGCACACCCTGCATTGGGAGGAGGGCCCAACCAGATATCACCCCTTTTCTGAGGCATCACCTGGTGTGGGTCCCTCCCCCCTGCATCCCACTAGTGATATTACTGGTTGTAATAGTGGAGTTGTATGATCCCTGTAACCAGCCCCAGTTAACATTTTAGCTGCATGTTTTTGGAGCAACTGAAGTTTCTGAACACACTTCAAAAGCATCACCAGAGAGAATGTGCTGCAGTAATCTGAACGGGATGTAACTGATTGTACTAGTACATTGTTGTAGTTGTTATTAACTGTAGAAAATAAAACAAACAAAACAAGAAATTGATGTCATCAAATTTTTCCAAATAAATATGTTGATTCAATTCTAAAACCATGTTGACACTTTGGATAATGTTGCTGGAAGAGTGGGAGAAACCACCAGTGTTATTAATTCTGCTGGGATATATACACCATACACTGAAATAAAAAAACTCTGACTACTATGGTACATATGTAATGTTCTTTACTACTAGACAAATAACAGCATGTTTGCGAACCTAAGCATACAGGTTTTTCAAGAAAGAAGGTCCTGTATTACACAGAGTGTGGTAAAGCTGATTTCAAATATTGTTACAATTACCATTTCAGGACTGGACTCTAAGTATTGTTCTAGTTACCATTTTAAAGGGTAATTCTTCAGTTAAATTAGTTCCTTTTAATAACAATATTGGAATGCCTTTTCATTACCATATTAAAATATTCAAATGCTAGATTGTGATACAAAGCATACCTACATTACTTAGTGAGGACACATAGCCTGTAAGTAGAAAAGTAATACCATTACATTTACACCATAAAAAGAATGAAGTGATCTCTCATTATTTTACAATTGTAAGGCATCTTTGATGTGTCTTTTTTTATTGCAAAAAGGGATAATTGCAAGTTACTTATTATTTGTAATAAATGAATTTAGAGTTCTGGTTTTGTCAAGAGAAAGGTATTTTTAAACAAAAATATAATTTTTACAGACTGATGAGAAATTGGGTCTAGCCACTAGGCTTGGATCTTTCTCTCTCTCTCTCTCTCTCTCTCTCTGTGTGTGTGTGTGTATGTGTAGACATGGATGTATAATTTATGGAAACACAGATGTATATCATTTGTGACCCACAACACCAGGGGTTTACTCGCTCATCATTTAATGTGATAGGTGCCATTTTCTGTCAGCAATGCTTTTGTGCACTCTACTTAGGACAAACAGGGCAGTCTGTTTGCAAGAGAATAAATGCATGCAAATCTGGTATGTGAAATGGCATCATACAAAAGCCAGTGTCAAGACACTTCAGTGTTCCAGGATATTCAGTCAGTGACCTCAAATGGCTGTTGTAAAACAAAGGAATTTCAACGGAAGAACTGAGATACATTCACAAATTCTAATGTATTAGCAAAGATTTGATTCATCAGAGACAGTGGCTTCTTAGAACACTACATATCTTTCAGAGGCTGGTTTTCATTGCAATTCAGTG
>NC_056523.1:123793074-123818524 GCF_019175285.1 Sceloporus undulatus | reverse complement strand
TAATAATAATAATAATAATAATAATAATAATAATAATAATAATAATAATATCTTCCAGAAGACTCTGCTTTCAACAGAACAAACTTTCCTGAAAGTGAATGTCTTACTTCAGAGATCCTTAACAGCCTAGCAGACCTGTGTATTAACTTCAAAATACCAGAATGTTTATGTTATACCAACTCATTGAAGATTTATGATAGTAATACAGTTGTTCTTTTCATCTGAAAAATGTCATTTTTTTCATATGGAGAAGTGAGCTATAGTCCACAAAGACTTACACTAAAATAAACCACTTAGTTTTAAAGGTTCCACAAATTTTCTTCCCCACTTCCTGCTTTTTTATACTAAAACAGATTGGCATGGCTATCTTTCTGAAAATTAGCATTTTCTATGTCTCATTTCACTTTGATTCCATCTCCACAACTATTTGTGCCTATGTAAGTGAGAATGGCATATGGTACTCCATCAGTGCCTCTAAGAAAGTGGAACGTAAGCTACAAAAGCTCTTGCTAAAATAAATTGCATAGTCTTAAAGGTGCCACAAGACACCCTATATGGACCTTCCTCTCCAGTTTTTTAATATGGAAACAATCTAACATGGCTATCTCTTTGAAAACATTCTGTGGAGTGAGTGAACTAGTATTGGGTAGAATAAAAAGTCATATCGGCAGGTCATCAGTAGTAACAATAGTAGCACCTTCAGGTCATATGTTGACATACAGCGACCCGATAAATTTCATAAGGTCTTCTTTAGAAAGAATTGGTTTGCTGTTGTCTTCCTCTGACATACAGACTAAAGCACCTTGGTAGCCTCCCTTCCAGCTACTAACCATGACTGGTCCTGCTTAGCTTCTGAGATCAGATCTTGTAATAATAATAATAATAGTGATGATGATAGGTTTTTTTTTAGTGCCATAGCAGCCTAGCCACTAGATGCAAATCCGTGCTTGTAGACCATGGACCAGGGCCATCCATCACACTGTTGTGCTCACCAACTGGCAGAGCGAGTGGAATGATAGATGCACAACCTGTCAGAAACAGTAATGGGCTTAGTCACAACTTTTCCCCATAGTAATTTGTCAGGCATGGGAGTGGGGGATGCTATGATTGCTAACAGAAATGAACAACAAAGAAACACTGTGACACAGAAGCATAACTGGTATAGCTTGTTCAGCTACTACAGTACAGTACGTACTAGCTACTGTTATTATCCTGTAGATGGAGCACCACTCTTTCAAGCTGCTATGTAGCACCAAGCCATGATGACAAATGCCTACTGGTTATGTTGTCAAGCAGCATTATTAAGGCACATTTTTCAAGTCCTTCTGACTGTGTGTGTGTGTGTGTTTAAAGGTAACAATGTTTGTTTCATAATTTGGAGAAATTTAGTTTTATTACTGATCCATGAACATATATCCGTGCACATATACCAAATCTCTTCAAATAGTAACTAAGGGCCAAAACAGATGGCCCTAAAGGGGTGGTGTCACGCTGCCCCTCTGAGCACCAGATCAGGCTGTGACAACGAACTCTGGAGCCCCAATCTGGCATTTTTCCAGCCCAAAAAGGAGCAGGCAGAAAAGGGACACCCTTGCCACACCACCACTGTTGTAGCATTTCGGCATTCAGACACATGCAAACACTGCACTGCCAAAACACTGTGAAGCTGCCACATGCACGGTCAGCCATGCAACTTCCCAGTGATTTGGGGCTAGCGTCAGAGCATGTGGCATCTAAAAACCACACTCAGATGTCGCTCCCAACCTGGTGCTTACTGCCGGTCTGTATTGCCCCTAAGCAGGGCATCTGGGCCTAGAGCAGAGGCAAGCAAAGTGTGGCCCACAGGCCACATACAGCCCTTGGGACCCCTAAGTGTGGCCCATGGAACCCCTCAGGAAGACTGTCAAAGCACCCAGCCCCACCCCTCATTTTGAATTTTTTTCTCCAGGCTGATTTTGGGGCAAATTTTTTTTGCTTCCAAGTTGCAAATCTCCCCAAACCACCTACAGTTTGCTCCTCTAACCACCCTAGCCCCTCCCCATACCTCCCCAAACCAGACAAAAAGGAAAAACAACCAGCCCAAACTGGGAAAAATGGTGATCAGAAATGGCACTGTGTCACTTCAGGTATGCTGCAGCAGCCTGCCGTGTGGGTGCAGGAAGGAAAAATGGCCTGTTGTCTGTTTGCAGATGCCCACCCCTGGCCTCAAGGAAGAAATATACTCCCATCTCTCCTTTGCAATGGATTTATTGATTAGCAAATTCTGGTTTCTCTATCTCAACTGGGAAAAATACCGTTTCATGCAGTAGTTTTTGAGGCAAGCAAGTTAAAGCCTCTAAAGCACTCACATTAAAGCTATTGTGTACATTATTAATAATAAGAGTAGTGTACTGTATGTTTGTACTCTTTCGTTCTGAAATGTCTCACTCAATAGCAGTCCTCTTTTACCACTTTTAATTTGGCGGTGATTTTATTGCCATCTTTGCATCTACTGTCATTACTTTTGTTGGCATTATTTATTAACCGATCTATGTTAATATTATATTACTTCTACCGCACAGAGAGATGGATGTTTGCTTGTAGAGAGCAATATCTTTTTTCCAGAAAAGCTGTCAACTTATTTTAAACAAACTTTAACACTTTGTGGACAACTTTGCATTTCTCCATATAACAATGTGCCTCCTTGAGGATTTCTAACTGAAGGTACATGATCCATCAGCTGAAGAGTTTGACAGAAGCCTTGCTACACTGTAATTCAGGATCACATCACAGTACATCACCAGCCAGAGCTTGGAATGTTAGGTTTAAAAATTAATTTATTACAGTTGATAATTAGAAAGGAGAAAATTAATTTCTTGCTAATGTGAGAGGAATAGCTTTTAACTGTGGTTAAAAACCACAACACACACACAAAAAATGTGACTGACAGAGAATGGCATGCTTGTTCTTATTTAATAATAATAATAATAATAATAATAATAATAATAAATTTTATTTGTATACCGCTTTTCCACAGATCAAAGCAGTTTACAGCTGTAAAAAACCATTACAACCATAAAAACCCGTTACAAAACATCTCTAGATAAAAACCAATTATACAAAATTTAAAACACAGTCATGCAGCAAGGTAAGGCAGGGAATCAATGGCATCAACATACACAACTTCATTTATCAGGGGGGAAGGCTTGACAAAAAAGGAAGGTTTTAAGCCTTTTTTTAAATGTTTCTAGGGGGGTCGTTCCTCGGGAAGGCTATTCCAGATTCGCGGGGCCATCACTGAAAAGGCCATCTGGGATGTAGAAACATATTTGGAAGGTGGAATTTCCATAAGATTCTTCCCGGATGTTCTGAGTGTGTGGGGCGGATTATATGGGGAGATGCGGTCCCTCAAGTAACTCGGGCCCAAGCCATGTAGGGCTTTGTAGGTAATAACCAACACCTTGTATTGCGCTCGGAAGCGAATAGGCAGCCAGTGAAGATCTTTTAAAATAGGTGTTATATGGTCAAACCTAGATGTACCAGTGACCAGTCTGGCTGCCATATTTTGTACTAACTGAAGCTTCCGGGCTTGGTACAAGGGTAGCCCCATGTAGAGAGCATTACAGAAATCTAGACGAGAGGTTACCAGAGCATGTACCACAGTTTCAAGGTCCCTTTGGCCCAGGTAGGGTTGCAGTTGGCGTATCAACTGAAGTTTATTTGCAGTCAAGTCAGCTTCAACATATAGTGACACTATGAATGAGAGATCTCCAAGACCCCCTGTTATTAGTAGCCCTGCTCGGGTCTTGGAAACTCAGGGTTGTAGCTTTCTTGATTTAATCAATTCATCTATAATGTGTTCTTCCTCTTTTCCTACTGCATTCCACTTTTTGTGTTGCTGTTGCTGTGTGCTTTCAAGTCGTTTCCAACTTATGGCCACCTTAAGGCAAACCTGTCACAGGTTTTTTTGTTGCAGAATTTGTTCAGAGGGAGTTTGTCCTTGCCTTCCTCTGAGGCTGAGACTGTTACTTGCCCAAGGTTAGCAAGTGGATTTTCATAGCTGAGTGAGGATTTTAACCCTGGTCTCCCAGTGTCCTAGTCCAACATTCAAACCACTATACCATGCTGGCTTGTTTTACTGAGCATTATTGCCTTTTCCAATGAGACCTCTCATGATACGTCCAAATTATGACAGCTTCAGTTTAGTCATCTTGGCTTCTAGTGAGATCTGCTTTTGGACCCATTTATTTTTTGTTTGGCAGTGCATGATATCCATAAAATTCTCTTCCAGCACTGTATATCAAACGAACTGATTCTCTTCCTATAAGCTTTCTTCACTGTCCACCTTTTAGCTAGTTATGTTTTGCAGTAATAATAATGAGAGTTACTTCTTTGACTGTAATGGCCAGAACTATAATTCAGTGTAATGAATCACAGTGGAATAGGTTGTCTAACTGATATTCATAACTTTGTATGTGCTGAGTCTGAGAAATATAGGGAGGGTGCAAGGGACACATGCATGGCTGCTTCATGCTACAGCTGGAAAAGATAGCTTAGGGTGCATCTACATTGTAGAAATAATGCAGACACTACTTTAACTGCCATGGCTACATCCTACAGAATCCTGGAATCTGTAGTTTTATGAGGCACCAGCAGTTTTGGCAGACAAGGCTAAAGACCTTGTAAAGTTTCAAATCCCAGGACTCCATAGGATGGAGCCACAACACTTAAAGTGGTGTCAAACTGCATTATTTCTGCAGTATAGATGCGCCCTTTGCTATGTCTTTTGCAGTCTATCTCAGTATTTTTAAGGTGCAATACCTTAATTATTCATGTGGAGGGAATAGAGAACATTTTCCTGTATTTTCACATGGTGCAGTAACAGTAACTTGTTAGTAACAAGCAACTCAGCAAATTACCTTCCTGTGGTATACCTGCAAGAAACACCACAGGCATGGATCTACTGTCAACACAGAGGAGAGATCCCCACTGTCCACATGGACTTCTCCGTTCATAACCACAAGGCAGCTGATACAGAATCAATCCTGCAACCCCAAAAATTGTGGGGTCTAATTGAAAGGACCAAATTGTTAATTTTGATTTACTATAATGTATTTATTACCATGGGTGTGGAGGAGGCCCATCACTATCTGGCTTAGGCTGTAAAAGCTTTCATTCTGTGTTTGGCTTAAAAGAATGTGTCATCCTTAAAATGACAAGGGAGTATATCACACGGAGCTTTTGGGTGGTTTCTGGCCCAGTTTTGGCTCATTTCCGACCTGACTGCACTTCCAATGATGCGGTTTCACATCGTAAAGTGAAGTGTTATCAGACGCCATTGATTTCTATGGGAGCGCCTTGTGAGGCGCTTCAGCAGTGTTTCCGAAGTGACCCCTCATTTTGGTAAAACCGTTAAAAAAGGGACTTCACAGAATTCGCATTGAAGCTCACTTCGATTGCACTGTGAATTGATCTGGTGCGGAAAAGCACTCTGATGCCACCCTTGGCCCCTGCATCCTGCTCTGTCATTCCCCTCCTCCTCCTTCATGCTATCTCACCCCCTCTGCCACCCTCCAACCCATCCCATCATTCCCATCATCCTCTGACTGCCCCTGCTTCCCAATCCTGGCCCCAGCGACCTATCCCATCATCCCCTGCCTCCCCCTGCCTCCCAATCCTGGCCCCAGCGTCTTATCCCATCATCCTCTGACGGCCCCTGCCTCCCATCCTGGCCCCTGCGACCTATCCCATCATCCCCTACGTCCCTGCCTCTCGATCCTGGCCCCAGCGACCTATCCCATCATCTTCTGACGCCTCTGCCTCCCAATCCTGGCCCCAGTGACCTATCCCATCATCCTCTGACTGCCCCTGCTTCCAATCCTGGCCCCAGCGACCTATCCATCATCCCCCCTGCCTCTCCTGCCCCCAATCCTGGCCCCCAGCGACCTATCCCATCATCCCTGATGCCCCTGCCTCCCAATCCTGGCCCCTGGACCTACCCCATCATCCTCTGACTGCCCCCTGCCTCTCGATCCTGGCCCCAGCGACCTACCCATCATCTTCTGACTGCCTCTGCCTTCCAATCCTGGCCCAGTGACCGAGCCCATCATCCTCTGACTGCCCCTGCCTCCTGATCCTGGCCCCAGTGACCTATCCCATTTTCCCCTGACTGGTTCTTCACCCCGATGAAGGATGACAGCTAAGGAGGGGGCAGGGAAGGAGGGCAGCGTCCAGAGCTGGACTGAACATGTGCAAAGGTGCTGATTCGAATCGCTGACCCCTCAAAGGCCCCATTCTCACTGGTGGTTTTGTGCTGGAAGGAACTGGGGAGCTTCGGTTTCTCCCTTCCTGAATCCCTCCGGAAGCAAGTGCTCACTACTTAACCAGGGATATTTTGCCCTGAATGCCCTCTTGAGAAATTGGGTTTAAAATGAAGGCGCCTGCTATCAATCAAATTTCAGTTCCACGATCGTCATAGGTGACATTTCCAGCACTCATTGGGGCATTGGCAGTATGCTTCCCCCCTCCTTTTTTTTAAAGGACCAGGCCCCAAAATGCGCACATTTTGTCAAATTTAAAAACCTCCTGTGTGTCAGTGTTTGGGTCAGTGCAGGTTATGATCTGCCCTTGGCCGCATTTTCAACCCCAAAATGCAAGCTAATGCCATCTCTGCATCCTGTATCCCCCCTCCTTGCCACCCCAGAATGCCTCATACATATGTAATAATAATAATAATAATAATAATAATAATAATAATAATAATAAATTCCTCACCTCGGAATGCCAGAAAAGGAAGCAATGCCATGCATTCTTTGCATTTCCTAGGCTACCCCTTTGAGACAGTAGCAAAAGCATTCTGTGTATCAATTTGCCAGTTTGCCAAATTGGAAAGAGAAACATATTGTAACATTCGCATTATAGCATTCATTCGCAAAGGAAAAAAGCCTCTTGCAAAGGCTCCTTTCAGGAGGAAGCGAGGAAAGGGAAAGTGAACAAGCAGCTAGCCACATTCTATCTAAATATAGATGAAGCAAAAAACATGCGCATAGATGGAGAAAAATAATTTTAAAAAAAAATCAAAGGGGAAAGGTCCCTCCTGGAGAGCAGAGCCTTGGCTTGCTCCGGCCCCCTGACCTGTCCTGAATTGACCCTTCCTCCTGCTCACATTCTACCTATATATCTATTGCAAAAAACATGCACATTTTTTGCCAAAAATAATTAAAAAAAAATCAAAGGGAAAAGGTCCCTGCTGGAGAGCAGAGCCTTGGCTTGCTCTGCCCCCCTGACCTGCCCTGAATTGACCTCGTCAGTCACCCCATTCCCCCTTTCTGCCTCCTTTGCCTCCTGTCAGATTCCCCTTTTTTGCATCCTTCCTCTGGCTCTGTCCTCCTCCTCCTCCTCCTCCAATGAGGGGAGGGAATGCCCTGCCCTCTGCCCTGCCCTCTGACCTTAATCCCTCCCCTGAACTTGACCCGATCATGATCAGGGGCAAGTTCATATTTCGCAGAACCCTTAAAAAAAAGACGGATTTTGCCCCGATTGTGGATGACCCAGGCTAAAGGGCATTTGCTTGTGCATGCCTTGAAATAGATTGTGACAGATTCTGGGCCAATATGAACTTCACATGCAAGGATCGATTTCTGATCCGGGGTAAAGTGTAGTCTGAATGGGCCCCGTGTATGATTTGGTGTGGTAATACAATGTGCACTCACCATGCTTTGCTTGAATCCGCATCACGTGACTTGTTGGGCATCGAACTGACTTCTCTTCCCCCCTCACTTCGGAGAGGCAACAGAAAGGCAGCCAGGTGTGGTAAAACATCACGTTTTAACCTTAATTCGCATTGCTAGACAGGAGTAACTCTGGAACTGGTGTGGAAAAACATCACGCTTTGCATTGCTAGAACAGGAGTGACTGTGGATCTGAGCTGCAAACCCCCCCATGTGTGATAAGGTCCAAGGACTTTCCCTCAGTACAGCCATGCCTGTGTCACAGAGCCCAGAGGGTCTTGGATTAGCCTCATGTCTAATTCTCTGCATGCATGCTGCCCTGAGATAAAGTGACATAAAAATGCACAGGAAGTATGGAGGCTTGGTTTAAAAAGAAAAAAATGTGGAATAATGTGCATTGCTCAATATGAATGTGGTAGATACAACCCTATTTAGCATGTTGATCCCTCTGTGGCATGTCAAAGATACCCCTCTCTGTGTGCAATCATACCTTTCAATATGCTCACTAGATCTGGTTTATATTGTAATTTTTTTTGTAAGTGTGTATTTTCCACTTGTTACAGCCACAGTTCCCATGACCATCTATTTTCTATTCTTCTTCTGTGAAAATACAGATTAATGCTACTTTTCTTCTATATAAAAATTTAATAGAATTTTAATTATATTATCTACCAACTATTATTTTTAATGAGTGAGACAATTTTATGTATAGTTATCAAATTTTGGGTAAATTTCAGTTTGGAGCACTTCAATAATAATTCTATTCTGAATACTACAATGGTTACTATTAGCTCAGTTCCTCGGTCATATCTAAATATAGCTCTTTTTAAAATTTGTCTTGTAATTTTGGGCTACAGATGGCTGTGTATGCTCTCGCATGAGAACCAGTGTGGTGTAGTGGTTTCAGTGCTGGACTATGACTCTGGAGACCAGGGTTCAAATCCTCACTAGGAAATGGAAACTCACTAGGTGACCTTGGGCAAGTCAAACTCCCTCAGCCACAAAGGAAGGCAAAGGCAAACCTCCTCTGTACAAATCTTGCCAAGGAAAACCCCATTGTAGTTTTACATTAGGGTCACCATAAATCAGAAATGACTTAATGGCACGCAACACACACACACACACACACACACACACACAGATGCTCTCACATATAAAATCTTTTTTGCTTTCCATTCGGAGTAAATGCTTTTTGGGAGGACATGTGATGATAAACACATGGCTTATTCTTGCATTAAGAGGCCAAGGAGAGGGGCTTTATCCCATTCCTATAGTACTGTGGGGCCCACAAAGAATGGATATTCCTCTCAAATCAAGAAAAATCTCACTCCTTATAGTGAGACATCTGACCTTGGTTTCACACTTCCTGTCCCCATAGAAAATGAAGGAAGTGCCCTTATACCAATGGTCCATCAGACTGTTTGTTCATCAAGCCAGTACTGTTAACTGACTGGTAGAACCTCTCTGGCAGTGGTGACGAACCTTTCAGAGGCCGAGAGCCCCAACTCAGTGGTGTTCCTGCACCAGGAAGGGGGAGGGGGCTTCCAGGGGTGGGAATTCAGGAGGCAGGCCTTCTGGGGGGGGGGGGAACCCAAGACACACTCTCTCAGCCTCAGGCTAGCAATAGCAAGCCCCACTCTGACAAAACTTGCCAAGGAAACTCCACAATAGTATCACATTAGGGTTGCCGTAAATCAGAAATGACTTGAAGGCACCACACATACAAGTTACGCTCTTTCAGCCTCAGAGGATGGTAATGGAAAGCCCCCTCTAATGAAGCTTGCCCCATGATAGTTTCACCTCAGGGTCACCAGGAATGACTTGAAGGCACGCACATGCGTGTATGCACATACACAAGGCACACTCTCTCAGCCTAAGGCTAGCAATAGCAAACCCCCCTCTGATGAAACTTGCCAAGAAAACTTCATGATAGTTTCGCCTTAGGGTTGCCATAAGTTGAAAATGGCTTGAAGGCACCACACACACAAGTCATGCTCTCTCAGTCCCAAGGGACAGCAAAGGTAAACCACCCTCCACTCCTTCCCCCATCCTCTCACTCCTTTAACTAACTCTGGGAGCCATTGAAAGGTATTGGGGGGGGGGGGGGGAACAGGGGCATGCCTGCTCCTTCTTCCCCTGTCCTCCTCTGCCTTTAACTGGCTTCAGGAGGGCAGGGGAAGAGAAGGAGCTGGTGTGCATGCCAGCAGAGATTGCTTCGCATGCCAGAGATGGCACATGTGCCATAGGTTCTCCACCACTGTTTTATAGGATTTCGGGCAGCATTCTAGCCTTATCTGGAAATTCTTGGTATTCCCTGTTTGATCTTTTATCCAAGTATCCAAGATACAGAAAGACAATAAGTTTGGTAAAACAAGCGAACAGGAAATTTGCCAGTAGGAATACTGGCAATAAGGAAAGAGCTTATCCCATGGCTTACTAAATCGATTAACCTCTATCCATGTTTAAAGCTTAATTTGGGAGGCATCCTGATGTTATTAGAAGGTCTTTACAGCTGAATTTGCCACCCGAATACAGACTGGATCCATCCCAGCTTCCAGGAGCACTCCAGCAGGCCATTTTCTAAAGATGGAAAACCCCCGGATGAATGCTCCTGGAAATGGGGATGGACCCTGGTGGCAAATTCAGTGGCAAAAGCCTTCTGATAACATCAGGATGCTGCCCGAAATAAGCTTTAAGATGGATAGAAGTAAATCGATTTAGTAAGCCATAGGATAAGCTCCTAAATGTATGTCTATATGTGCCTTCAAGAATTATGGTGATTCCATTAATTTCATAAGGTTTTCTCAAGCAAGGAGCACTCAAAATTGGTTTTGCCAGTTCATTGTTCTGTACAAGTAGAGAAAAGTAGCAAATTGTAACAACTGAATATTATGTAAAGTTATGCCGTAACTGAGTGCCATTGCTCCTGTTCCTCAGTTCTATTGCCTTGATCAGGGGTAGGCAACCTGCGGCCCAGCGAGGCCTTGGGAACAGCCCCAGCCCGGTCCTGCCGCTGATTGCCGCCGGGGCCTTTGGCCTCTCGCGTGCAGGGGCAATTGTCTATAGAAGCCTCAGAAACATGAGGGACAGCAACCCGGCCCCCGGCTCAAAAAAGTTGCCTACCCCTGGCCTTGATAGACCCCCAGATGTTTTAAACTACAATTCCAGGAATTCCAAACTAGAATTCCTCATAGCATTCTAGATCATGGGTCATGATGGCTGGATTTTATGGGAGCTATATATCTGGAAAGCACCAGGGCATTCCGGACTTGTTTTTAAAAGTGTCTGATGATTGATGAGTAGACAGACAACTGAGACCAACTTCAGACAGAAGTTCTTGGGGCAGCATTTCAGATGGCAAAGCTGCTGAGCTGATGATTTCTTCCATGAAGACAGCTTTCTAGGATAAGCTGAGCTAGCATTTTTGCCAGGTCACTGTGGGACAATAAGCAGGTGTGCTGGCTCCAAAGCTGTATAAAATAGTGTTACTTCCTGGCCACAGTAAACACAAACAATACCATGTTCCAAAACTCTGAAGAAAACGAAGATTGCCTTTATGACATTGACTCATTTACCATGGGGCTGTGTGGTTTGTTGTTGTTGGCCTGACCCTTTGTGCTTATCACTATATTGGAGTTTCTGAGAAAGAACTAGACACACCCCATGCCTAAGGGCAAACATTGTGGATGTCTTGCTTGAAGACAATCATGAAGATAATATGACTTGCTGGTAGATTCCACTGGATTAACATGAAGGGCATGCCAAAATTGCCCTCTGAAATGACAATATTGACTATTGCTTCACATGCCTCATATTTTTTGTTACTGTTACTATAACAGTAGCCATCCCTTCCATTGTGATCAAATTATTTGCTGCCATTTTGTGACACCTACAATTAATTGCTTTGCTCTGTTTAATGGAAGGTCCTGCCTTGATTCTGAACCTCACAAAAGCTGGGAATAGAGAAAATATGATTTGATAATGGCACTCATTCATTCTTGCAATGATGTTCTATTAACTCCTTGGCATAAAAGGCATGTGAAGAAGTGTCTTGGGTTCATGAGAGTATACCACAATCCATCTCCTAGCCAAAAGAATTGTTGGGTTTTTATTTTCATGAGAGTGTTATAACAACATGGCTGCCCCTTTGGGGACTTGCATAAAAGCTCTCTATCAACTTTTCTTCACAGCTGAGGAAATGAAAACATCAAACATTAAATGGGACCATTTCAAGCAAGTAAAATTTGCAGTGGAAAAGGAAATCAGTAACCTAGAAGAGAGGTATGGCAGGCAAGGTTGACAAGGAAGGAGGATTTTCTGTGTAGTCCACTATCAGGACAACAACAACAACAACAACAACAACAACAATAAATTTTATTTATATACCACTTTTCCACAGATCAAAGCGGTTAACAAAATACATAAACAAATCAAGGGAAATATATTAATGAATATACATTAATAAGTCATCCTTTACCTTAACTGAATACAATAAGTTAAAACCACCCACATTAACAATAAATAAATTTCTACACCTCCAGTCTGTCACAAAACATAATAATTAGTTCAAGAAAGCAAAGAGTATGTAAAAATAATTAGTTCAGGAAAGCAAAGAGCATGTTCCACATCAAGAGTGTGGAAACCAGGTTTTTGCTGCTCTGATGTCAATGAAGTTGCAGAACCCACAGTGGTGACATTTTCCTGATTTCCAGAGTTAATAAACTACCTCTCTGGAAATGGGCTGTGATAATGAATATGGAACTATATTGGGGTAATTAACAATTAATGGATAATCAATAACTGCAGCATGATAGCTATTCCCATTTTAGTACACAATAAACTGTGTGATTGATTATGTGTTAAGGCTAAACAGTTAACAGCCCCTTCTCCTTTGCACTGCTGTAATACAGTACTGTATAGCTGTAACTATAAGGAGTTGTGTAGTGAACCTATGAACCCTGACTCCCTTACACTACTGCCTATGAGGCCAGTGGAATTGTTCTCTTCATTCAAATCAAGAAGAGAGTAAGAGCCACACTCCCCTTTTTTACTAAGGAGAGGAAGGTAAGAGTGCAGATTTAATGTTAATTTTCATGTTCATTTTAATCCATTGTTTACATTTTAAAGCATTTGTTATCAAACCTGAGCCTTAATGTAATGAGAAATGAAAATACTGAGTTATGAATTAATGAAATTAGAGGACAGGTAAGAGAATGATCTCCTGGATCCTGGGATCTTGATTGTCTAAGGGATTCTCCTTGGTTTACCACAAAACTAGTCCCAATCTGACAATCCCCTTTTGAACCCAATAAGTGGCATTACCTCTGGTCTATCAATTTTAAGGTGAAAAACAGTCCATTGCTGTTATTTTAAACCAATACATTTTCTACCCCATTCTAAGAAATATTTTCCATTTTATTTTCTGTATTTCCCATCTTGTTAAAATGAAATAAATTAAAAGCTTGTTTGAAGAAACTACTGTAGTAACATTTAGAAAGGAGGAAGGGAGGTGGGGGAAAAAAAGAAATGTAGCAGCATCTTTAAGACTACCTGGTTTTTATTTTAACATGAGCTTTCATGGATATAAACCCATTTATTCAAATGCAGTTTTGTTGCTGTGTGTCTTCAAGCTATTTTCTACTTATGGGTAACCCTAAAGCAAACCTATCACACAGTTTTCTGGGGCTGAAGGCTAATGATTTGTCCAAGGTCACCCTGGTGTTTATCACACAGAGGTTTTTGCAGCTCAGATCCGGGGCGACTCCTGGTTCAGCTATGCGAATTCACATTATAACATGAATGTTTTATCACACCTGGTTGCCCTTCCGAATTGAGGGGGAATCAAATCCAAGGCAAGTCACGTGATGCGGATTCAAGCAAAGCGGAGTGAGTGCAAATTGTATTACCACACCGGTGGGATTCAACGATTTGAATCGGCACCCTTGTGCATGCTCAGTGGGGGTCTGAACACATCATGACCTTGTACATTTCTGGGGTGAAAAGGGGCACAAGTTCTTGTTCACTGTTTCGCGTAATTGCGTGATTGCGTGAATATTTGCCTCGTGAATATTTCTATGTCTTCTTCATCCCCCTTTTTTATTTTCCCTTCCATTTCAGCAATTTCAACACACACGTAGATAGATAGATAGATAGATAGATAGATAGATAGATAGATAGACAGACATACATATCTGTATATTCACATTCACTCACATACACACATATAAAAAAGGAGTTGCCCTGAAAGTAAAAGGACCACTGAAAGGAAATGGGGGGAAAATTACAGTGCTGCATCATGGGAAATTTGCAACCCAGGGGGTTTGCAGTGGTGCACCAGAGCAGAAGCAATGTTGCATTCCACACCAGACCAATTCAGAGTGAAATCAAAGTGAGCTTGGAAGCGATTTCTGTGAATTCGCTTTTACCGATTTCACCAAAATGAGGGGTCACTTTGGAATCACTGTGGAAGTGCCACGGAAGGAGCCCCCATAGAAAGGAATCGCGTGTGATAACACATCATGTTATCGCGTGAATTCGCATTGTTGGACTCTCAGTCACGTCGGATCTGAGCTGCAAAAGACTGCAAAAACCTCCATGTGATAAGGCTCCCAGTAGGTTTCCATGGTGAAGGAGGGAATCAAACCCTTATCTCCAGGGCTGTAATCCAACACACAATGTCTCAGGTATAAATCATATTTATTCAATCATGGGAGTGGGATAGAATGTAATAGTATCCAGAAAGATGCAAAATATGTTCCTTGCCCTAAATTTGCAAAGGGCTGGGTGAAGTGGTACACGTCTTTCAGATCTTTACCGTGGTCAGTTCATGTGAAAGCAACACATCTGCTTACCAAAAGTCAATTTGCCTAGGTCCAAAACTCTCTCTGGCCTGGGACACAGGCCCTTTGTAGCGTG
This sequence comes from Sceloporus undulatus, assembly GCF_019175285.1. Classification (NCBI taxonomy): domain Eukaryota; kingdom Metazoa; phylum Chordata; class Lepidosauria; order Squamata; family Phrynosomatidae; genus Sceloporus; species Sceloporus undulatus. The sequence goes on along the minus strand of NC_056523.1, from coordinate 123,803,900 downwards.
GCAGTGGTGCAACTAGGGTTAGGGACCGTGTGGCAACCACATGGTCCCTAACCTTAGCATGGACTGGCGGTGCTACAATGGCGGTGCCCCGTGTACATGGGCGCCACTATTGTGATGTAACGGATGCATAGCATTTCCATGTCATGCCACACCAGTTACATCATGAATGCACCATTGGCGCACTCGCAACGTCACAATGGCAGTGGAAAAAGAACCCAGTTTTCCTGGGTTCTTTTTCCTCCGGAGGGAAGCTGCGTGGTTTGGCGGCTGTGGCTTCCCTTCGGAGTAAAAACAGGCGCCATCAGGCTGCCGTTTTTTTGGCGGCCTGTACTGCACCTCTGAGAAGATTCCTTTTGTTATATGTGTAGTAGCAAGGGCTCTTGTGTTAATATATGTTGTGTGCCATGAAGCTATTTTCTTTTTTCATACTTCTGTGAAAGGACTGGAATTTATGAATATTTCAATTCAGCAGTTTTTCTTTCCAGTCTTTCTTTGTAATGTCCTTGTTCAAGGACCACATTCTGTAAATCCCTGTATGTCCAGAAAGGTTGAAATGTTTACAACCAGTTTTTTGGATCTTGCCATTGCTAGTATCAAATGTGTGTCCATTAATCTTCTTGCATTGGGACTTTCCTGTTTGTCTAATGTAGAGTGTAGAGGAGTTTTAACATACATAACATACCTCATAATATTTGAGGCTTCCATATTTTACATACTTTCATATCTAGTGCTGGGCATGTTTTTAAGAAATCACAATAATTTTTGAAACACAAGAAAAGAGCATAGACCCGAAGACATGAGAAGGGCACAGGTAATACCAAAATGAAAGCTGAATGGGTTTGCTGATTATTCTGATCTTCTCCCAGGCTTTCCGCATATCCACTTATACTGAAGAAAAAGGAAAAAGCAAGAGCAAATAAACCAACAGTTCCTACTGACCCTCTGTTATGTTCCTAGCCAATGTTCCTATTCATCCATCCCTGAGTTGTCCTAAATCCAATCATTGTTTTTGTTACTCCTAAATTAAAGCCTTCAGTTTTTGTGGAATCCCATTGTTGGTTAAAAGACCATTAGGTCTTTGTTACATTGCAAGATAGCAACTAGTACACCTCAAGGCTAGGATCTCCGGTATAAATATTGGTCCCAAACATAGCCCCCTCATGCAGATGGTGTGTCTTCAACTCACTGTGTCTCCCTCAGACATAATCTGAGACTTACGGGCTCGATAGACGGGCAGCTCAACTTTCAGCCCCAGAAGCAGTCTGCAGCAACCAAACACCGTGGCCTGCACATGGAGCAAAAAGAAGTCCCGAAAAGTGGCTTCTTTTGCACCATAGAAGGGCCATCATAATGCGGTGCGGCATTATGATGTCCCTTGTGTCCTCTGAAGATGCCAGCCACAGATGCTGGTGAAATGTCAAGAAGAAACTCTTCTAGAACATGGCCACATAGCCCAGAAAACCCACAAAAAACTATGGATGCCAGCCATGAAAGCCTCTGACTTCACAGTGCTACATTTCTTCGCCCCCCCCCCCGCTTCTCTCCTCCTTTTTGCACTGCAAGAGACTAACATAGTCACTTCTTTGAAAACTAGTAACATTTAGAAAGATTTAGGTAAAAGGAGCACTATTGCACTGACTTAATTCCATGTTTGCTTTTTTGTCTTATTGGCGGGTTACAAACCGCCAAAAAATACGTATTGAATACGTATTAGGGTTAGGAAGGGGCGGTGCTTCCGCACCCCCCTAACCCTAATACGTAGTCAATACGTACAAGATGGCGGCGCCCTTTCTACATGGGCGCCGCCATCTTTGCGTATCGGACGCACAGCGTCCAGACGCGTCGCGCCGCTGCTGACGTAGCGAGCGCGCCCCTGGCGCCTCGCTACGTCGCAAACGCGACGCAAAAAGAAGCTCCATTTTGGAGCTTCTTTTTTCGGTCCGCGCGGGAGTCGGGCCGTTTGAAGGCTCCGGCTCCCCCGCGGACCTTCTGGCGGCGGCGCCAGACCGCTGCAAAGCGGCGGTCTGTACCCCGCCATTATATGACATTATGACTCTCTCTCCCATTGTTGCATTGCATTAATCCACTCATTGGGGTGATTTTTTTTTTCATTCACAGGAAAAACCTGTAAATGACAGCAGTATCACTACTATTCCATTACTATTTCTAGTATGAGCATTTCATGGTGCTGAGGTTGTGATAGTGCGAGAGTCATGGTTTTAATTCTAGGCCTAGCTCAGCTGGAGCAGGGGAAAGTCACTTGACATCTGGTGTCTTGATGTAATGGTACACAGGAAAAAGCTCACATTTTCTCCATTCCTTGGAACATAGTTATTTTTCTGCAGTTGTGTGATTGCACTGAAGTGGCGAGGACCATCCTGCAATTGCAGATATGCATGCCGTTACGCCTGTCTGTTTCCCACCATTTCTGATTTTTGTGGTGTGGGAGATGTGATATTTGGTTGTGATTTTTCTCACCACTACCAATGGTTGCCCATGTGCTGGAGGCTTCTTTTCCTATCCACTATTTCTTCCAGGGTATTTCCATATTTCTGGCCATGAATGGACTCACATGTACTTGTACTTGTACTAAGTAGGTAAACATTTTGATCTTAAGACTATTTTTTAAAAATGTGTTTATCTAAAAAATTCAGGAAATTTTGCAAAGAACTTTAACTCACTTGGCTAGAGATGATATGCAGAGATTAATATAGTTCTGTTGTGTGTGTGTGTGATAGATAGTCTACTATTCTTCACATGTGGGCATCTAATTTGCATACTGTGAATCTTGTTTGAATTATTGTGGTGGAAATTCCTTTTTGAAATATAAAAACTATAGAAAGATGGAGTCACCTTTGTCAGCCAGAGAGATAGTTTTTAAATAAAGGCTTGGAGTTACTAGAGCAAAGGAGTAACTAGTGCATCTTGACCTAGATGGAAGCTGGCACCAGTAGAAAGACATAACATAAACTACTGAGATAAGGATACATAGTAGACATTCAGAAGCAAGGTTAGAAGGAAAGCTACTGAATTCCTAAAGGAGGGGGTAAATAGTGATGATGCAGTTTTAATGTATGCATGTATTTCTGTTCTGATTGTAAGAATTCTATATGTTTAAATTGTAATTAGCCAATCAGGTGTATTGAAGAGGCTTCTTTGTCTTGAATAATATAAAAAGAGCCATTTTGTCCTGTTCGGGGTTCTCAGCTTTTGGAACTTGAATTCCACTGAGTTCAATGTTTTCCTTTGTCGACAAATGGAAATAAACTTATGGATTTTCAATTATTAGGTCCTCTTGCTAATCCTTTTGCTCTGCTAATCCTAGAAATCTAAGTTTCCTGAAATTTCTGTTACATTATGTACATTTCTCTAATTTTATACTTATGCAAATTAGGCAGATTTTTTTTGTTCAATTAGGTTTCAGTCTTTATACTATTTTTTACAGCCACCACTGATTTAAGAGAACCAAGACAAAGTAATTTTTAACATACTGACTTGGGACAGGGAAAATCAATTCTCTGCTTGGTCACAGAATTTATGAAGTGATCTTGAGCCACCATTAACTCTCACAAAACCTACCTTAAAGGGTATGCTTTGGGAATGAATAAGGAAGGGGAACCATGTAACAAGTGTATGTACATTCCCTGTTCAGTGCAAATATAAGACAACAATAATATTAATATTTTGCCATGCACAGGAACTTCCAGTAGCACTCTCATCAGATTACTATATATTTTTTTGCCATCAGTTTTCAAAAAACTACAGATGCATGAAAACTCTATAGGACTCTTACAAGTTACTGCCATCTGATTCACAAGGCAAGCCGCAGAGAAAGTAAGGATAAGCAGCAGTAATTGAACGAAAAAAATGTATGAGGTGATTTCCTCAGAGATACATATTAAATATTTTTTTAAAACTAGAAAATAGTCTAGTTGAACTTTATTTCCCCTATTTGACTTTTAACAGCACATATATGCTAGGATGACTGTGTTCCTATGCAATTATTGTTTGTGAATGCCAGTTAAATTGATAATACTGTAAATATTTGTTCTTGTTACATTTCCATTTCTCTCACCTTGCTAATTAGATCTTCCAGCCCCAACCATGTGTGTAATTATCTGCCAACTGAGGTAACACTCCATACATCTGATTAAGTGGCTGGGAGACTGCAAAATAAAACTTGTTAGTCTTTAAGGGTAGATACTGTTGGGTAGGTAAGGATAATCTGTAAGAATACAGATCCTGTTGGTTTTGCTGCAAAGGGCTAACATAGCTACCATCTTAAAATTTTTGAAAGGTATTCCTTTGTACAAGTAAAATATATACTGTATTTCAAACCAGGTAGCCATCCAACAGAGAGCCATTGTGGTGTAGTGGGGCATCAATAGGGTTGGTGTTACTCCAGTGCAGTAATTCATGTTGCCACCCCCAGGCAGGCTGTCACTCCAAGGGAGACATCATGTGGCAAGAGCAGGAGGCAGGAGCACAAGAAGCAGTAGCAGGCAAGGAGGGGTGCTCACTGCCCTCCTTGTCTTGCCCAAGCTGACTGGCACACCCCAGCCACCATCCCCTGCCTGCTGCAAACACAGATATGTGTGGAGTGCTGCTACCAGCAGCAGCCCCTTTCCCCACTCCATCTTTGCCTTCAAATGACTGCCCACTGCCACCTTGGGAGCCTCATTAGGCAACGGAGAAGCAGAAATAGGAGGTGTGGAGGGGGGGGCACTTCTGCAGCCTGGCAGCCCTTTTCCCCACATCATTGTCACCAGCAAATGGCTCCCCACCACCACCTCCACCTTTTCTTTTGTCACCATCTCAGGAGCCCAAGACAGCAGAGAAGCAGGAACAGTAGGCAGTGGTGGTAGGGAGCTGCTGCTGCCATTTGGCAGCTGGCTGGGCAGGAAAAGGAGGCAATTGTGGCAGTGTGGTGCCACTGCTGACGCCATGGCACTTCCCTTTCCTAGCCAGCCAGCAGCTCTGCCAGAATAATATAATCATAAAGTGGGAAGCAACCACAAGGACCGTCCACTTCAACCTACTGCTATGAAGAATACACCATCAAAGCACTGCTGACAGATAGCCATCCAGCCTCTGTTCTAAAACCTCCAAAAGAAGGAGACTCCACTACACTTGGAGGGAGTGTGTTCCACTGTCAAACAGCTCTAACCCTCAGGCAGTTCTTAATGATTAGGTGGAATCTCTTTTCTTGTAGCTTGAATCCATTGTTCCATAACCTAGTTTCTGGAGCTGCAGAAAACAAGATTGCTCCATCTTCAATATGGCATCAGTACAAATATTTGGAATGTTGCTATGAAATCCATTTCAAAGCACCTTTTCCCATTTTGGCTTAACACTTACAGTACATGTCAAAAAATAATGATAAAATGACATATTCGTGGAGGAAACGTCTACCTAATCTCAGTCAGACTGTTCTTTGGTGCTTTCTAAACACTGTCTCTAATCTTATTTTGCAGAGAGAAGCATTCTTTCTTTCCTGTCTCTGCTGTCATTTCACTTTCTCAAAGCCTAAATTAAACACTACAGTACAGCCTATTTGGACCATAGGTGCCTGAGAAGAAAAATGTCTTTTCCTGTACTACTTCCTGTCTTGCCTTTTTGGGAACTTTCTGTGAGCTCAGGTTTTGGCTCTTTGCAATGTACATGAGTGTGCCATATTTATATGAAGACCCAGAACTGGCAGAAAATCTTTGGAGAGGCAGCCCATGATTTCTTGTCATCTGCCAGGCAGCATAATGGCAACAATATGGGCACAATAATACCATCTGCAGGTTCTGAATGTTTTAAAGTCAGAGTGTCTAACATACCAATGCCTTGCCACCTACCAGGTGGAAGTGAGGTGGGAACACTGCCACCTCATCCACCTGGTTCTGCAGATTTTTTTTCTTTTTTTCTTTCCAGCTATTTTTCTGCCATTGTGAGCAACAGAAGATGAACCATCTATGCCTACTCTACAGCTTATCCATATCTTCCCTGGTGCTGAGGGTGTTTGCAGGATAAATGGGAACTTTGGAAGCTAAAGACAGAACCATCCCTTTATCGGTTTGTACCATGCCTCAGATCCATTCTTTTTCACATTTTATGAAATTGGTGATAAGACGTTGAGGTTATATGTGATGCAGAACTTTCTGCTGGGATGGGGAATCATAGAATCATAGAATCATAGAATCGTAGAGTTGGAAGAGACCACTAGGGCCATCCAGTCCAACCCCCTGCCATGCAGGAAATCCAAATCAAAGCATCCCTGACAGATGGCCATCCAGCCTCTGTTTAAAGACCTCCAAGGAAGGAGATTCTATCACCCTCCGAGGGAGTGCATTCCACTGTCGAACAGCCCTTACTTTCAGGAAGTTCCTCCTAATGTTCAGGTGGAATCTCTTTTCCTGTAGCTTGCATCCATTGTTCCGGGTCCTGTTCTCTGGAGCTTCAGAAAACAAGCTTGCTCCCTCTTCAATATGACATCCTTTCAAATATTTAAACAGGGCTATCATATCACCTCTTAACCTTCTTTTCTCCAGGCTAAACATCCCCAGCTCCCTAAGTCGTTCCTCATAGGGCATGGTTTCCAGATCCTTCACCATTTTTGTCGCCCTCCTTTGGACACGCTCCAGTTTCTGAATGTCCTTTCTGAATTGTGGCACCCAGAACTGGACACAATATTCTAGGTGGGGCCTGACCAAAGCAGAATACAGTGGCACTATTACTTCTCTTGATCTAGACACTATACTTTTATTGATGCAGCCTAAAATAGCATTGGCCTTTTTAGCTGCCGCATCACACTGTTGACTCATGTTCAACTTGTGGTCTACTTGGACTCTTAGATCCCTTTCACGCGTAGTTTCATTCAGCCAGGTGTCACCCATCCTATATCTGTGCATTTTATTTTTCCGCCCTAAGTTCAATACCTTACATTTCTCCGTGTTGAATTTCATTTTGTTAGCTTTGGCCCAGCTTTCTAATCTATTCAGGTCATTTTGAATCTTGATCCTGTCCTCTGGGGTATTAGCTATTCCCCCTAATTTGGTATCATCTGCAAATTTGATAAGTATGCTTCCAATTCTGTCATCCAGGTCATTGATAAAGATGTTGAATAGCACTGGGCCTAGGACAGAGCCCTGTGGGATCCCCACTGGTCACTTTTCTCCAGGATGAAAAGGAGCCATTGTTGAGCACCCTTTGGGTTTGGCCGGTCAACCAGTTACAGATCCATTTAACAGTTCCTTTGTCTAGCCCACATTTTACATGCTTGTTTGCAAGAATGTCATGGGAAACCTTGTCAAAGGCCTTACTGAAATCAAGATATACTATACCCACAGCATTCCCTTCATCTACCAAGCTGGTAATTTTATCAAAGAAAGAGATTAGGTTTGTCTGGCATGACTTGTTTCTCTGAAACCCATGTTGACTTTTTGTGATTATGGCATTGCCTTCTAGATGTTCACAGACTCTCTGTTTAATGATCTGCTCCAGAATCTTTCCTAGTACTGATGTCAGACTAACTGGACGATAATTGTTGGGATCCTCTTTTTTCCCCTTTTTGAAGATGGGGACAACGTTTGCCCTCCGCCAGTCGGCTGGGATGTCTCCTGTTTTCCAGGAGTTTTCAAAGATTATTGCCAATGGCTCCGATATTACATTTGCCAGTTCTTTTAATACCCTTGGATGGAGTTCATCTGGTCCCGGAGACTTAAATTCATTTAGATTAACAAGGTGTTCCTCTACTACCTCTTTACTTATTCTGTACTGAAATGCCCCTATTCTGTCCTCTGCTCCATTATCCTCAGGTTGAGCACCCTTTGCCTTTTCTGAGAAGACTGAGGCAAAGAAGGTGTTGAGTAATTCTGCCTTTTCTCTGTCTTCTGTTAGCATTTTGCCATCTTCTCTACGCAGTGGCCATACCGTTTCCTTCTTCTTCCTTTTGCTGCGGACATATCCAAAAAAGCCCTTTTTATTGTTCTTAACCTCTATAGCAAGCCTGAGTTCATTCTGCGCTTTAGCTTTTCTGACTTTACCCCTACACATGCCTGTTATTTCTTTGAATTCCTTTTTTGTGATTTCCCCCTTTTTCCATTTCTTATACATGTTCCGTTTCAAACTTAGCTCGGTTGAAAGTTCCTTAGTCATCCATCCTGGTTTCTTGAGACACCTCCCATTTTTCTTTTTCACTGGAACTGTTTGAAATTGTGCCTTCAGTATCTCCCTTTTGAGAAAGTCCCATCCATCCTAAACTCCTTTATCTTTTAGTATTTCTGACCATGGAATCGCCCTCAATACTTCTCTAAGTTTACTGAAATCCGCTCTCCTAAAGTCTAGGATGTGTGTCTGACTATGCCTGGCTTCTTCTTTCCACTGTATTACAAACTCCAGGAGAACGTGGTCACTTCCACCTAATGATCCCACCACTTGCACCCCATTAACCAAGTCATCCTTGTTGGTTAGGATCAGATCTAAAATAGCTGACCCCCTTGTTGCCTCTTCCACCTTTTGGACCATGAAATTGTCTTCCAGGCAAGTGAGGAATTTGCTAGGCCTTGAGGATTTTGCTGAGTTTGACTTCCAGCAAATATCAGGATAGTTGAAGTCGCCCATCATTACTACATCTCTCTTTTCTGACTGTGTGGTCATCTGTTCTAGAAAGATATCATCCAATTCCTCAGTCTGACTTGGGGGTCTGTAGTAGGCTCCCACCGTAACATCCTTGTTGTTTCCCTCCCCTTTAATTTTTATCCAGATGCTCTCCACCTGGCTTCCAGGATTGATGTCCTGGATCTCTTCACTGGTGTAAATTTCTCTGACATATAGTGCTATTCCTCCTCCTTTCCTGTTTGGCCTATTTCTCTTAAAAAGGTTATACCCCTCTATTTCCACATTCCAATCATGAGACTCATCCCACCAGGTTTCAGTGATGCCTATTATATCATATTTGCTTTGTTGTACTAGGAGTTTGAGTTCATCTTGCTTATTTCCCATGCTCTGTGCATTAGTGTAGAGACATCGCAGACCATGGGTCCCTTTTACTTGCTGCCTGTGCAAGTTTTTTTGCCTCCCACTGTTGGATCCTTGCACTTTTTTTTCTTGTTTCCTCTATGTCAGTTTGACTATTTTCGCCATCCCTTTCGCCTTCCTTAATATTGTCTCCCTTCCCCTCGGAACTCAGTTTAAAGCCCTCCTGATCAAGTTCTTGAGACTGTTGGCAAAAACATTTCTTCCAACTGGCGTGAGATGCAACCCGTCTGTTGCAAGAAGTCCCTCCTCGTGGAACCGCAGCCCATGATTGAAGAATCCAAATCCTTCTCGGCGGCACCATCTGCGAAGCCAGTTGTTCACATCCGCGATTTTCCTCTCCCTTCCTGGACCATGCCCTTCAACTGGCAGAAGAGACGAGATGACAACCTGTACATCCATTACTTTCAGCTTCCTACTAAGCGCCTCGTAATCCCTTTTGATGTTCTGAAGGCTGTGTCTTGCAGTATCATTAGTTCCCACGTGGACCAAAAGGAAGGGGTATTTGTCAGTAGGCTTGACCAGTCTTGTCAGCCTCTCTGTCACATCACGGATCTTTGCACCTGGAAGACAACACACCTCTCGAGACATCTTGTCAGGCCTACAAATCACTGCTTCTGTACCCCTCAGCAAGGAGTCCCCCACTACGACCACACGCCTCCTCCGAGGCTTAGCAGCAACTGTTCCCTCGGGTGGAACTCTCAGGCTCCCCTGCTCTGTCTCTGAAGTCTGTCCATGCTGCTCTTCTTCATCCTCCTTGATAAGGGAAAGAGCTTCGAATCGATTCTCTAGCTGCAAGCTCCCAGAACAATCCCTTCTTGGCTTACTTCTCTTTGTGACATTCCTCCAGCTGTCTGCCTCCTGTGTTTGGCAAGTGACCTCTTCCACCCTAGCATCTTCCTCTGCGTGGTACTCATCCAAGATTGTTAGTTCTATTGTGTCCAGGAAATCCTCTTGTTCCCTAATATGCTGAAGTGTAGCTACTCTGGACTCCAGCTGCTGCACTTTCTCCTCCAAGAGTGCTACCAACTTGCACTTGGTGCATGTGAAGTTCTCCACTTCTGTAGGGAAGAAGAGAAACATTCCACAAGAGTTGCAGGTGACTGCAGCAGATCCCTCGTTGTCCATACTGCAAAGTCTTTACTAATGACTATAACAGTCAATCTACTGGAAATACAGTGGGTCCTTGGTATACGTGGGGGATCCGTTCCGGACCCCCCCGCGTATACCAAAATCCGCATATGCTTAAGTCCCTATTGTCCCCAATGGCGGCGTGCGTGCACGCATGCCGCCATTGGGGACAAAAGTCCCTGGCTTACCCTACCCTTTCCTTCCCTCCCTTCCTGCCTCCCTCCTTCCTTCCCTCCCTCCCTTTCCCCACTTACCTTGCTCGTCGCCGCCACCGCCGCCACCGCCGCCGCCACCTCTAAGTCGCCGGTAACGGCGGTGGCGGTGGCGGTGGCGGTGAGGCCATATTGAGAATTTTAGTTTTCTTTAAGTCAACAACTCTACTCAAGTGGCATCAGGTTAGAATCAGGTATTGAAACAGAACCTTGCCTTTAAGTATAAGATAGCAGCCAGGACATTCCTTTAAAGTAGTACAGTCGGCCCTTCTTATATGCGGATTTGCCTTCCGCGGATTTGAGCATCCGCGGAAGGCAAACCCGGAAGTTGTCCCCAATGGCAGTGCACGTGCACACGCGCCGCCATTGGGAACAAAAGTCCCTGGCTTAGCCTCTCCTTTCCTTCCCTCCCTTCCTGCCTCCCTCCTTCCCTCCCTCCCTCCCTTTCCCCACTTACCTTGC
>NC_056523.1:123791484-123792974 GCF_019175285.1 Sceloporus undulatus | reverse complement strand
CCTTGTTTGTCGCTGCCGCCGCCGCCACCACCTCCAAGTTGCCGTTACCGGCGGCGGCGGTGGCGGCGAGGAGGCATGGCCCTCGGCCTCCGCGGGAAGGCCGGGCAGTGCTGGAGGCCAAAGGGCCTCTAGGCAGCCACCCGATCCTTTTGCAGAGGCGGCGGCCACGAGGAGGCCGAAGCCTGGCCTCCAGGCCGGCCTCCTTGCAGATGCAGCCTCCACAGAAGGGCCGGGTGGCTGCCTAGAGGACCTTTGGCCTCCAGCACCGCTCAGCCTTCCCGCAGAGGCCGAGGGCCATGCCTCCTCACCGCCACCGCCACCGCCACCGCCGGTAACGGCGACTTAGAGGTGGCGGCGGCGGTGGCGGCGGTGGCGGCGACGAGCAAGGTAAGTGGGGAAAGGGAGGGAGGGAAGGAAGGAGGGAGGCAGGAAGGGAGGGAAGGAAAGGGGAGGGTAAGCCAGGGACTTTTGTCCCCAATGGCGGCATGCGTGCACACACGCCGCCATTGGGGACAATAGGGACTTAAGAGGGTACGCTCTGGAAGGTGGTATATAAAGCTAGTCTGCTAGCTCCTGTAACGGACCCCCTCTTAAAGATGGCAGGTGCTTGGATTTTACTTATCCCCCCCCGCTGCCACCTAATTACGCTGCCACCATTTATGTACCGGATGTCCAAACCACAAGCCTTCTTTTTTTATGGCAAGCACCTGGGACTTCTGTTATCCCACCGCTGCCACCAATTATGTAACTGTTACCCTCTTTTTTATGCCTGGCGGTAGGGTCTTTTCTTTATATAGTAGCGTGGAGCTGATATGTATGACTGACAGACTTTTATGTAAACCAAAATATAAACTTTATTAAACAGAATGGTTGAACATCTCTTTCTTGAACTGAATAATATTATGTAATTGCTAGTTCAGGCACAGGTTACTTAGTTACACTTGTATTATTTGACTCGGCTACTTTCACTTTACTTTTCCCTAGATATCCCTCTATCACCTAGAGACTTTCCTGCCTCTCTTTAGACAGTTTGTTCTCTTAACTCAGCCACCAAGGCTAACCATATCCCACAGGATATTACACTCCAGTCCCTCACTCTCCTAGAGGTCTGGCAGTGCAACGGTAGAGAGCCCTTACTACACAGACTCTACCCCTAACCGTCCTTCTCGAGCCCTGGAACCCTCCCTCTCAGGATTCCAGCCCCTAACTAACACATTCCCGCAGGTACTCCTGGACCTCAGTCCTCTCTCTCCAAGATTCTAAACCCTTAACTGCTGTTCTAAACTGTCCCGGTTCCAACTGACTCCCCAACTGTCAGTTCGGAATCTTCAAAAGGCTACAGGCTATTGGCTGGCCCTCAGCTGCCTTCTGATTGGTCAGCTGGGAGTGCTCTCTGTTACAGCTCCGCCCCCTTGTGACTCACAGATGTGAGTCACAGGGGAAGGGAGACAATATTAAGGAAGGCTCCGCCCCTTCAGCAACAAGCACAC
>NC_056523.1:123751097-123791474 GCF_019175285.1 Sceloporus undulatus | reverse complement strand
GGTCTCAATATGGCTGCCCAGCTGCTCCTCTCCTTCTCCTCTCTCTGGCCGGACTGTTCTGGAAGGCTCTGGAAGGTGGTATATAAAGCTAGTCTGCTAGCTCCGCCCCTTGTGACTCACAGATGTGACTCACAGAAGCTCCGCCCCTTCAGCAACAAGCACATGGTCTCAATATGGCTGCCCAGCTGCTCCTCTCCTTCTCCTCTCTCTGGCTGGACTCTCCTCTCTCTGGCTGGAAGAAAGGTCTGAAGACAGTTCATCAAGGCTAGAGGTCCCTGTCACATCAGAAGGAGAGATCTAACAGTGGCCCCTGGGATGCTTTCCTGGGGGCTATATAGGACAGTTTGAATTATTAGAACATAACATTTTATCATTTCCTCCTTTAAAGTCTGTAAGATCTTCCTTTCCTTCCCTAGACAATTGAGTCTGTGCCTCTAAAAACACAAGGCAAAGCTAAGAAGAAAGGTTAAAGCATTGGTGGATTTAAAAGGAGGAGACCTAAGGGGGAAAGAAATTCTGGGTGTTTATAATTTGTTTATTTTTTTATTATGAGAGCATGAATGGTGTAGGGAAAGTGGGGAGAGAGAGAGATTTCTCCCATAATTCCAGAATTCAGAGATTCCCGATGAAGTGTCTAGAGAAGAGAGTGACAGCATATCAAAAGAGAACTTGGAGGGAAAAACTACATTTGGGCTATAGTCCCCATAATGCCCTATCCAGTTGGCTCAGAACTTTTCCAAACTCTGGATCCAAGGATGCAGTTCTTCATACAGTACATATTGGATTTACACATTTTCTGCCAGATGTTGTGGGGAGAGTGAGAGGCGAACAACAAGAAAGAGCTCTTGCTTTCATTTCTTGGCTTTCTACAAGTTATCTGATGGACCACTGTGGGAAAAAATGCTGCACTACATAGATCTTTAGGCTAGAATCCAATACAGTCGGCCCTTCTTATACACAGATTTTTTATACACGGATTCAAGCATCCACAGTTTGAAAATGTTCAAAAAAGTATAAATAACAAATATCAAACCTCGATTTTGCATTTTTTATAAAGGACACCATTTTGCTATGTCATTATATTTAATGGGACGTGAGCATACACAAATTTTGTTATACACGGGGGATCTTGGAACCAAACCCCAGCGTATAACAAGGTCCACTATACATACTTGCTTGGAATGTGATTAGTTATGCTTTTTCAATGGCACTGACTTTTAGCAATTTATCACACAAAGGAGATCGGGAGTTTATCCTGTGAATATCCTGGAAAAATTGTGTAATAACGTGGAATGATTTCACACAACATTGCACAAAACTCGCCATTAAAGTGGTCCCAAAGAAGCATCAATGCACATCTTTTTACTTCTGGGATTTCAGTAACAATGCATTTCCGATATCACTTCATTTGCATAATTGCTTGTGATAATCCTTCACGCAATTACTCACTATTTTTGCTTTATTTGTGGGATGTATTAAATGCTCTTTAATCTCTCTTTAATGCCAAAATTAGCCCCAGTGTGATAAACTCCTTAAAGTCATACAGGAATTATAATAAGGCCGTTCAGAAAGAGGAGAGACCAAATGGAGCCTTGCTTACCAATTTTGCCTTTGATGTAGCCTGGTAGAATGGCTGTTGCTAATATATATAGGTCTAAATGTAATGCAAAATGATTTCAATTCTCAGGGCTCATGCTGCTTGGGTACCAACAGTACAAATATAACATTTCTCATCTAGATAATGGAATCATAATGTTGGAAGAGACCACAAAGGCCATCCAGCTTAATCCTGTTCTGCCACATGCAGTGAAAAGACCAACAAAGCAGCCAATCACTAGCCAGAGGCCATAAGCCAATCAGATGGTGGCTGGGGAAATTTAAATACTCCATGTAGCAATTGGTTTAGTCAGTTGGGTTTGGAATCTAGAGAGGGAGGTTCTGGGGAGTCTAGAGGAAAGACTGTTGATAGAAAGGGGCTAGTGCTTGTCAGTGATGGTTGGGGTAGAGTCGTAGGAAAAGGCGCCCTTTTGTTAAATATATATATATCCACGACTCTGGGAAAGGGAGCGGCTGGAGTAGACTGTCCTGAGGGATATCGTTGGCCTGTGCAGCTGTCAGATCTAAATTTAAGGGAGTGGGTCTTAGCTATAAGGAAGTGGTGATTTAGAGAGAGAGAGAGAGAGAGTTATAAAAACAATGGTAACTGTAACAAAGCAGAAAGCAACAAATACATGAAACATCTTATCAAAAACAACATAGAAAAACCCTCTTATAAATAAAGTTTGACTTGGGTTTTTTTAAAAAGAAGTACACGCCTAGATTTGAGTTAATACTATGCTACTCACGTTACAAAACACTGGTGGCAGAGGTGGGATAAGAAAAATCCCAAGACTGCCATCTTAAAGAAGAATACTAAGGTGAAGATTTGGCAGGCACCCTTCGTACCACACAGGAATACACAGTCATAGAATCATAGAGCTGGAAGAGACCACAAGGGCCATCCAGTCCAACCCCCTGCCATGCAGGAAATCTACATCAAAGCATACCTGACAGATGGCCATCCAGCTTCTGTTTAAAGACTTACAAGGAGGGAGACTCCACCACACTTCAAGCAAGTGCATTCAACTGTTGAACAGCCCTTACTGTCAGTAAGTTCCTCCTAATCAAAGCATTCTTCACAGATGGCCATCCAGACTTTATTTAAAAACCTCCAAAGAGGTTCCAAGGCAGCATATTCCACTGATGAACAGCTCTTACTGTCATGAAGTTCTTCCTAATGTTTTGGTGGAATATCTTTTCCTGTACTTTGAATCCATTGCTCCTTGTCCTAGGGCTTTATCATACCAGCCCCATCCTTGCTTCAGTCATGGAAAAAAATTAAAATGGCAATGTACGGCTTTTATTGTTGAATTTACTGCAATACATTTCTTTCACATGACTGGGGGGCTGATGCCCTCATCGTGCTCCTTTCCCATCCTGTCCCTTAACTCTGCCTTCCCTCATCCCCTGGCAGGTCTTTGAGTCCCCCCCCCCAACTTTTCTTGTGCAGTTTCGGAGCTCTGCGGCTCCAATTTAATGCTTTAATCTTAAAAAAAAAAACCTTGAGGCTGCGGAGCTCCAAAATAGTGTAAAAACCTGAGGGGAGGAAAAAATAAAAATAGTGAGAGGGGGAAAAGGGGAGGAGGGGATAGTGACACCATGTGACTGCCAATTGCACAAATGCCCCAGAAATGGCTTTTTGCACCCCACGCATCGTGCAATTGGCAGCTCATTCATGGGCTTCCCCTGTGAATGAGAAGGGATAGCTGGGGGATGGGACAGGTACAGGAGGGAAGTGGTGTCATGCAATCAGCCTTGCTGATGCTGCTTCCCTCCAAATGAAATCGCAGTTTAAAAGCCATGTATGATAAAACGTCTAGTCTCTAGAGTAGCAGAAAACAAACTTGCTCCATCCTCAGTATGACATCCTTTCAAATATTTAAAAATGACTATCATATCACCTCTTAACCTTCTCTTCTTCAGGCTAAACATAGCGAGCTCCCTAAGTTGCCCCTGGCAGAACGTGGTTTCCAAACATTTCACCATTTTAGTCACTGACTTCTGGACACACTTCAGTATGACAACATCCTCTTAAATTGTGGTGCCCAGAACTGGACACAGTATTCCAGGTGAGGTCTCACCAAACCAGAATAGAGTGGCACTATTACTTTTATCAATATATAGAGGGTTGGGGAGGGAGAGGGAGTGATCTCAGTGTTCTCAAGTTTCAGGAAATATTTATTTATTTCCATACTTACTTATTTTATATGCCTTCTTTCTCCCACAGTGGGATCCAAGGTAGTTCACAGAAGGAAATAAATTAAAATTTTCCAATGCAATTTTAAAAACAATGAAAACAATTGAAATTATTTTAAAATGTACAAAATGTAAAATAAATGTAAAAAACACACACCTCAGTAAAAAATCCTCCTTGGCACAGCTGCATATTAAAAGCCTGCTTAAGCAAAAATGTTTTTCCCTGCTGGTGAAAGGAGAGCAGGGAAGGGGCCATCCTGGACTTCTGCAGAACGGAGTTCTAGAGGGTGACAGCAGCCACTGAGAAGGTGAGCCTCTGATGGCAGAGGGACTGAGAGATTACCTTCTGCTGAAGATCTTCGGCATTCTTGCAGGTTCACATGGAAGTATTGGTTTTGTGACAATATTTGGGGCTTCCTGTGTGGAACACACAACAGAGGCTGCAGTTGTCTTCATGACTTGCTCAATGGACTTCCCATGGGTTAACCAACTGGTTAACCACTGAGTGAGCAGAATATGAGACCAGGTACTTCTGTGGTCTGATTCAACAGCACACTTTTATGTTCTTTGTATGGAAACCATAAGTTTTGAAGGTGTGAAATCTGCACAAACCCCACACTGTTGATGGTACAAAAGTCAAGTCAAAATTCCACCAAGGCCAACATTTGATCTCTGATAGAGGCCAATCAGGTTCTTTTCACAGAGGATGATGCTAAGAGCTGTTCACATTTTGTTTGTCTGCAGTACATGGTAGTCAGAGATGCATAGCTAAAACAAAGAACTAAATGGCTATCAAAACTGACTTTCGTGTTTTACATGTTTATTTTTTATTTTTCTTATGTTTTTTTCAAAAATTAAACAGCAATAAATCAAACAAACAACATAACATGGATGTGATTTCATTGTAAATACTTATATCAATGAATAAACATCTGCGTATTAAAAGTTACTGTTCTACTGTCATTATTGGCGCATCAGTCAAGACATCTTTCCAAAAAACCCAAATTTGTGATGGAGGTTGTACATGATGTATGTTCCTCAAAGGAAATATATTTTTGTGTTGCTAATGGTGTTTTATTTTTATTTCCTGGACTTTATGACTCTTTGGCTCTATACAGACCAGTGCTTTGGGGCGACATGGGAGTGAAGTCGGGGTGTAGCATCATCATGATGCATACCCCGATTGTGCCCCCAGGGTACTGTGATGCTGCGCACGCTACTGTGCTCCTCCAGCACTGCGTCCATACGACACAGCACCAAAGGAACACCACATAGCCACACCACCATAGCTATCATGTCCTTAGGGCCGCAGCGTGAAGTTGCTGCGGCCCCGATCCGGCTAGGAAAGTGGCATCTGGAGGCCACCCCTTCGGGGCTGTATGTATAACCCCTTTGTCTCCCAGAACCCACATGGCCTGAAGGAGGAATTGTCAGTGCAACTGCTGGGGTCCAACAACCCTTGTCAGCAACTCAAACGAGTCCTGGGGTTAAATCAGACTCTTGGAGCAGAGCTGGCAAATTTCCAGAAGCCAAAGCATGGCTCCCAGAGTCCAATTGGGATGACAGCAACTGGATGTCTTCCAGGAACTGCAGCAATGCAGGAACCTCCAGAGACACATAGCAAAATGATGCTGTAGCTTCTTCTGATAAACCACCAGAGAAACAAAAGTCCCCCAAGTGCTCTTTATTCACAGTGCTATAATACAAAACTAGATCTCTAAAACTCCAAAACATACCAATCCTACTTCAAACCCACACCACACCCTTGCAACCCCTGGGTTTATATAGACTCCAGACCATGTGGTCTCCCAAACCCAGTGAGTTCAGGTGTGTAGCCATGTCATGTGTCTCCTGTGCAATCCAGACACATGTTTCATCATCCATGGCTACGTGCACTTGACACAATGAACTTCAGCTGTGCTAGATCAACCTTGCCACTCTGCTGAATGCTCATGGCCAAACACACAGACATCAAGCATTTCCCTGTGTGCTGTATTTTAACCCTTCAAATCTTGACAGGAATGGCTTGCCTACATGAATATCCTTCCATACCATCTTAACTGAGAGCTACAACAACAACAACATATTGACAAAATGAAGGCCTGTGACTCTAATATTATCATACTAATATTAGGGCTATACAGAGGATCGCTCCCAAGCGCCCTCTCAGGCCTGCTTCCAAACGTAAGCCCTGGTATACGGAAGATCACCGGGCGAGGAAGCGGCTAGAGCATCGCTGGCGGAGACACCTACGCTTAGCCGACAAGGCTCTCCTAGACCGCCTTTTGGAGGACTATGGAGAGGCGATACGAGCAGCTAAGAACTCGTTCTATGGTGCTCGTATCGCGTCCGCGGAGTCGCGTCCAGCAGAGTTGTTCAGGGTAGTCAGGGAGCTAACTCAGCTCCCTCCTGCCCTGAACCAGATCCTTGAACCTTCTAAGGCCTGCTGTGACCAATTTAACAACTTCTTCGCGGATAAAACCTCTTGGATAAGCGAAGATCTTAATGCCGGCATTAGGGCAGAACCTAGGGTAGAGGTATCCAGAGCCTCCGTGGACTCCATTAAACTGGATCAGTTTGAGTTGGTTAGTACCAATGATGTGGACAAGATCCTTAGAAGCATTCGGAAGACAACCTGCTCTCTCAATCCCTGTCCCTCATGGCTAGCGGCTCAGGGGGGACCGGTGGTAACCTCGTTGTTACACCGGATTATAAATACATCTTTGAGGGACGGGCAATTTCCATCCAGCTTAAAATTGGCCATTGTAAAACCGCTGTTAAAAAAGCCCTCCCTCGACCCCCTGATGCATAATAATTATTGGCCAGTTTCGCTATTGCCATTTTTGGGGAAGGTGATCGAGAGGGCGGTTGCAATCCAGCTTCAATTGATCTTGGAAGAAACGGATTATCTGGACCCATTTCAAACCGGCTTTCGGGCGGGTTACGGGGTTGAGACGGCCATGGTCGCCTTGGTCGATGATCTCCGTCTGGGCATCGACAGGGGAAGCGTGTCTCTGTTGGTGCTCTTGGACATCTCAGCGGCTTTCAATACCATAGACCATGGTATCCTTCTGGAGCGCCTGGTAGAGGTGGGAATCGGGGGCACTGTGCTCCAGTGGTTCCGGTCCTACCTCTCTGGGAGGTTCCAGATGGTGCAGCTGGGAGACGTGTGCTCCGATAAGAGGGCCCTTATATCTGGGGTCCCTCAAGGAGCCATTTTGTCTCCCATGCTTTTCAACATTTACATGAAACCGCTGGGAGAGATCATCCGGAGACATGGGGCGTGGGGTTATCAGTACGCTGATGACACCCAAATAGTCTTCTCTATGTCTCCGACTGATGCAGTGACTGAGGATGGCGTCTCTCCTCTCGTGGCCTGTCTGGAGTCGGTAATGGGCTGGATGAGGGAAAACCAACTCAGTCTGAATCCAGAGAAAACGGAGGTACTCGTGATAGGTTCTCCTGGCCCGGGGATGGCGGTGGTTCCACCTGTCCTGAACGGGATCACGCTTCCCGTGAAGGACTCGGTACGCAGTCTGGGGGTGCTCCTTGACTCGTCGCTCCTCCTTGTCATGGCGCAGTTTTCCGTGGAAGCACCAGGCCACGGCAAGGAGCCAGTCCAGCTACGCACGCCTCCCTGACCGTCCTTGCCCCAACTTGTCCCTTGAGGAAAACCAAGCTGTGGCAAGCAGTGGTGGTCCATGTGCTAGCTTGGCCCAGCTCCTTTCCATGACGTGCCCCCCTGCCCCCCTTGCTGCTGCTCAGTTTTCCTCAGCGGAGAACCAGGCTGTGGTGAGGAGGGGCGGGGCACATGTGCTCTCTCAGTCTGGCTCCTTGCTGTGACCCTGTTCTCCTGAGCTGTGACAAAGAGCTGGGCCAAGTGCATGCAGCCCCCCCACTCCTACTTGTTGTGGTAAGGAGGTGCGGGGGGGTGTGCACATCGGCTTGGCCCAGCTCCTTGCTTTGACCTGGTTCTCCCAAGGAAAACTGAGCCGTGGCAAGGAGGGGCAGGATGCCCCCCCAACCAGGTGTCACCCTCCTCTGCAGTGTCACCCGGTGCTCACACCCCACACCCCTCCAGTGACACAACTGGCTGTAAGTTGTTATTGACCAAGTTGATGAAGGGAAACCTTTTCTCTTCAAACAGCAATCAGCTATCATGCCCTTTTGATTATGTTGTACAAGTTTCAAATCTTTTGAAAGCCAGCAATCCTTGTACACAAGTGAACTGACACCATAAAATGATTAAGGTTTTATGAAGTGCATTTTCTACTAATAAATTTAATTGGGTGCCCCTAAACACCCATTCTTTTCACACCTTTATAGATCTCCTTATACCACCTTGGACCTCAGTTAATTCCCCCCCCCCCCCATTCCAAAACCTAAGCAATCCCAGCCTTCCCCACCTTATCCCCATTTCTGTGGACCTCTTCTGTGCAAGCAATAGTTCTGCAGTCAGCCTTTCCTATCTTGGAGTCTTCAGGGGTGTTGAGCCACAATATCCATCATTCCTATCTCAGGATGACACATAATACCTTCTGATCTATTTTTACAGTCTATATCCCACTTCTGAACTTGGCTTTTCAACTGCTACCTTCAGCTTTGGAGGGAATGGAGAGCCCAGTAAACCTGGACATAATGGTAAAGACAATGTCACTTTGTAAGTCAGTGAAAACTAGATGAATGCTTTGTGTTTTAAAAACAATAATGCTAGTCAAGCTTCTTTCTATACAATGCTGTAAACAATAAGGATAGTCCAGCTTCTACACCTCTACACCTGTAATGTTGTAAGGTTTTAACAACTGTTAAAGAACTTTAATCCTTTTATTGCATTTTATTCTTTTATTGTGTGATTTTTTTTAGTTTGCTTTGTTTTAATACTGTAATAGTTTAATTCTGTTTCCATGTTTTTTGTATATTTTTTAAATTATTTTACTCTTTTAAATAGTGAGTTACTTTAAGTCCTAACTTTAGACAAAAATTTAGGATATAAATGAATATAATAATATTCAACTTAGCAAAGTCACTCCTTCTGTAGCAGCTTGAGGGTTATTTGTTGTTGTTGTGTGCCTTCAAGTCACTCCTGACTTATGGTGACCTTAAATAATAATAATAATAATAATAATAATTATTATTATTATTTATCATATTATCCTGGGAGGGAGCGAAAGGACAGGCCCACGCCTTCGGGCCTGGCCTCAGTTAAGAAAAAGAGCCCTCCCTCCGGTCCATCTGCCTAGGTCCAGGCCTCAGAGGGAGAGAAGAATGCTGTACCTGATCCCCTCCCCCCCCCCCCTTCCCCTCTCCCTTTTTGTTTTGTCTTTTTTGATTGTAAGCCTGAGGGCAGGGAACCGTCTATTATCCCCACTGTTGTAAGCAGCCAAGATTCCCAGTGATTGGGCGGTATATAAATAAATCCTATTATTATTATTATTATTATTATTATTATTATTATTATTATTATTATTATTTTCTTATATCACGCCTTTCTCCCAATATAGAGACTCAAGGTGGTGAACAGCAAATTTAAAACAATACAGTTTAAAACAGTACAACAACATTAAAGTAACCCCATCACAAGGTTTCCTTGGGGGTACCTTTGCTTTCCTCTGAGGCTGAGGGAACGTGACTTGCCCAAGGTCCCCCAGCAGGGATTTGAACCCTGGCTCATTAAGAGCTAGACAGTGAAGAAAGCTGACAGGAAGAGAAAAAAAACCCTCATGTGAGATGTGGTGCAGAAGAAGAGTGCTGAGGATACGGTGGACAGCCAAGAAGTCAAACAAATGGATTCAAGAACAGATCAAGCCTGAACTCTCCTTGGAAGAGGATTAAACTGAGGCTATCATACTTTAGCCACATCATGAGAAAGCATGAATCATATGAAAAGACAATAATGCTAGGAGAGGTAGAGGGCAGTAAGAAAGAGAAGGAAACAATATGCTAAATCAGTCTCAATCAGAAAGGCAATGGGCCTCAGCCTTCAGGACACTGAGCAGAGCAGTTGAGAACAAGGGGTCTTGGAGATGTCTCATCCACCACGTTGCCATGAGTTGAAGGTGACTTGAGGGCAGTTAACAATAACTCGCAGAGTCATAGTCCAATGCTTAAACCACTACAGCACACTGGCTTGGGGAGGGAGGGGCTGGGGCTATTTTAGGGTGTGACATTTATTGGGCATCGGTGCAAAGACATGCACATCACATTCAGAAAAGCTCCCATAAGCTCTCAGAACAGAGTCACTAAGCTGCAGACATCCTCAGCTGCTTCCGGCCCTTGATGTTATGCACCATCCTTTTGAATGCTTGACTGCAGATTCTGCTTCCTGCAGTGCTCAGGGATAGGGAACAAACATTTCATTTCACTTTGAATCACACTGAAGCAGCCTTTATGCAAATTGATCCTGCCTCTCTTCTGAAGTGTGGTGGCTGTAGGCTTCTCTTTTGGCCTCGATTAAGTTGCATCTTATCACAAATCCTGCTGTGCACTGCCTGTATTACTGATATGCAATCATAAGCGTATGTGCCTGTCTGTTTAGATGCAGGTGCTGCTGAATATGACTATTCCAGAGTACGTAGTAGAAAGCATCTTCATGAACCTCTTTTTTAAAAAGAGTATATACTGTACCTGAGTGTATAAGGGGGATTTCCACCTTCTATATGGGGGCTATGTGGGGCTTCTTTTTCTGCTGATGTTGAAGTTGTTCCCAACTTATGATGACCCTAAAATAAACCTATCATAGGATTTTCTTGGCACAATTAGTTCAGAAATGGTTTTCCTTTGCCTCCCTCTGAGAGTGTGACTTGCCCAAGGTGAATTTGCATGGCCAAGAAGGGATTCAAACCCTGGTCTCCAGAGTCATAGTCCAACGCTTGAACCACTACACCATACTGGTTTTCTCCTCTCTTACTTTTCTGCTCCTACAAAAACAGGAGAGAAAATTATGAACCTCAGTCCAGAAACACAGAAAGCCTTGAACTGAAGTAGTGAGACATGTGTTCTGCCTCTCTTCACCCTGTGCTGGAGTTATGACACTTGGTAGCAACCTGACTAACCAAAAGACTATTTTTAACCAATATGTCTCCAGAATATTTACAAGTCAAATATTGTAGTACTCGCTAGCACACGGGAAACATCTGCAACCAACAGTGCTATCTCTCTGCAGAATCATCTTTTGTTATGCATGCTAAATAAATAAATAATGGCAGAGTATGTGTTGGTGGAAAGCAGCAAGTTGATAAAGAATTTACTCCCAAAGAAGGAATATTTTTTCATCAAACTGATTGAAAATTAAAATTGATTGTTTAACTAGCAGTACTACAGTGGACCCTTGGTGTCCACTAGGGGTTGGGTCCAGGAACCCCCATGGGTACCAAAATCTGTGGATGCTCAAGTCCCATTAAATACAGTGCTATTATACAATGGTGATGCTTATATAAAATGGCAAAATCATGGATTTTATATTTTTAAAAAATATTTTCAAGCCGCGGATGTTTGAATCTGTAGATAAAGAATCCATGGGTATAGAATGCCAACAATATTTTAATGAAGTCATTTTTTTTTTAATCTATGTATGATATCCAGTGTGGCATAGTGGTTTGAGTGTTGGACTACAACTCTGGAGACCAGGGTTTGATTCCCATTTGGCCATGTGAGTTGAACTGTGCTCATTATGAGAGTTTTTATGACTTTGGGGACAAGGATAAGGCTATCACCAGCACTCACCAATCCCATTGTTCATGGGGAAGGATTATCTGAAGTGACTGAAGTTGTACCCTGTAGTATTATCCCTTCCAGTATTTGCAACTGATAGTGAAAGAGCTATAATAAGGTGTGGGTGTTTGTTGACTTTTTTGTTTTGTTTGTACACTCATCCCTCCATATTTGCAGATTTGATATTTGCAAATTTGATTATTCATGGATTTGATTAATATGTTCTCTCTAGGAATATCTAGGTCCTCCAGTGCAACTCTATGGTCAACTTTAAAAGTTGCACTGGAGGGCCTAGAGATTTCTAGAGAGGTGTCCTCTCAGGTAAAAACACATTATTTTTGTTATAGTGTTTTGTTATAATGGCAATAGATGCAGCTAAGAAGTCCTTCTACTCTGCATCTATTGCATCTGCAAAGTCTCGTCCAGCAGAGCTGTTCAGGGTGGTAAGAGACTTGACTCACGTGCCCCCCACCCTGAACTCTTTATTAGAATCCACAAAAGCCTGCTGTGATGGTTTTAATAACTACTTTGCAGACAAAATCTCTCAGATAAGAGCCGATTTGGATGCTGGCCTTATGACAGAGGCGACAGAAGAGGTATCCAGCACCTCCGCCTATGCTGTTATTCTGGATCAGTTGGAGTCGGTTAGTACTGAGGATGTGGACAAACTCCTTGGAAGTATGAAAAAGACGACTTGCTCTCTCAATCCTTGCCCATCTTGGCTGGCCGTCCTGTGGGGGGATACCATCCAGATGCTGCTAAAAACATAATTAATGCATCTTTCAGGGAAGGCTGTCTTCCATCTTGCCTCAAAGAGGCAGTGGTTAAACCACTTCTAAAAAAGCCTTCCCTTGACCCCCTGGACAGAAACAACTACAGGTCAGTTTCGCTTTTACCGTTCTTAGGCAAGGTAATCAAGAGGGCAGTCGCCATTCAACTCCAAGCAGTCTTGGAAGAAACAGATTTTCTAGATCCATTTCAAATCAGATTTAGGACGGGTTATGGAGTTGAGACCACCATGGTCACCTTAGTTGATTATCTCTGTCTGGGCATTGACAGAGGAAGTGTGACCCTGCTGGTCCTCTTGGACCTCTCAGCAGCCTTCGATACCATTGAACATGGTATCCTTCTGGAATGCCTGGGAGAGTTGGGTATTGGGGGCACTGCTTTGCTCTACATGGGGCTACCCTCATGCCAACTTCAGAAACTCCAACTGGTACAGCCAGGCTGGTCATGGGCATATCCAGAACTGCCCATATTACACCAGTTCTAAAATCTTTCCACTGGCTGCTTATCAGTTTCCAGGCAAGGTACAAGGTGTTGGTTCTAATCTTTAAAACCCTACATGGCTTGGGTCCTGACTACTTGCGGGAGCGCCTACTTCCATACAATCCATCCCACACACTTCGGTCCTCTGGGAAGAATCTGCTTCAACCTAAGAAGACCAGACTTTCATCGGTGACCCAGAGGATCTTTTCATCAGCTGCTCCCAGGCACTGGAATGACCTGCCAGATGAGATCCGCCATATTACCACCTTGGAAGCCTTTAAAAAGGCTATTAAAATGGATATCTTCCAGCAGGCCTTTGATCCATTAGACTTGCCTCCCCCCTCTAATGATATCAATATTGTTCTAATATCAAAAATGATTGATACTATCCCCCCATCCCCCCCCCCCATTTCTTGAGCTAATCTGCCTGAAATTTTAGTTTTTTCCCTATAGGACAGTTTTAAATTTTGATGTTTAATCTCTTTTATGGGGTCATCATTGTTTTTATTATGGGGGGAGGGTTGGGGTTTGAGGGTTTTTAAACTGTAATTTTTAATTGTTTGATGTTTTAATTATACTGTTGGAATCCACTTTGATACCTTGTGAAAAAGTGGAATACAAATAATAATAATAATAATAGTTTGCATCAAAGGCAAGTTGTGGATTGGGATTTTTTAATATACTCTTTGTGCTTCTGGGGGACAGTTCCAGCTAAAATACTGAATGGTGAATTTCTGGCATTGTGACTTCAATAAAGTTGTGTTCTGGTTCATCATACAAGAGTCATTAATTGCACAAGGACGCTGAGTTCACTGTTCTGACAGTATGTGACTATTGATTGCAGAGAGACTCCATTTTCAATGAATAAAAGAATTTTATTTAGAAATATGCAAAGGTGCATGCAACCTCACAAAACCAATGCAACTTCAGGAACCATACAAGACTAACAGAAAGGTGTGAAAAGGTGATTAACAAGAAATTGGGACTTAGAAGGGTAATAATTATCAGTCATGAACAGAGGGTTTCCATGGAAGATGGAGAGTGGCTCAGACAAAATCTGAGCATGCTACAGAGAGGAAAGCTTCAGTCTGTGGGACAGAACCTCAATTTGTAGTAGATTTATGCACAAAGTGGCCTTGTATGGGGTGGACATTTATATTGTGTTTTACATCTTGAGGAATATTTATCGTTCCCACACAGTGCAACAAAAACCTGATGGCCTTCTTTCCATGGAACGAACAACAGGATTCCAGAATGATTAATGGTTTTAAATGTGAAATAACAAAACATTGATTGGATCTGAGACAACCCCTGCATGGTTGGAGAGGAAGAGGTGAATAGGGACACAGCCTGGGGTGAGAAGGAAATATGGTCTTTTACTGCTTTGCAGTGGGACTCACTCAGTACCTATTGTAAAATGATGTACAGAAAGCCTGCCGGGACGGGGGAGGACGGAATGATCAGCAAACCTATTTAACCTTTATTTAGTGCTGTCTAGATCCTCCACATGTCTTCAAGGCAGTGTGCCTTTTCTATGAGAAACTTTCTTATGTTCCAAACATTATTGTGACCTTTTAAAAACATACCTGACTCTAGATATCAAATATGAAAATATGAAACCCCATATTCCTGATAGAGGGGTGTATGGTAGACTAACATCTGGTAAATCACCATGTTGCATATCCTTCTTTTTTTTAAAAAGGGAAGTGAGTTCCAGGGTAATATTTTGTTTGCATATGGGAAAATGCATTCCTGCAGCTAGAAAACTAATGTGGGTTTTCTGGCAAGGATTTTAGGATGGAACTCCCCCTCTTTTTTTAAAAAAAGGGCATGCATTTATTACATTTATAGTGCTCCACCTTTCCTTAAAGGGGTTGAAAATTCTCTCTTTCACCCTATGATTTTGCCCTCACAGCAACCTTTGAAATGCATCTGGCAGAGAGATAATCCCCCAGTGAACTTTATGGCTGAATAGGGTTTTGAATCCAGCTCTAGCTTCCCACTAGTTAACTACTGCACATCACAATATACATTAATAAACTAAATCTAGCATCATCTATGTAGATTACATTCTAGCAATGCATTCAGCATGCTGGGGAGACCCTTGGAAGCCATCAAGTGAGCCTGAGCTTAGAAAAGTTACATTTGAACTAAAACACCCAGCATCCCTAACCAATATGTCCAGTGTAGTCCCCCAAAGGAGTGTTTAACAATTCTGACCCCTACTGGGTGAAGTACATTTGCTGGAGGAGAGCAGCCAGTTGATGGATTTCAAATGAGCTTCTGCAGGTATTTTGCATATGAGAACTCAGCTAAAAGAAGGAACTGAAACTAGGCGTAGCCAAAGTTGGTGAAAAGAAGTGGCTGGGGCACTTAATGAATGGAGCTGAAAGGGCTGAAAACATCTTCCCTTCTTACGAATCTCACAGCCAGGAAGAATGGCACAGGAAGAGCAGTATGGAAACTGGTGGTCTGCTCCCCAGCATCCAAGTACCATGACAGCATCACAACAGAAGGGTAAGATCAGAATTGGGGCAGAGGGAGGGAACATAGAAGCAGAAGCACTTATGTTGTGCATGGCTATGATATGTGGAACATCTGGACTACTCATTGTACAGCAGTGGTTCTCCAGACTTATTTTCAGTCTGACCATGGTACCACTTAGAAAATGAGAGACAAAAAACCACAGAATAATGGAAGTAATGACAACACAGCTATTAGGTAATATAAGTAGTTTCCATATCTTTAAAAATGTTCAATAGAAGTAATGAATTCAAGTCTCATTCAAGTTTCATAAGATGAGTGACTCAGAAAATTCATCAAGAATTATTATTTATATTGTTAAACAACTAAGAAGCTTAACCAGGAATATATTAATGATGGAATAATTAAGCTTTAAAAAAATAACACTTTCATGTTGTATAATTAACATGGAAAGCTAACAATCAGAGATATTAATAATTAAATTCTCCTGTCTGATATTGATTCTAAGGTAACTTATAAGGTTTCACTGTTTGCCTCAGCAGCAATCAAAATTTGGGCAAGGGTAATAGTGGACATTGCAGTTGATTGCCATGGGGATGATCTTATCTAAACTTTGAAGTTGTTTTTAATGTTGTTTTATTTAATTGTATGGAATTTTATTATGTCTAATGTATAAAATTTGGATGTTAGTTATTTGATGGAGCATTTTATAATTCTGAATTTCTGTCATCGGTTTTACATTTTAATCATGTGAATGGCCTTTGGCTTAAGCATTAATAAAAATTGAAATTAAATAATACAGTAATTAAATTAATTCCCAAATAGACCTGGTTTTGCTACAGATCTGTCAAGCTCTCATTAACCTGCTGCTTCTTAAGACATCATCATTAGGCCCTGTCCTGCTCCTCAGAGTAGCAACTAAGAACTTACCATTTCCCACCCATGTGCCCATTCCCCAGGGAACCATAATAGATCAAGGAAAAATT
Organism: Sceloporus undulatus; assembly: GCF_019175285.1. NCBI lineage: Eukaryota > Metazoa > Chordata > Lepidosauria > Squamata > Phrynosomatidae > Sceloporus > Sceloporus undulatus. Next base: position 123,775,230 of record NC_056523.1, on the reverse strand, counting down.
GCTGTAATCACTGCAAGAGTAAGCATTAGAAAACTGATTACTTTACCCCACTGCTCCTTCTTATAGCCGCACAATACCTCATGTCCCACTGATCATGCATATCACCATATTTACCAGTTTTTCTCAAATCCAGGTTATTTCAACTAATACTCATTGACATCATTAGCTGTTCTAGATTGCCAGCTCTTTCCTTCCTTCCTTCCTTCCTTCCTTCTTTCTCTCTCTCTCTCTCTTTCTCCTCCTCCTCCTCCTCCTCTTCTTCAAGGCATGTCTCTAGCCCATGGGTAGAAATCATGCAGCCATCCAGATGTTTTTGGATTGTAACTCCCACCATCCATTACCAATAGCTATGATGTTTGGTCTACGGTACTTGAAGTTGCAGTCCAACAACATCTGTTGGGCCTCAGGATTCCCATCCTTGCAGTAGCCCTTGTAGAATCTGAGAGATGTAGCAAAATATGCACTTACTATTCTACTCAATTGTTTTGCAAGACATGAGACTGTAACTACCTTTAACCGTGTTTAGGCAATGAATAAAGACACACTTATGACTGAAATTTTCATAGTAGTATGCATTTAAAATTGTAGAGTGATCTACTGATCTCTCTACCACATACAGATATTACTATGAAAGTTTTCTAACTGACTGTCTCTGTGAGCCAGCTTGGGTCCCACTCTTCAAGAAAGGCAGCATACAGATGATGATAATGTGTGTGTACTACTCTTGCTGTTATTTAATTTGTTGCTGTTGTTGTTTTGCTTTTATACTGCCTATGGTTTGTTAACTGAAATAAAGGCATTCATTCATTCATTCATTCATTCATAATGATGGTGGTAGTGGTGGTTATTTGCACACTGCATGCTGCCATGACATGTAGCATTGCTATTAAAGGGTTAAAATGGTAGTGTTCAGACCTAAATTCTGAATGAAAAGTGATAAGAGAAGATAGAACAATGTCTTGTGTTCCTCATTCTGTGTGTCTCTCTTTTTCATATGTGTGTGTGTGCGCGCACACACACATACACAGACATTTTATATAGTAAAATAATAATAAAACTTCTATTTATATACCGCCTTTCCATCCGATCAAAGTGGTTTACATCATTAAAACTCTATATGATCCAAGTCATAGTACAATATATCGAACAATTCATACAATTCCAAAAATACTATCAAAATTTTTAAAACATATATAACATATATAACAACAGTCGGGCATTAGATAAAAAACTCCATCCATAGGGGCCAAATTCTACAAATCGGGGGGGGGGGGGGGGGGGGTTATGCTATCTGGAAGAGATAAGTTTTTAATACCTTCTTAAAGGTTTCCAATGTCGAACTCAGTTGTATCTCTTTCGGAAGTGCTTTCCAATGAGTTGGGACTATTGCAGAATAAGCTCTTTGGTGTGTTGCTGCCAGTCTTACTTTTGGCCATTCAAGGACATATTTTAACCTTCTTCTCTGCTTCTGACTCAGAAAAAACATGCAGAGGAGCTGTTGCCCATGGAAATAACACAAGACATTGTTTTTTGGATGGGTAACAGCTCTTTTGCATTTTTTTTCTGAGCCAGAAGGAGGCTGATCCTGTGTGTGTGCGCTGGTGTGTGTGCGCATGTGTGTGCGTGTGTGCGTGTGTGTGTGTGTGTGTGTACGAGAAAGAGAAAGTAAGAGAATGAGGTTGTCTCCATACTGCATAATTAGAGTACCTTCATATCTATTTTACTGCCATGGAATTCTGGGATTTATAATTTGGTGGGGTTTCTTATCATTCCTTAGTGCACTTCTCTGAAATACAGCATTACACTTCTCTAAAATATAAATATCTCATCAAATTACAGATCACAGGGTTATGTGGAATAGAGCCAAAGCAGTTAAAACAGAATCAAAAAGATAAAAATGTATAGTGTGGATAGACACTGAGAGAGTAGGAAGGGTGCCCCTTCAGGATTGCTTTTTCTTTCTGGGATACAATCCACCCTGTATCAGTTTCTCCAGGAGGAAGCTTCAGTGAGCTAAACAGTATTTATTTCTGATGTCTGCAACATGCATAAGACTGATTTTTAAAAAACAACAACAATGGTAACAATGCCAAAATTGGGGAGATTTCTGCACATGCTGAGAAAGGGTTGATCCTCACTCGTTTTTCAAAACAGAATCCTGTTCGTTTTAGGGTGTTTTTGAGCTTACAAAACACTTTCCCTACATTAGCTCAATAAATCTAAAAGCAAACCTTGAATCCCAGTTTGGGAGAAAGGTGAGAATAAAAAAAGTAATTAATTAATTAATTAATTAATTAAAACTCACCCTCAGTGAGGTCAGTATTCTTCCCATTTTGCCAATGGAATGGTTGTACTGGAGGTTTTTGCTCAGTAGTTGTTCATGTGTGCTACTTCATCTGCTTCAAAATGTTTTTTGCTACTCCTTCTTGCACATTCTGGGTTTGGGAACTTTTTGCTTTGAAACCCTTCTCTGGCTCTGAAACAGGTACTTAATAACTTGAGTTATCTGCTTGCTTACTCACTTGTGTGTGGCTGTGGTACCCTGGCACTGTGCTTCTGTGTACCAGTTTTTGGGGAAAACGAGACAGAGAGTTCAATTGTATTTGCATGCTGCTGGTAGGCTTCCCTTAGGCAACTGGTTGGCCTTTGTGAGGATGGCATGTCGTATTAGATAGCCAGATAATACTAAGAAGTAAGAAAGCATCCACCATGGTTTTTCTTTTGTTCTTATTCTGTGGACATGGTAAAAGTCCACACACACTGACAACTTTCCCTGCTCTGAAATGGTTGTTTACGGCTCTCTCTCTCTCTCTCTCTCTTTTGGCTGACTTCAGTTCCACATTTAGCAAGTGTTGACACCTCAAGCAGGATCTCAAGCTTTGTGGCATTACTATTTCTGTGCCTATATATGTGTTGAATATCATCATCTGCTATCATAGTTAAAAGTACTAGAGCCCTGTAAGAAAAAAAAGATGGCTAAGGGGTTATTCAGACAGCTTTTTTTAGTGTAACAATGCAAATAGTCACTCTCTCTCATGTATTTCAGTTTTGTTGTTCACACTATAAACCACATCTATTCACATTTCTGTGAGTTCTGTTGATCACATGTGCCAGCACTCAAATAAAGATGGAATCAATGATGCAGATGTATTTGAAACATGTTCAAGGTACATAGAGTTTTATCCAGCTTTATCCCAGGCCTATTCAATTGGTTTTTCACACAGCCAACAATGCAAATCTTTTAGAAAAACTCAGGAAAATACACGAGATCGATTCTTGTGGGTTAAGTGTGTTTTTGGCAGCCCCTCCCCAAACCCAATCGGGTGCAAATGCATGTGAACAACAAAGATTCAAAGATTCTACCTGAATTATTTTCACCATTAGAATAACCGCTAAAAAGAAAAGAGAACAAAGCAGTATTCAGATACCATCGGTAGTACATATTGCCTGTGGGCATCACATCGTTTTGCCTATGTACCTACAAAGAAACAAAGAATTAGATGGTCACTACATAATTCACATGAGAAGCAATTAATCTGCAAATAATTTCAAAGTATATTTTTCTGTTTGTTGTTTAGTTTGCTTAAAATATTGGATAATGTTACAAAATAAGGAACTGTTACAGTTGGAAGGTTTTGATTTAAGATTTGGTTGGAATGGGGGTTCTTTGGTATGACAAAATCAAGATAAATACTCAGTTTAATAATCATTATGTTAGAAAAACTTTATTAAGACTATGGAATAAAATATAAGGCAATAAGTTGCTCAAAGATACGTCTGTGGACTTCTCCACATGAGACTTTTTATGCAAGAGAAAAGAGTCAAAATGATAAAGGCACTACATACAGAGATCTTTTAATACTTGAGAAAAATGAATATTGAATGAAATTTATAGACGACGTATAAGTGAAATAAGATTCAGTGATATTTGTATAGGTAATTGTCTGAGCAATTTAAAATGGATAAGAAATTAAATGGCTTTGATACTGCTAGATCAGAATTTGAAATGCAATGACTTTCAAATGATGATAACTTAATACTAACATGAGTAAAAGGTTCTTAAAAATTGAGAAAGTAAAAGAGTGTCTGGTGAAATGGGCGTAAAATATTGGCCATAACATACAAATGGACCAATGGGAAAATATATGGAAAAAAGGTTTGAAATTTACATTGAGTTATGATCTAAAGGAGAACTTCTACAAGATTATGTATCATTGGCATTTAACTCCAGAAAAGATTTCCAAAATGTATAAAGACACATCTAATCTATGCTGTAAGTTATTCTTCAGCACTGTCTAAGGAAAGTATCTTTTTCACACTAAGATATCTTTATTCCAGGTGAGTGATGATGGACATTAGCCCTTGCTTTTAACCCTGAACCCCCCCCCCCCCCGGTAAGAAACTGCAAACCAAAGGAATCTATTGATATTTATTTGAAATAAAGCATGCTGTTTATACTAAATAAAAACCACTAAACTTGTTCTCAGATATAACACCACTGTTTGGCACACATCTTTAGGATAATTTCCACCTTCAACCGTGCAACATTTCCTGGAAATTTTGGGGATGCAGGGGGTACAGCCTGCACCAGGTGATACCCCAGAAGAGGGGTAACACTCAGTTGGGCTCTCCTCCCATTGCATCCGTCCTAGCTTTGCTGTGGTGGTGGACACCTCCTCATGAGGAGGCCTTTGCAGCGGCAGTGGAAAGACCAAGCATGCCCTCTTGGCTGCTGCCCCCCCCCTGCATCCCATCCCATCCTGCCTGGGTGACACCCAGGGTGGGGACGCCACTGTAAAGCAGTATATGGTCATTCATAACAGGAACAGGGGTTGGAGGAGGAATCCAAACCCTTGGCCAATAATGTGAGCTGCAGGAGGACTCTCCCAATAGAACACAGATAGCCATCCCTAGAGAGTACCTGTAGAGTCCATCCATGTAGGGGCTTCGAAAGGTAAAATGCCAAATAGTGGGAAAATGGAAAAGATTGACCACTTTAAGATTCTTAAAAATGAAAAAGTGAGAGCGTGATTATGGTACCTGAAGATCTGAGCAGTTTGTAACAGTGAAGAAATGGAAAAGTTTGTTCCTACATGTTCTTCTGCTTAGTGAATTTTTAAAATTGAAAACTATTCAGCTACTATGCCCTTGCAGGAGAGGTAAACATCTCCAAGGGCATATTAGAGAGTAAAACAGAGAGGTAAACAGCTGCAAAGGCCTGTGTTAAATTTGTTAGTTTAGCATGGCAAAAACTGTGCTACTGTATCATAAATTTACTTTTATGGTGCTCCTATGATTTCCCCCACAATCTGCCTGTGATCCCAGAGGTCCACCAAACATAATTCTGAGGGCAGAAGAACTAAAAGAAAAACCTCCCCTGAAGATCTAAACACCCGGGACACAATATATGAATAATATAATCCTCTGGATAACCTAGATCCAAGTTGTATATGGCTTTATACGCAATAATCAGCATTTTGAATTGTATCCAGTAGCAGACTATTAGCCACCAAAGTTGTAATAAGGCTGTCATTTGCTCCCTGAAACAGTCTGATCACAGCATTATGGACAAGCTGACATTTCTGAATGCTTCATAAACGGGAAGGGTTTTTAAAAACTCTTACAAATAGGAAAATAATAGAAATAGGAAAATAGGAAAGCATCAATGTAATGTTTTTATGTCACAAAAATATTATTCTGTGCTGCCTGGCCATTCATTATATCTTGGAACAGTCCAAAATCAACAAAATACTGACAATAGATTTTGACTGACATCTTTTTAGGAGACAAACTTGTCAGGAGACTATGCCATCAACCAGAACACAGCAGGGAAAGAACATTGAGCCTGGTGGTAATAGAGATAATCTGGAGGAACAGAGCTGATGGGATGGGGGAAAGGGTTTGGCGATAAGAAAGTGAGAAAGTAATGATAAATTGAAGGTAAAGACCAAACAACAGGAATAGCTGGGCTAGGAATGATAACCTAAGATATTTTGCTGCTTGAAATGCCTGATCTACATGTAACTTGGACAGAAACTGAATAGACTGTCAGATACACCTTACTTTGACAATAACAACTGGCCAGCATTTCCCACAGTAATTATGGAGAGCAGGCTAATATAAGGAATACAGAGCAGGCTAGTTTAGGGGAGGGAATGTAGGTTACATGGTGCACAGCATTGTCCAGCTACTGTCTAACCTGCCTCAGGCTGCTGCCATGCTGTGGAATTAATGCAGCTTAACAACACTTAATTGTTATGGTTCCATTTTATGGAATCCTAGGATTTATAGTTTGTTGTGGTACCAGAGCTTTCAGACAGAGAGGGCTAAATATCTCACAAAAGGACAAATCCAAGAATTCCATAGCATTGAGCCATGGCAGTTAAAGTGGTGTCAAATTGCATTAATTCTGCAGTGTAGATGCAGTCGGAGTCTGCAGAATGGTAGGGCCAATCTAGGTATCCATATCAAGAATGCCAACTGCTGTTACAGGCTGAGCAGAAGAAAACTAATATCTGCTTTACTACACTTGTGCTTCAGTTGTTATCTAAGATGTTTTATCTGAATTTCCATATGCTTCAACTTTAGCAGCTTGTTAAACTTGTTTAACGGACAAAAAAACCAATTATTTGATAATGTCAGTATAACCCATTTATCAAGTTTGCTACATGTATGGTATCAACTACTAAACTGTAATCTAAGGAAAGGAAAGACACCACTCCTTTTCAAAGCATATAAATAATGGTTGAAAACAAAACTGTCCAGGGCATAAAAATAGTTGTTGGGTAAATACTATTCTCTTAACCATAAAATTTTGCTATTTTCAATGCATGTGTAAATTGACATGCACTGTCATTGCCATAATCCTTACTGTATAAATTTTAGCTCCATTCTATAGACCTGAAATCTGCTGCACACCTTATTTGTAGCAACAAAAGCTTGTAGTGCAATGACATCTGCATTGTATATTGACATATTGTAATTCTGTAACGTTGCCTTTTGCTGTTGTCATCAGAGGCAACAGGAGGTTTTATCAAGGTGCAATCCACTTCTAAAGAGATAATGGTTTTTGTTTTGTTTTTTAGCCACCACTGTCTTGTCCAAATTAAGGTTTGGCAAATAGATTTCCTGAAGTTTTGCATCTTTTACTGACAGTCGGTTTTTGGATTTTCACATTGTTCCTTATCTTTCAGAATTTGAACACTCTGCATGAACTGGCTTTCCACATAGTTCCATAAAATGTACAAACAAATTATTTGGTTCTGGCCAGTACCTGGGCATCTGTTGTTTGATACTCTAAACTGAGGCATGAGATGGGGAGTTTCCTTGAACAAATCCCAGACAGACATTCTGGACATTCCTGCAAGCTAGCTTGAAAAATTATCACAACCTGAGAGAGTAGAAAAACCCAGTAGTGCATCCCTTGTCAACATAATGTTCTACTTGATAACATATCAATCTGTTTTGTTTCTGATATGTCTGCCTGCTAGGGCTGACTAAATAACATTTTACTACCTGAGATGAATGACAAGATGGTACTGACACCATCACAGGTACACTACAGAGAGTGACCAGACCAGACCGTAAGATGAATCTTATACTATACTGATGATAGACAGCACCTCTACTATAGTAAAGACATGTCTTACCTGTTTTGAAGGGAAAGGGTTGAAAATATTATTTCCTTTTTCAAGAAACAATGTTGCGAATACCTCACCCTGCCTAATGACAAGGCCAACACGGAACATATTTCAGAAAAAGCATCTATTTTATGGGTAAGAACCTAGCCCCCAGTGGTGGCAGATCACAATAATCCTGTGCCAGTATAGATTCCCCTTTTCTTCATCTTTCATCCTTTGTTTATTTATTCTTTAAAAAAAATAATCTAGGCTGCAGTCCTATACACAACTACAAGAACCTGAATTCTAGTCAATATGCCTTACACTTGAGTAGTTCTGAATGGGATTTCGCTGCTATGCTGCAGTCTTGTACCTACTAACTTGGAGAACAAACATCATTTAACAAAGTGGGAATTACCTCTGAGCAGAGCTATGTAGGGCCGTGCTATTCACCAGTTACATAGTATATAGGGGCACAGATAATAGCCATAGACTGCAAATTGCTTTTTTAATAAAAATAAAAATAAAAATCTTGTTCCACAGATCAATACCAGAAGCTTTCTAATCTTGGCATTGCAGCTAACAACAACTGCTTCCAGTAGTGCTGGGTTAGCTTTGGCTTTCTTATGAGAGAGGATGCTGCTCCCAGTGCAAGCATTTTAGGCAGAAGGTGCTTGAGACTTTGGAATGAATTCCAGCCTATCAGAGTGGACTGAGAAGGATAGCAAAATTATGTGATTAAGGCAACTTCATACACCCAGTGACAGACCTTTCTTTAACACATTCATATTTTTACTGCAGCTTGGATTTATGTACGGTGTGATTTTATAAACAGATGGCAACAATGTAAAGTCAACCACTAGATGTATGCTCCAACTATTGCAGAATATTCACACTGCAATGCTATGCATATTTTCTCAGAAGTAAATTTTACCTTGAGCCACAGAGCTTAGTCCACATTAAATGTGTTTAGGATTGCATGCTAAATCTCAGTTTGTGAAAGTACTTTGCAAATGCAAGAATAGAAAAGCCTGAGAAACTGAGTGAGACATGTCAGTTCCTTATCCACTGATTTATGTGATCCAATATCCTGATTTAATAACACAGAAACTTGAACCAGGAATTCTATGCCATTAAACAGGAACTTCTGAAAATCTCTTTGTGACCGTGTTGGCATGAAAGTAAGGGCATCACCCCATTCTGCTGAGCCAGCTTCCTTGAGCCAGAAAAGTTTAGTTGTTTGAGTGCTAAACTGGGAATTTGGGAGGCCATTGGTCAAATATCTGTTTGGCCATGGAAACCTTCTGAGTGACCTTGGGCAAGCCACATTCTTTCAGCCTCAGAGGAAGGTAATGGCAACCCCCCTCTGAATAAATATTCCCAAGAAAATGCTATGATAGGGTGACGCTGCCTTAGGGTTACTGTAATTTGGAAACGACTTGAAGACATGTAACAGCAATAGCTTCCTTAGCTTGCTTGCTTGTCCTTCAGGCTGCAGTGCCATTATTTTTTTCAATGGAGATTATTCCTGTTCAAAATATCAATTTCGTAAATTCTCTTTTTTTTCTTTGTGTCAACAGGGATTTATGTGTTCGCTGGGCCAACAGCACCTCCGTTTCCTCTCAAAACAAGTAAGTTGGCATGGTCCCATTCTGTCATGTCCATTGTTGGGCAAGATGTTTTGGCACATGGTGGTAGCTCAACTCCATAAAATTATTTCTGGATAAGCATGGATTGTCTAGACTCATTCAAGTTTGGTTTCAGGCCTTTATGGGAAAGAGGCTGCTTTGGGTATCTTTATAGCTGATCTGTACTAGGAACTAGACAGGGAGTTGGTTCTGTCTGATATCCAGAGATACCACCAGGTTTGAGAGGGCTCTGAGAAAACTGCTTTCAAGGGGCTCCTAGCTTCTGTCCAGCATCTCCCTGCTTCTCTGCTCTTCCCCCTTTGTTTTCATTAGCAGTGACTGGTGTGCCAACATCAGTGTTTATAGTTTTTTGTGGGTTTTTTGGGGGATGAGGCCATGTTCTTGAAGAGTTTATTTCTGACGTTTCACCAGCAGCTGGAATGTCAGGAACAAACTCTTCTAGAACATGGCCTCATAGCCTGTAAACCCCACAAAAAACTATGGATGCCAGCTGTGAAAGCCTACAACTTCACACCAGTGTTTATTTCTCCTACTACCAAAGCAAAGGGCTTTGGTAGCCATTTGGTTGAGGCTACAGTGCAGTGGCACACTATTTAAAAGGCTAAATTTGACCAGCAGCAAAGTGATTAAGTCAAAAACTGCCCCCTTCTGGGTGTCTAGCCAATGAGGGAAAGAGAGTAATGTCTTCTCCTTGCTCAGATACAAGGCAGGATCTAGCAGGTTAGCCTAAAAGATCTTGCTGCTAGTCCAATTTGGCAGAAAGAAAGGCTAAAATGTAACCTATTGTGTCTGGCCAGCATCACAGCTTTTACAGGAAGCTCCTGCATATCCAATAGGCTAAGGGACCACAGTACTTTCAGGAACTGGAACAGGTCAAAAGCAGAAATGCATTCAGTTTCTGGGCACTCTGAGACCTCTTTGGTACATGAAAGAGGGCATGTGTGCAGGAGTGTGTGCATGCATACACACATGCATGAACACATGCATACACACACTCACAGCCTCTCCAAACTCCAGTCAGAGGGTACATCATGTGAGGCAGCAGTGGAAAACACAGAGGAGGAGGGTGGCTGGGGATTGGAGTCTGGGTTGCTGCAAATAGCCCAATTTCTTGATGGCCTGCCCTCTCTGTCCCTCATACCCTCCAGAGCCTTACCATGCCCCCAGGGGAAAACATATGAAGGAAGAAAGGACCCTCCCTCCACCCATATATACCCATGCTCCCCCTCTGCGGCCATCCCCCTGCCTTAGGGGGGAATTCTGAGTATGTGTGTGTATGCGTACTTGCACACACACATCCCCCAGCCCCCGTCCAATTGCTGAGGAAGTTAGTTTATTGTGGAGGGTATACAGCTTTAGCACTATCAGAAGCTACAATTCTGTGATGGTTAAGAAGGTGCAATAGTAAAGAAAGCAATCCTGCTTGAATAGAGGTTTTAAAGATGACACAATTGTAGCAGGAGAGGAAGCTCATGCAGTAAGGTCCTAAAATGTCACAGTCATTTTCTCCTCTTCCCATTTCCCCCTTTGCTTACTTCAGATGCTACCAAGTGAGTTCAAAGTGCAAAAACAGTTTTAACAATGTAGTGGGGAGAGGAAAGCTCAGAATCTTGCACCTTTCAGTAAGCTCAAACTGCTACAGTCTCTCCTAGCTTGTACTGTATAGTCTTCCTCATTAGTAACACTTGCCATCTTCACCAGATTCTGATGTTGTTTGGCCACTGGTGCCCTGGTTTTCATCTGTGAAATGTGGAGGTTATGTCAGGCTAGTGATTGACCTTGTTCCAAGGAGCAAAGCCTTGCCACTGTTATCTTTTTTCTTATGCCACTTTTTATTATTACTACTGTTAGACACCCTGGGCACATTTTATAGAAAAGGCTATAGTATAAATGTAAGGAAGGAGTGACCTTTGGGATCATTCAGATTTCTGCTTATTAGGCTTCTGAGGGTCTCTGGAATATGTAAGAAAGAGTAGAGAAACCCTTATTCTAGTAATACTGCATATTTGTGAAAGAGCTTTGCCCACCTAAATCTGTTTCATAAATTATCTACTGGTAAAATATAAGCATATATATGTGTTAACTGTCCTTATTAGCCATTCTTCATAAAGAAGATTCCCAAGTGTGCGTGTTTCAACCGAATAGCCTACATTCTATTTAATTTCCATTAGATTTAGAGTAAATATACAAAACCAACTGAATTGTAAGTCAAATACTTAATTCAAAGGTTTACTTTATTTGGGACTTCAACATGCCATTGTAGATGGACAGGTCATTGGAAAACAGAGTGTGCCCAACACCCACGAAAGTAATTTCCCAATGCTTCACAAATGCAATCAAACAGTTCATCCACACCACTTTGGGAATCCCAGGTAACAACCCCATAGACCATTCTGTCCATGAAAAGTGTCATAGATACTGTTATTAAACTTTAATTTTAAAAAGAGAAAAGTATCACAGAGGAAATCTCTGCTAGACACAAAAGAGAAACTGGGATCATACCAACTTGGATGAACACTGGTGCCAGATAATAATAATAATAATAATAATAATAATAATAATAATAATAATAATAATAATAATAATATATTTATACCCGCCCTTTCCCAAGATCCAGGGCGCCTTACAAACATAGGTTAAAAACAATGGTGCCATAAAAAATATAAAAAGATACAACTAGACAGGCAACCATAACATCAATAAAAACAATCAAAATAAACTAACAGCATTAAAAGCCCCTTAGCCCAACCTCTCTTGGCAACGGAAAGGAGGGAGGCCCAGAGGATTTTTAATCGGGGAATGCCTGTTGGAACAAGGAAGGTTTTAAGTCTTCCTGAATGGGCCAGGGTGGTAAGTCGAGCGGAGCTCGGTGGGCAGCGTATTCCAAAGGCTGGGGCACCGTGGAGAATGTCCTCCGTGTGTGGAGGATAAACTAGCCCAGGCACCTTCAGTAATTGCGCCCAGACGTCTGAGGGTGCGAGGCGAATGTAGGGGAGAGGCGGTCCTTAGGATCCTGGGCCCAAGCATTTAGGGCTTTAATAGGTAATCACCAACACTTATATTGAGCCCGAAGCGAATGGGCAGCCAATGGAGAATCTTTCAAAACCGGTGTTAATATGGCTGGTCGGGACACAGTGACCACCGGGCTGCCATATTCTGCACCATTTGCAGCTTCCGAGTTGGTATAGGTTGCCCCATTAAGAGACATTGCGAAGTCCAGTCTCGAAGTTACCAAGCATGTACAACAGTTTCTAGGTCCCTCTGGCAAGGTAGGGCGCAGCTGGCGAATAAGCCGAAGCTGATGGACAGGTGCTCTGACCGTCGCATTCCACCTGAGAGTCAGATCCCCTTCAGCTTATTACAGCTTCACCAAATGATTCAATAACCAAAGTCATTCATCTTTTAATATTTGTTATTTGAAGGAGATGTTGTGATGACCTTAACAAAGTCAGTATGAATGCTAAGAATCAAGGCAGGAAGGAAATTTAACAACGCATAGTTATAGCAGTTTTATTCATTAACTATCATGGCTCCATCCTGGAATTCTAGGTGTTTGTAGTTTGTTCAGAAGGCAACGAGGAGGAGCTCCCTGGCAGAAGAATTCCAAAGGTCCCTGCCTAGTAAATACAAAAGATTTGGGACACAGAAACTTATTTACGATTTGTTCAAGGCCCTTACATACCACCAGTTATGCTGTGTTATATTTTTTGAAAAACCACTTCAGCTGTACTAATGATAGCTGATTGTTGATGCTTGTACACAAAAACCTTGCCACTTTTGCACGTAATACACAAATTTATAGTTTTTTTTACGCACTAAAGCTATATCACCACCCACTTGCCCCACATTGGGTTTTATGATTGATTTGCTTCATTAAAAGATAGCTGTAATAACACTATTACAGAACAATGTCATTATGGCACACTCACACTAGCCAAATCTCTCACTGGGTGATGGTGCAGAAAGAGAACGGTACAGACCACCCATTCCCACCATTTTTGTGACTTCTCTTATGAAAAACAAATTGCTTATCTACTCACATCAGTTGTTTTGGGTTTTCCTGTTCAAAAACACTTCCACTTCACTTATTAAACTGTAATAACACCATTACAAAAACATCATTACACATACACCATCACGTCACGGCCTAGAGCTTGCTGGTGAGAAGTGATACAGGAAAAAGAAATATACCACAACAACCCACCCCCCAGCATTTTTGATACTTTCTCCTGTGAAAAACAAAAGTGTTTCCATGCTTTTCATTTTTGTTCAGGTTTGTCTTGTACAAACACTACTTCATTTGTACTTGTTTAAGGCCATAATTAATGTATTGCAGCATGACAATAGTATTACTACACTTTAATAATTTAAAAACAGAAACAATTTTAAAAATGTAACACTATGGTAGAAACAATGGTGTGTAAGTACTACAGTAAAAGCAGTGGAAAACTTTGGAAAACATACCCAGTAAATCATCAGAATAGAGATTTTAAATGGTCCACGATCAGGATTGCAGTGTTATTGTGCTGTAACAGCAACCATATGTTGGTATGTTTGTGTGTGTTTGTATGGCAGGGGCGTCCAGGTCCACTCAAGCCTTCCATCCATCCATAGATAGAAAATGAGTACCCAGCTTGTTGGGGTTATTATTGGACTTACAAACCAATCTCCACATTATATATATATATATTGAAAAAAGTTTCACAAGGGTGTAGACCACACAAGCACAGGCTATTCCGTTGGTTAGTTTGTCCTTAGCACCCAAGCACCAGAGTTGGACTGAGGTTTCCCTGCCTGAAAATTTCCTTGGAAGGTCCAAGGGAGGGATAACCAGACTATGCCGCAACTGCACCCATCAATTCGTCATTCTTGGCAAGTGAATAAGACCTCTGCCACTAAAACTGGCTACGAGTCAAGAAAGCTGTAAAGGAGGTTCTTTAGTGGGGATTATTATACAGCATAAAAATATTCCCAACAGCTGTACAGCACAACAGAACATGGGAGAACACGATTGTTGTGTGAATCGGCCTGAGATGAAGCAAGACCAGAGCATTTGCTGTGACAGGATAATGACGTTGTGTAAGAAGGCGCTGAAGTTGGGTTTTTACACTGGCAAGAAAAACTGTCAAAATCGGTTTCCCAAAAAAAAAACCCAAAGTGGTATACCCACCCCCCTAGGAGTGCAGGAGGGGGGGCAGGGGGCGGGGAGGGCCACTTCCTGGGCTGGCTGTATAAAACTGCACATGGTGAAACATATAATCATCATAGGAATCAAAAAATTAGCAACTGTATAAGAGGGAAAACTAATCCAGCTTTGATTATATGAGGGGGTGGTTTTCACAAGGAATTCAGGAGGGAAGAAAATGCTGGGTTGCTTTGTTAAAGGTGCAGTGTCTCAACTGGCACTTAGGGGAACTAGAGAGTACGTTCCCTGTTGTGTTAGTCAGTGACCATAATAGGAAAACTATCAATTTAATACTGAGTAACTCACACTGTTATCTTTGTGGACGACAGTAACAAGCAAAGGGATGACTATTGTAACAATAAGCAACAGTTCTTTTTAACACTCTAAGATCTGCTCACCCTCTGGAGAATTAATAAACCGGCAGCACAGAGGGCAAAGAGACAGAGCTGTAGAATTGTATTCAAGGACAGGCTTGACCAGATCTATGAAAACAGGAATCTAGATTTTTCTGACCAAAAACTGGTTTGACTTGAAAAAGCACTAACTTCAAAAATTTTACAATAAGTCCATTGAGTATGATGATTCTGTTTCTGTCTTCTAAGCCAAGGCCAACTTTTCTTCTCTGTACAGATTCACCAGTGGTCCGGATGAGGATGATGATTATGGATGAGGGGGGGGCTATAACCAGCTGTGGAACAAAGACGGGCATGGGACAAGAGGAATGGTAGGAACATTCTTAGCCTCTAGTCTTCTTTAATAGTGTGTGCACTCATCATGAATAGCCTTTTCATTGACTATATTAGTCTTGGAGCACTGAGCTACACGAGTAAGGTAATGGCTCACTCATTACATATGCGGATACTTATGAATTGAACAGTTAAGAAAGTGTCCTGTCTCAGCAAAAGAGACCATGGTAGGTTTCTATATTTGTTTATTTCATTATATGCTCCCTAGATCCCCAGCTGAGAAACAATTACAGACCACGTCCTCCCCTTTTTAAACCATTCCCAGTTGAAACAATTACAGACCGGTCTCCCTTGAACCATTCCCCAGATAGAAACAATTACAACAGAACCGGTCTCCCTTTTACCATCCCCAGATGAGAAACAATTACAGACCGTCTCTCCTTTAACCATTCCCCAGTTAGAAACAATTACAGAGGGTCCTCCTTTACCATTCCCCAGTTGAGAGAAATAATTACAGACCGGGCTCCTCTCTCCCTTTACCATTCTTGGCATACAGACCGTTCTCCCTTTTACCATTTTCCCAGTTTGGAGAAACATTACAGACTGGTCTCTCCCTTTACCATCTTGGGCAAGGTGATCGAGAGGGCAGTTGCCTCCAACCAAGCGATCTTTGACAAGCTGATCACTGGACCCATTTCAAACTGGCTTCAGAGCAGGATAGGAGTTTGAGAAGGCATGGTCACCTTAGTTGATGATCCTGTCTGGGCATCGACAGGGGTAGCGTAACCCGCTGGTGCTCTGTGGATATCATCAGCGGCCTTCGATACCATTGACCATGGTGGTCCTTCGGAACGCCTGAGAGAGTTAGGTATCGGGGGCACTGTGCGCCACTGGTTCCGTTCCTACCTCTCAGGCAGATTCAGATGGTGATGCTGGAGGACAGACTGCTTCGCTCTCTAAGAAGATCTGACACCTGGTGTCCCTCAAGGCGCCATTCTGTCCCCCATGCTTGATTTAACATTAACATGAAAGTCACTGGAGAGACATCGGAGTCAGGAGCACAAGTGTTATCAGTACGCTGATATACCCAATCTAGCTCTCTATGTCTCTACTTAAACAGTGCAAAAGGAATACATCTCTCCTCTGGAGCCCGCTGGGGTCAGTAATGGGCTGTGAGGGAAACAAACTCAGGCTGAAATACCAAAGCGAAAGGAGGTACTCGTGAAAGGCAACCCCAAAGTCCAGGGATGGAATTTGTCACCCCAGTCCTGATGGGGTCACACTAACCCTAAGGACAAAGTGCGCAGCTTGGGAGTACTCCTGGACCCATCTCTACAGTTATTATCTCAAGTGGATGCGAGGCACAGGAGTGCTTGGTACCAAGCTTTAGACCGATAACCCAGCTGCGCCTACCTGGACCAAAAAAAGAACTTGAAAAATGGTGGTACAACGCAATGTAATCTCTCACTTAGACTTCTGTAATGCGCTACAGGGGGCTACCTTTAAACCAGTTGAAGTTCAATAAATTCAAAATGCAGCAAGCCAGTTGATCACTGAACTTCCAGGTCAATCATAAAACAACACTGATCCTAAAAATCCTTACAACTGGCTAGCCAATTAGCTCCGGCGCATAAAAGTGTTGATGTTCCTTTAAAAAGCAAAAACCTACAAAATGCTTTGGGCCTGAGTTAACTGAGAGAAACGCCTCTCCTACACAAATAAACAACCCCCCGAAACACACCGCACCATAAGGACAACAGGAAGAATCGTTAACTACTCAAAATGTCAGACTACAGTTACTTCCAAAAGAACATATAAGCATGGTCCCCCAGGTTTGAAACAATCTGCTGGAGGAGAACTGTCTCATCATGATCCTAGATGCCTTGAAAAGAAGGTACTAAAGACCAGATTCTTCCGGTGGGCAATACCCACCTGCCTTCTGAAGAAAAACGTAAGGAAAACCCCACTTCCGGCATAAGCATAACTGCCTGTGCCTGCGATTATTGTAAATTGAAATTTTTTACTTGTGATGTTTTTTTATGATATGTATTTAGAAATGAAAATTGCTATAAAAAAAAAAAAAAAAAAAAAAAAAAAAAAAAAAATAACCAAAAACGCTTTGATTGGGGAAAGCGGGAAAATACAAATAAAAACTAATTATTATAAATTATTATTTCTCCAAAAGGGGACCCAGGGGCTAACAATAAAATCATTAAAAATTTTACAATAAAAAAAACATTTAAAAAACGTTTTCATTAAACATACACAAGTTAAAAAAAACACAAATAGAAACACAACCCCTATAAAAGGCTTCCTGATAAAGAATCTGGTTTAAAAAAAAGAGAACCCCCTTTTCTCCTTGGGCAGCCCCATCCCCCCAACCTTGGAAGCCAGTCGAATACATCCAAGTGGGGAGGAGGCTCAGAAGCCAGACCTAACCCCCACTCTCACCTCCACCTGGCTCCACCTGACCCTGAGCCTCCTCCCACCTTGGATGTATCCTGAAGGAGGATACATCCGGATAGGCTTTTCCTCACCCCCCGGACATGTCAGTAGCCTAAATCCCATTTGGTGACCCATAAATTGCATCTTTCAGAAAAGAAGCCAAGTCACAGTTGCAGAGAAATGTCGGAATAAATTCTTTCAAATGTGGCAAACAAGCCTGAAAAACCAACGAAAACGAACAACATAAATGCCTTAAAAATGTTCTTCTTTGTTTATTAAACTAGTAAAATCCTTTACGAAAACATCAGTGTAACAACATAGCCTATGTCCAGCTAGCAAAGTACAAACCAATCCGCCAATTTTTCTGATGCATTGAGTTTTCAAAATCCCTGGCTGCTATTTAAGCAACCTCGGGCCCAAGTGCCCAGAGTTTATCTGCTACTGCAATGTTCATGGGTCTTTGCTAAAGAAAAAGTTGACTGGTCGTCTTCCCAGAGCCGGTTTTTTTCTTCTGCCAGGAAATGTTTAGCATAATTGCTTTCTTACAAGGGCAAGTTGGCAAATTCCTCTCTTGCCTCTCTGCTTTACAGTTTTGAAAGAAAGCTCTTTCCCTCCCCTCATTTAAAATTAAATCTAAGCCTTCTCAATCTCTCAGGCATACGTTTTTTGCTTCCCAGAGTGGTTCTCTGAGCACAAAAAGTTGGGGTTTATATTTTCTGAGAATCTCCATCTCACACTCATCCTTGCTCGGTCAGCACTTAATCCAATCATTTAGTCATGCATTTTAATCGTTTAAAGTGAACATATTCTCAAGGAGGCTTCGGAGATATCGGGCGGTATCCTCCAGACCAGCATTTTTTGCGCAACCTGGATACGGGCGCAGGTTGCCATCGGGGCATACGTTACAGAGGCCCCGCAACCCTAGTTACATAACCATGGCAATCAAAATGGTAGTGGCACTGTCTACATGGGCGCTGCAATTAGGACTTCACGGCTGCACTGCAGCCAAACGCCATGGGTATATGTGGCGCGTGCGCTGCAGGGCATGTTGTGGCGGCCCTTCCAGCCGCCAAAGGTAGCTCCAAAATGGAGCTCCTTTCGCGCGCATATTGCATGGTGCGGCCTTTAAACAACAACTTCATCACCAGTAACAGAAGAGAAAGGGCCCGGGCCCTTTCTCTTTTTCCCTGCTGCTGTCGGGTGTCCCTTGGGGCATGAGCCCCAAGGACACCCCTTTCCAGGCTGCGGGGAAGTGGTGTTTTTGCCGCTTCCCCGAGGCCTGGAAGCATTGGATAGGGGCTGTGGCTGCTCTGCTGCAGGCCTGAAGCATGGCCGCCGCCCGCCACAAGCAACACTTTCCGGGCCCCTTGTGGCGCTGCGGCCTGCCTCCTCGGGGGCTTTCCGCTTTTCCTCTCTTCCTCTCTCCCCCAAATGGAGGGGTGTGGTGGGTGTGTGCTCCCCCTGTGCTCGGATGCAAGCCTTTTGCCACGTCTCAGCTGGCTGGGAAAGAAAGAAGTAGGAAGAAGGAAGGAGGAAAATGAGTAGGAAGGAAGGAAGGAGGTCCCGGGAGGGGAGGAGGAGGACGGGAAAAACGGCAAGTTTTTTTTTTAAATTAAGTGCTAAATTGATAAAATGGCTAGCAACTACGTGCCTTTGTCGGCAAGAGTTGCAAGATCAATCTTTCAATTCATCGATAATTAAAAAAAAAGCACCCAGGTCACAAACCACAAACTCAAAAGGCAGCAGGGAAGGTGTGTGACAATCTCCAAAAAAACTGGGGAGGGATGGTAAAACACTCCTTGTGGCCATTCCGTCCACCCTCCCCATCAAAATGAATGATTCTGATCTGGGGTCATTCCTCACTTATTGATTCACTTCAGAATCGATTTCTTTGGAAAGAGAAACACTTGAACTACTCTCTGAAAACCCCATTTTTTTGGTTTGCTCCACTTGTATTGCCATTGAAATCAATCAAAGAAGAAATCGGAATTGATTTCAAGTGGGAACGAGGGTCAGATACCTCAATCTGGCATCTTTCACTGCAAAATTGGTAGTGGGAATGAGCCTTGGGTTTTTTTTGGGCTAACCAGCCATGTTCTACTTCATTGTTCAGAGATGAAACCCTTTGTGGATTTATAGCAAATTAGATCTACTAGGAAAAACCAAATTGTTACTTGCTTACCCCTACGTACGCTAGATCAATGGTTCCGCAAACTGCTCTTTGTGGGATTTTGGACTTCAGCTCCCAGAATCCCAGACAATTGGCTACCATTGCTGAGGGCTTCTGGGAGATGAGCCAAATCTCTTAAAGGGCACTGTTTTGGGGACCACTGCCTAGATGACCACATAACCAACAGAAAAATTACGAGCCAAGGCTTACTGTGGCTGTGGCAAATACCTTTGGCTAGGCAGCACAGGTCCATACGTGGTGTTTGTTTTTGTTTCCTTGTGGAATTTTTGACTGGATAGATCTGGCATCCTATACAATTGGTTGACTTTCTGTTTTCTTAGGACGCGTTACATACCTTGGAGAATGTCCAGATGGCAGTGGCCTTTTTCCCCGCCAGAGGGAAGCTGCAGCCAACAGACCGCAACAGCTTCTCTCCGGCGGAAAAGACCTGTGAAAAGTGGATGCTTTGAAAGCCCAGGGCAGCGTAAGAAGTGCGC
Source organism: Sceloporus undulatus (assembly GCF_019175285.1). Taxonomy (NCBI): domain Eukaryota; kingdom Metazoa; phylum Chordata; class Lepidosauria; order Squamata; family Phrynosomatidae; genus Sceloporus; species Sceloporus undulatus. Next base: position 123,754,979 of record NC_056523.1, on the reverse strand, counting down.
CACTGGTGCACTGGCTAGATAAGCCACAGTGCAACAATGTGTGGATGCCCCCGTGCGGTACTTAGAACAATGGTTGGCCCATGTATACAGGGTGCCTGCCGCCCATTATTACTTACTTCACACTTTCACCGCCACATAATAGGGGGTGGGGGGCGTGCGGTCACTCCGTCCCCATGGCAACTCTAGTATGTGGGCAGGCCGGCGCAAGGCACTGTCTGGACCAAAACACCCAAGACTATACTTTCTAAATCCTTTGTGGTAACTAATATTATAACTTTCAACAGTCTGTTTTGAAGGAAAAGGCCTAAATGTATGGTGAGGTCCACAGTAATGTTCCCCTTCCCAGTACTACAGCCCTTTCAGGTGATGAAAATGTGTTCAGAGAGTTTCCCAGCCGTCTGAGCAGTTTCTAAGGCGTTTAGGGTGCATGGAATATTGTGGAGGAAAGGAAAATTATATCCCTCCTGCGTGCCAGCTACTTCTTTGGCACAGTGAACAGGACTGGGATAGTGGCTCTAATAACTTGAGCCCCTCCTTGCACAGAAATAAGTAGACTGGAAAACAAGGACCAGTTTCCTAAATTTAGTTTTACTATAAAATAAACAATATTATTAATTTCATTTTTATGTTGCATTCATTGTAACAATCTTATTCTCCTTAAAACTGTTGGATTTGCTCCAAATTAAATCCGTCCGCCAATCTCTTTTTTCCAGCAGTTCTTGCCTTTCCACCACTGAGTCGACCCTCCCAGAGATATCATGTGATAATTCTGTTAAGGTCCTGGTGCCATATGCTTAGCCATGTGGGCAGGTCGCCTTATCTCTGGTCCTGATAAATGTAAGTACTTCTTCAGTCAGAAACCAAATCAGTTTCCTGTCAAGTGAATCTGGAGCATCAGAACGCTCTGCATCTGCTGGGCATTTTACCCTGTATGCTGAGCTAATGTAAAGCAACTGTTCCAACATTTTTAGTTATGAATCATATATTAAAAACATACTATACAGTGGAGTCTCCCCTTATCAGAATTCAGAAATCTGAATATCCAACTCCAAATCATTCAATGGGTAGCTGAGATATGGCTGTGCGTTCTGATGGTTCAAGTTTAAACAAACTTTGTCTTATGCACAAATTATTAGAATATGTGGTTAAAATTACTTTCAGGCTAGGTTATATATGAAACATACCTAGTTTCCTATTTAGATTCTCCCCAATCTCCAAGATTATCATTAATGTGTATGCAAAATTCCAAATCATCCAAAAATTCTGAAACTGAAAACAACTTTTGGCCCCAACCATGTCAGATAAGTGAGACATGTTTTGTCCAGTTACTTTGACAATGAAATTATTGTAAGTTTCGACGTGCATATTGGTATAGTATTGTTGCACAGTGAATGTGACTTTTGAGGGGAATGGATTTAATTTTGGAAGGAAAGACACAGAAAGCTATCAGTTGGTGCTTGTTCCTACCTGGCTATCGGCTCTCCTCAACACGGAAGCTGCCTTACTTGTTTGCCTGAGCGCCACATACTTAGCTTTGTCTGCCAACGCTGATCCTAAGTTTTGTGCCTTCCACTGACAGCTATAGAGGAACGCTGTTCTGACAGCTGTTTTCTTCTGACAAATTATTTTTAAAATACTGGTTCCTGAAAATAAGCTCATTATTTTTTTGCATTAAGAAACATCTACTGTCAGATAGTCGGCCGTCCAAGCTTCCGAGGGAGAAACACCCCCCCCCCTCAATCATGGTTTCTTTGTCTGCCATTCCACTGAAATTAGTTGCCACCATTATTAGAAGAAAGGTCTTGGCATAGGGATGAGGGCAATTGGATGAGCCAAAAGGAAACTAGCAGTCTGCCCATCTTATACAACGGATTTAAGCATACACGGTTTGGAATGTCAAAAAATATAAATTTACCTTGATGTTCATTTTTATTAGGGAACAAAGAAAACCATTTTGCGATGACATGATACTTAATGGGACTTGAGCATACACGGGATTTTGTTATACAATGGGGGATCGTGGGGAACCAACCCCATGTATAACAAGGATCCGACTGTAATGACGCAAAGTAAGGCTTTACTTGGTAGCCACAAAAGAATAAGAAAGCAGTCTTTGGTCTCATTTTCCTTATTCAGATCGCACAGCAGTGGCCAGAGGAACTACAGGTTAAACCTGAACTATTCAGAGATGCCATGAGAGGTAGGTACTATGTTGTTGTTGTTGCTACTGTTGTTGCTACTATTATTGTTACTACTCCTACCCCCAGCCCCATGAGGGCACGCGTGCCCCTCTCCTTCCCAGTTTCCCAGTCTGCACACAAAATACACCATATCCCCAAACTTATGCCTCATCCACCATTCTGGCCATAGGACAATAATTTTCTCCGCCATGGTCCCCTGAATGACCATATTAAAACGACTTGTCACCTCATCTCCACACCCCACAAATTTTGCATTTCTATGGCATTCATATAGTCCCCTGACTGTTAAGGTCCTTCCTAGACATCATGCACGTCCATCCAGCCATACAAGTGTACAACTTATGCTGTCAATGCCCTTGGCATCAGTTAGTCTCAAAGGTACTACACATATCCTTTAACATACTAACTACACTACAGACGGATATATCTCATCATTTTCTAGCACGAACTCAAGGCAGCTTACAAGAGATGCTAACAAAAGGTCACTTCGTTAAAACATAGACAAAGTTAAAATAAAGAACTTCACAGGAATTAAAAGCAATTTGGAAGAAGTCCACTACAAAGCAACACATATGGACAATGCTATACGATTAAGAAGCAGTTTGCCATATCAAACAGTTCTCAAGGGTTTTTTGTAGGGAAATAATTATTCACTCACTACTAGAAGGCCAACCCTTGAACAGGCCAGTCTAGTTTTCTCTATGAAGGAGTTCCACAATGAGAAACATCCAGTGTGAGACTCTCTCCTATCCTGTGTCCCGACTAGATGCACTGTGAATGTGGTGGGACAGAGAGAAAGACCTCACCCAAAGACCATAAAACCTGGGCAGCCCCTAGGGAAGAAAATGGCATTTCAAAAAACCTGGACCTGATCCTTATGAGCTTTAGAAGGTCAGAATTAGAACTTTGAATTGCGCCAGGAAAGAGCAATGGGGCTATTGGTAACAAAGTCTTTCCTTGCTCCACAGGGATGTAGCGCCAGGGGGGGGGGATGAGGACTGGACCAACGCCCTTTCCGTTAGAAAATGAATGGCGTGAGCCAGGCAGTAGTCTGGCTGGCAGCTCTTTGGAACCAATAAACTTAACCAAAAGCACCTTCAAAGTCAAGCCCCCTGCATAGCATATTACAGTAATCCAGCAGGATGTAACTAAGCATGTGTCAATGGTAGCCAGCCATGCAATGCAAGCATTTTCTTTAGTTCTCTTCCAAAAAAAAACCCAACACTGGCTCTCTCTGTTGGGATAGAGGGGAGAGCTCTTCTGCTGGGTTTGGACTCACTTGTAAGATTTAGAGAGTCATTTCCACGTGTTAACAGGCACTTGCCATAGAGTGGGTCATGGTCTAAATACCATTGAACATTTAATCCATTGGATGGGTATGTATATAGTTAAACCATGAGTTTATTCTATGATCATAATTGATGGGGGGGTGACTTGTGACACACACACACACTGGCCCACTATTTCCCGGCATTTGAAATAAATGGTCCAGGGCTGATCAAAGACCTCTGGCTGCCTGAGTCAAGAACCACCACAAGTAATCTAGACAAGACGTATCAGAATTTTGATTGAAAGCCAGTCCTTTTGCAAACAGGCAAACATACCATCCACCTATCCAACATACAAAATCGCACATACGCCATCCTGCTGACGAAACAAAATGGTATACAAAAAAAAATGT
>NC_056523.1:123728608-123751072 GCF_019175285.1 Sceloporus undulatus | reverse complement strand
TCAACCTACCGTTAGAGAAATTGCTGAATGCCGGTCTTGATCCGAAGAAACTGTATGGCAGAAGCCAGAAAAATTCCAAAAGTCCCAAGGCAGAAACCCAGGAAAAGTCTGAACCGCAACCAAGAGTCAGAGCTCCAATGAGTCTTTCTCTCAGAAGTCCAAGGGCCAGACAAAGGGGGCAGATCAATGGAAGCCGGCTTTTATTTCTCAAGGCAAGCCACCCCCCCCCAATTTCGTTAGCCAATGCAATTGATCGGCTTGATTTCGCAAGCCAATCACTGCTGCCTAACGAAATTCAAAATTCGCGCCACAGCTAAGCCTAACCGTTAGCCCTGGAAATCCCTGGAAAGCCAGTACAGTACAGTAGATGCAGTTTGCATCATTTGAATTTCGCGCCGAAAAGAATTTCGTAACCCGAAACATCTTTCGTAACCCGAAACAGTTTTTTCCAAGCGGCGAATTTCGTATCCCGAATATTTCGTAACCCGGTCCTTTCGTATCCCGGGGTACCAGTGTAAACTTATTATTATTATTATTATTTCTCCCAAAAAGGGACCCAGGTGGCTCACAGATAAAATCAGTTAAAATTTTTACAATAAAATAAAAACATTTAAAATCGTTTTCATTAAACATACACAAGTTAAAAAAAACACAAATAGAACACAACCCCCTATAAAAGGCTTCCTGATAAAGATCTGGTTTAAAGCAGACCCCCTTTTCTCCTTGGCAGCCCCCCTCCCCCCACCTTGGAAGCCTCTCGAGATACATCCAAGGTGGGGAGGAGGCTCAGAAAGCCAGACCTAACCCTCCACTCTCCCCTCCACCTGGCTCCACCCTGACTCTCTGAGCCTCCTCCCCACCTTGGATGTATCCTGAGAGGCAGGATACATCCTGGATAGGCTTTTCCTCACCTCCTCCTGACATGTCAGTGCCTAAATCCACTTTGGTGACCCCTAAATTGCATCTTCAGAAGATGCCAGTCACAGTTGCAGGAGAAATGTCTGGAATAAATTCTTTCCAAATGTGGCCAGACAGCCTGAAAAACCAACACAAAACTCAACATAAATGCCTTACAAATGTTCTTCCTTTATTAAACTTATGGTAATCCTTTACTGAAACATCAGTGTAAACAACATAGCCTATTCCAGGCTAGCAAAGTACAAACCAATCCTGCCAATTTTTCTGGATGCTATTGAGTTTTCAAAATCCTGGCTGCTATTTAAGCAACCTGCTGCCCAAGTGCCCAGAGTTATCTGCTACTGCAATGTTCATTGTCTTTGCTAAAGAAAAAGTTGACTGTCTTCCCAGAGCCTGTTTGTTTCTCCAGGAAATGTTAGCATAATTCTTACAAGGGCAAGTTGGCAAATTCCTCTCTGCTTTACAGTTTTGAAAAGAAAGCTCTTTCCCTGCATTTTAAAATTAAATCTAGCCTTCTCAATCTCTCAGGGCATACATTTTTCTTCCCAGAGTGGTTCTCTGAGCACAAAAATTTGGGGTTTTATATTTCTTGAGAATCTCATCCTTGCTCAGGTCAGCACATTAATCCAATCACTTTAATTCATGCATTTAATCTTTAAATATTAACATATTCTCAAGGAGCTTCTTCAGATATCGGCGGTATCCAGACCAGCATTTTGCGCCAGCCTGGATACGTGCTCAGGTTGCCTCAGGGCATCCTTTACAGATGCCCCGCAACCCTAGTACATAACCATGGCATCAAAATGGTAGTGCACTGTCTACATGGGCGCTGCCATTATGACGTCACGGCTGCACTGCAGCCAAACGCCATGGGTATGATGTGCGCGTGCTGCTGCAGGGCATTTGTGGCGCCCTTCCAGCGGCGCCAAAGGTAGCTCCAAAATGGAGCTCCTTTCGGCGCGCATATTGCTGGTGCGGCCTTTAAACAACTTCACCAGTGATACAGAAGAGAAAGGGCCCGGGCCCTTTCTCTTTTTCCCTGCTGCTGTCGGGGTGTCCTTGGGGCATGAAGCCCCAAGGACACCCCTTTCCAGGCTGCGGGGAAGTGGTGTTTTGCCGCTTCCCCGAGGCCTGGAAAGCAGTGGATTGGGGCTGTTGCTGCTGCTGCTGCGGCTGAAGCCATTGCCGCCGCCACCATCACAGCTTTCCCCTCCTTGTGGGGCTGCCTGCCTGCCTGCCTCGGGTGGCTTTCCTCTCTTCCTCTCCTCCCCACATGGAGGGGTGTGTGGGTGTGTGCTCCCCTGTGCTCGGATGCAAGCCTTTGCCCACGTCTCAGGCTGCTGGGGAAAGAAAGAAGGAGGAAGAAGGAAGGAGGAATGAGGAGGAGGAAGGAAGGAAGGTACCCGGGAGGGGGAGGAGGAGGACGGGAAAAACGGCAAGTTTTTTTTTAAAAATTAAGTGCTAAATTGATAAAATGGCTTAGCAACTACTTGCCTTTGCAAGTAGTTGCAAGATCAATCTTTCAATTCATCGATTAATTAAAAAAAAAGCACCCATGTCACAACCACAAACTCAAAAGGCAGCATTGGAGGTGTGTGACATCTCCAAAAAAACTGGGGAGGGATGGAAAACACTCCTGTGCCATTCGTCCCTCCCCTCAGAATGAATTGATTCTGAGCTGTCATTTCCACTTATTGAATTCACTTCAGAATCGATTCTTTGGAAAAGAAACACTTGAAACTACTCTCTGGAAAACCCATTTTTTTGTGTTTGCTCCACTTTATTGCCATTGAAATCAATCAAATAAGAATCGGAATTGATTTCAAGTGGGAACGAGGGTCATATACCTTCAATCTGCATTTCACTGCAAATTGTAGTGGGAATGAGCCTTGGGTTTTTTGGGCTACCAGGCCATGTTCTACTTCATTGTTCAGATGAAACCCTTGGTGATTTATAGCAAATTAGATCTACTAGGAAAACCAAATTTACTTCTTACCCCTACTTACTCTAGATCAATGGTTCCCAAACTGCTCTTTGTGGGATTTTGGACTTCAGCTCCCAGAATCCCAGACAATTGGCTACCATTGCTGAGGCTTCTGGGAGATGAAGTCCAAAATCTCTTAAAGGGCACTGTTTGGGGACCACTGCTCTAGATGACCACATACCCAAACAGAAGAAATTAAGAGCCAAGGCTTACCTGTGGGCTGTGGCAAATACCTTTGGCTATTCAGCACAGGTCCATACTTGTTGTTTTGTTCCATTGTGAATTTGACTGGATAGATCTGGCATCCTATACAATTGTTGACTTCTGTTTCTTAGGACCGTTACATACCTTGGAGAATGTCCAGAGTGGCAGTGGCCTTTTTCCCCCCAGAGGGAAGCTGCAGCCACCAGACCGCACAGCTTCTCTCCGGCGGAAAAAGAACCTGTGAAAAGTGGATTCTTTTAAAGCCACAGGGGCAGCGTAAGAAGTGCGCCACTGGTGCACTGGCTATATAAGCACAGTGCAACAATGTGTGGATGCCGTGCGGTACTTAAGTAACAATGGTTGTGCCCATGTATACAGGGTGCCGCCATTATTACTTCACCGCCACATAATAGGGTTGCGGGGCGTGCGGTCACTCCGTCCCCATGCAACTCTAGTATGTGGTCAGGCCGGCGCAAAGCACTGTCTGGACCACACCCAAGACTACTTTCTAAATCCTGTGTGGTACTTAATATATAACTTTCAACACTGTTTTTAAAAGGAAAAGGCCTAAATGTAATGTGATGTCCACAGTAATGTTCCCCTTCCCAGTACCTTACAGCCCTTTCAGGTGATGAAAATGTGTTCAGAGAGTTTCCCAGCCTTCTGGAGCAGGTTTCTAAGGCTTTTAGGGTGCATGGAATATTGTGGGAGGAAGGAAAATTATATCCCTCCTGCTTGCAGCTACTTCTTTGGGCACAGTAACAGGACTGGATAGTGGCTCTAATAACTTGAGCCCCTCCTTGCACAGAAGATAAGGAGACTGAGAAACAAAGGACCATTTTCTAGAATTTATTTTTATCTAGAAAATAAACAATATTATTAATTTCATTTTTATGTTGCTTCATTTGTAACAATCTATTCCTCCTTAAAACTGTTTGATTTGCTCCAAATTAAATCCTTCCGCCAATCTTCTTTTCCACAGTTCTTTCCACCACTGAGTCTACCCTCCAAAGAAGATATCATGTGATAATTCTTTATGTCCTGGTGGCCATATGCTTAGCCATGTGGGCAGGTCTCTTATCTCTGGTCCTGATAAAATGTAAGTGATCTTCTTCAGTCAGAACCAAATCAGTTTCCTGTCAAGTGGATCTGGAGCAATCAGAACTCTCTGCATCTTGCTGGGCATTTTACCCTGTATGCTGAGCTAATGGCTAAAGCAACATGTTCCAACCATTTTAGTTATGATCATATATTAAAAACATACATATACAAGTTGAGTCTCCCTTATCCAGAATTCAGAAATCTGAAATAATCCAACATCCAAAATCATTCACATGGGTAGCTGAGATAATGGCATGTTTGCTTTCTGATGGTTCAGTGTAAACAAACTTTGTCTTATGCACAAAATTATTAGAAATATTGTGTATAAAATTACTTTCAGGCTATGTGTATATATGAAACATACCTTATTTTCCTATTTAGACTTCTTCCCCATCTCCAAGATTTATCATTATGTGTATGCAAATATTCCAAAATCCAAAAATTCTGAAACTGAAAACACTTTTGGCCCCAACCATGTCAGATAAGTGAGACCTGTATTTGTCCAGTTCTTTGGACAATGTAAATATTGTATTTTCACTGTGCATATTGTATATTATTGTTGCACAATGATGTGACTTTTGAGGTAGGAATGGATTATAATATTTGGAAGGAAAGACACAGAAAAGCTATCAGTTGGTGCTTGTTCCTGACTTGGCTATCGGCTCTCCTCAACAGGAAGAGCTATCCTTACTTTTGCCTGAGCTCCAACATACTTAGCTTTGTCTGCTTACTCTGATCCTAAGTTTGTGCCTTCCACTTGACAGCTATATAGGACTCTGTTCTGACAGCTGTTTCTGAAAAATTATTTTTAAAATACTGGGTTCCTGAAAATAATCTCATTATTTTTTGCATTTATACCATCTACTGTCAGATAGTCTGCCTTCCAAGCTTCCGAGGGAGAAACACCCCCTCATCATGTTTTCTTTGTCTGCCATTTTCCACTGAATTAGTTGCCACCATTATTAGAAAGGTCTTGGCATAGGGATGAGGGCATTGGATGAGCCAAAAGGAAACTACAGTCGGCCCTTCTTATACACGGATTTAAGCATACACGGTTTGAAAATGTTCCAAAAAAGTATAAATTTACCTTGATGTTCCATTTTTTATTAGGGACACCATTTTGCTATGCCATTATACTTAATGGGACTTGAGCATACACGGATTTTGTTATACATGGGGGATCTTGGAACCAAACCCCAGTGTATAACAAGGATCTACTGTATGACTCAAAGTAAGGCTTACTTTGGTAGCACAAGAAAGAATAAGAACAGCATGTCTTTGTCTCATTTTCCTTATTCAGTCTCATCAGTGTCAGAGGAACTACAGGCCTTAAACCTGAACTATTCAGAGATGCTCATGAGAGGTAGGTACTATGTTGTTGTTGTTGCTACTGTTGTTGCTACTATTATTGTTACTACTCCTACCCCAGCCCCATGAGGGCACTCTTGCCCCTCTCCTTCCAGTTCCCAGTCTGCACACACCATATCCCCAAACTTATGCTCATCCACCCATTCTGGCCATAGGCAATATATTTTCTCCTGCCATGGTCCCTGAATGACCATAGTTAAAATCGAACTTGTCACCTCATCTCCACACCCACAAATTTTGCATTTCTATGGCTATTCATATAGTCTGACTGTTAAGGTCCTTCCTAGACATCAATTCACTCCATCCAGCCATACAAGTGTACAAAAGCTTATGCTTCAATGCCTTTGCTCAGTTAGTCTCAAAGGTACTACAATATCCCTTTACATACTACTACTACTACTAGAACTGGATATATCTCATCATTTTCTAGCCACGAGACTCAAGGCAGCTTACAAGAGATGCTAACAAAAGGTCACTTCGTTAAAAACATACAAAAGTTAAAATATAGACTATCAACAGAATTAAAAGCAATTTGGAAGAATGTCCATTACAAAGCAACACATATGGACAATGCTATACTATTAAAAGCAGTTTCCATATCAACAGTTCTCAAAGGTCTTTTGTAAGGGAAATAATTATTCACTCACTACTAGAAAGCCACCCTTGAACAGGCCAGTCTAGTTTCTCTATGAAGGGAGTTCCAACATTGAGAAACAGCCACTGTGAAGACTCTCTCCTGTGTCCCTACTAGATGTCCCTGTGAATGTGGTGGGACAGAGAGAAAGACCTCACCCAAAGACCATAAAACCTGGGCAGCCCCATATGGAAGAAAATGGCATTTCAAAAAACCTGGACCTGAGCCTTATAGAGCTTTATAGGTCAGAATTAGAACTTTGAATTGCGCCAGGAAAGAGCAAGTGGGGCTATTGTAACAAAGTCTTTCCTTGCTCCAGGGATGTAGCCAAGGGGGGGGGGATGAGGGATCTGGACCCCGCCCTTCCGTTAGAAAAATGAATGGCGTGCGCCATTCAGTAGTCTGGCTGCAGCTCTTTGGACCAATTAAACTTACCAAACACTCTTCAAAGTCAGCCCCCTGCATAGCATATTACAGTAATCCAGACAGGATGTAACTAAGGCATGTGTCACTGTAGCCAAGCCATTCAATGCAAGCAGTTTTCTTTAGTTCTCTTTCCAAAAAAACCCAACACTGGCTCTCTGTTGGGATAGAGGGGAGAGCTCTCTGCTGGGTTTGGACTCACTTGTAAGATGTTTAGTCATTTCCACTGTGTTAACAGGCACTTTCATAGAGTGGGTCATGGTCTACCATTGAACATTTATCCATTGGATGGGTATGTATATATTTAAACCATGAGTTTATTCTATGATACATAATTGAGGTGGGGTGACTTGTGACACACACACACAACTTGGCCCACTATTTGCCCTGCATTTGAAATAATGGTTCCAGGGCTGATCAAAGACCTCTTGCTGCCTGAGTCAAGAACCAATCACAAGTAATCTAGACAAAACTTATCAAGAATTTGATTGAAAGCCAGTCTTTGCAAACAGGGCAAACATACCAATCACAACTAATCCAAACATACAAAATCTCACATACGCCATCATGCTGACTGGAAACAAAATGGTATACATGTGATTATCTTATTTTAAGAAATAGGCAATAGAGGCTTCTCAAAAGGGATACAGAAAGACCTACTGACACACTCATACTGCTTAGGAATGTCATTTTTCCCTCCTCAAATCATGAGATCAAAATGTATTTCCTTTAGTAATATAAAAAGAATAACTGATAATAAAATGACTTGTATAAAGCAATTTATTGTTGACCTTACACTTCTCAGCCCATGCCACCAAGTGTAGAAATGATGGAGTAAGCAGGCTGTGGTACATCTCTTACCTGAGGCAGACACCCCAGTTTTGCTCATTATAAGGCTGGTCCTGAATAAGCAGGAAGGAAGCAGCACATGGTCAAATGAAAGCAACATCAGCACTTCAAAGCAATCTCAGCGTGAAGTGCTGGAATCTCTGATGTCTAGAGTCCAGACAGAGATCACTCTATATATTGATTGGCAGCCAGGTTTCATTGATTCAAGCCTATTAAGGATAATTTACCTCCTTCACAGATCTGATTCTTCATGAAATCATTTCCCCTCCCAGAGCGCTTCAGGTTAAGGCAGTTTAGAGTTTTAGTGAGAAAAGAGTATGAATCTATGCTGCTGAGTGCTTTATTCTTTCATCCTCACCTCAGACAGTCTGAACCCTTTCTTTCACTATTGAACTGGCAGCTGGACTGCAGAGCAGCCTCAGAGGTGACCTGACAGCGCTAACTCACCAGTGTTTGTGAGCATTTCATTTTTTTTTCAGTGTGGCAGGACTTGGATAATATTCAAGAAGCACAAAAGATTATGGAAAGGACTGTAAGCAATAACTTCAGTGAACTTCAGGACATCACAGGTGAGGCTGGAACCCTGGGGCATGTTTTTATTTGGCCTATTTTAGTTCTGGCTTGATCAGCCAGAGGTGGGAATTCTGAAAGAAACCCAATAGACAGAGCCACTAGGAAGGCAAGAGAAGCAAGGGACATGCCTAACCCCTCTTCCCTCTAGAGTCATAAGACTTTCTGCCTTGGACAGTATAGTAGCAAAGGGCTGGAGGGAGGCAGTACTGCCCAGACTGTGCTCTGAACAGCAACTATAACCCTGCAGATGGTCCTGGCCTTCCATTCTAACCTACAACAGGGGAAAGGTAAAGGGAATGAGAATCTACTGCTATATTCAGACCCTCCCTCCATAACTTTCTTTTTCTTTCTCTGGTTGCTGCCACATTGCAGAAATAAAGCCATTTCACACCACTTTTGGGCTGTACAGACCGGCCATTAAGACCAGCCTGGAGGCAGAGTAGGGCATGGCGCCCACATGACGCATGCTCTGACTCCACCCCCAGGCCGGCATGACCCATGCGCTGCACCACATGGCACACAGTGTAACTGTGCTCCTCTGGTGCTGTGTCCAAATGACGCAGCACCAAAAAAGTGAAGAAAAAACATACACTGGTGGCCACAATGCCATTTCTGGGGTGCAAAAAGGAATTGCTTTTTGTGACTCCTTTTTGCACTGCGGAAAGGCGAGATCTGGGCTGCAGCATGTGGTTGCCATGGCCCTGATCCGGCAGAGAGAGGTGGCTTCATACTGCTCCTTAGGGGCGATGTGTACAGCCCCTTTAACTTCCATGGCTCAGTGCTATGGAATTCTGGGATTTGTAGTTTGATGCAGTACTAGAGGTCTCTGACAGGGAAGGCTAAATATACCACAAAACTACAAATCCCAGAATTCCATAGCATTGAGTCATGGCAATTAAAGTGGTGTCAGACAGCTTTATTTTGCCATGTGGCAGCAGCCTCTCTCATCCTTTTTGTCCTTCAACCTCCAACTTTTAGCTATACCCATCAACTTCCATCTCCTCTTTGTCCAGTTTTTTTTCTTTTGCCACCCACCACCAAGAAAACCTTGAAATATGTATGGCATGTTAGTGTCACAGTATTTTAAATCAGAATATTTCAAAAAGAAGCCCTTATCAGATGAGTGTGGAACTGGGGGTCTTCTGCACTGGGCGATTCGAATTCACGTTATTTCGCACAATACCATCATACCTGGGAGTCCCTCCGCATTGGCATGATTCAAATTGGCCAATCTGCATTCGCGCGAAGTGCATTCAGTGCAGAATGTTTTGTCACACCGGTGCTCAACATGAGGATTGGCCGATTCGTATCGGCCGCCTCGCACATGCTCAGTGGTGCCCTGCATGGGTTGCGACCTTAAACGCTTCCGGGGTGAAAGGGGAGGTCCCGTCATAACAGCCCGGTAAACAGCTGGAGAGCCAGCTCATGCACATTAACAATCGCGATACAACGCGCCCATTACTGTTTCCTCTCTACATTCCCGCTTGGTTTTAATGTTACCATGACCTTCCCATGCAACAAATTAGCAATGCCTGGTTCTACGTGTGTGTGTGTGTGTGTGAGTGTGTGAGTATGTATTCTGGGGGGGGAGAGGAGCAGTTCCAGCGGCTGTCAATCGCTCCGTTAGCAAGTGCCCACTACAAATTGAAATCGAATGCATTTTGACAGAAATCGAATGCATTCTGTAGATTGGCCGCTGCCAATCAAGCTATCATCATGGTGACGTTTGCAGGGCATCGGGGGAAGTGTCCTCCCTTTTTAAAGAGCCAGGCACAGGGGTTTCAGCGGCTGCACAAGTGCAAGCCTGGCTCCATCTGCCTCTGGAATATAAACCGTGCGCATCTGCGCTCAACAAAATGGTTAAAAATAAAACATACATTCTGGGATATTAACCATGCACATCTGCGTTAAAAAAAAATTGTTTGAATTTGAAAAGGGGGGGGGTTGCCTGACATGAGCTCCGTTCATGACCTGATTTTTTCCTCCTGCAAGGGAAGGAATGCCCAGCGACAGAGGGCTTTGGGCAGGGGATGCAGGGAAAAGAGGCTCCTAAACAATGCCTTCCCTTGCTCCCTTCTGCCCAGGGCTCTTTCCTCCTCCCCCTCCCCTCCGATGAGGGGAGGAAATGCCTTGCCCTTCCAGGCAGGGAAGAGGCGCGGGGGGCAACGGGAATCGCGGCTCCAGCAGCCTCCTCCTCCTCCTCCCGGCTTGAGAGGCATCCCTGGCTGCATCCCAGGCAGGGAACAGGCGCGGGGCCGCTAGAATCGCGGCGATCGCCGCCGTTCCAACGGCCTCCTCCTCCTCCTCCCTGCCTGGGATGCAGCCAGGGATGCCTCTCAAGCCGGGAGGAGGAGGAGGAGGCCGCTGGAACCGCCCCCCCCCCGCTTCCCTGGAACCGGCAAGAGGAAAGACCCACCGGAAGTAAAAATTGGAATCTGGGGGTCTTGCGATGGAATTCAGGACTGGGTAGTCACACCAGACCCATTCGCACTGAGATCGAACAGAGCCCCAATCCAGGATATCGCCAATCCCCTTATCAGCGCACTGGCCAACACGCTCCAAAAAGAGGAGCCAGTGCGCATTCAGTTCGGCAGCTCGCGCTTTCACGTGAGTGCAGATTGGGCCATTCGAATGCTGGTATGATGGTATTGTGCGAAATAACGTGAATTCGAACCGCCCAGTGCGGAAGACCCCCAGTTCCACACTCATCTGATAATGGCCAGAGTTTAAACATCTGTATCTTTGCTTGGAAAATTACACAGTGGCATGGCTATGGCTGGAGACACCTGGGGCGGTAACTCGTGGCATCACGGCAGCCACTGACCTCCTCTCATACCACATCACACAGAATCCTTTGTAATGTTTTTTGTACTAATGTTACTATTTATTCCCACTTATCACTGAATATAATGGCAATACTTGTGCCATAGAAAAATAGAAAAAGTAAAATTATACCTTTACACTACAATATCATAGGTACTAATGTATTTACATGTTCATAGTTTCATGTGGTTAAAGTGAAAATTTGGTAAGATGTGATGCTTTTAAAGAAAAATTAAAAATATTTTTAAAAATATTTTTTTTTAAAAATGGTTTTTACATTTTTGGTCTTTATTTTTTTTTAAAAAAATTAAATTATTTTATAAGAAAACCTGGGACCTCTCCTTTTTCCTCTCACTGAACATCACCCTACTCACAGCATTTTGTCAGGATTGTAAGGGGATGCAAGCGAATGCCACAAATGGTTTCTGCCAAAAGGTAGATGTTTGTAAAGCAGTGGTGTCACCCTTTCCTTAGGATGTAACCTGATGTGGCCTGCACCCCCTCTAGTGATGTCCCTGGAATGCAATGTCCATAAGTTACTGGAGACAGTGCCTGCAGAGCCAAGAAATTGTGTCCCCCCACCCCTTGGAGCAGAGCTTTAAAAAAAAAAACACCAGAAACTATTTACTAATTTGTTAGTCTTCATGTATTAATTTGGATGACATGCTGTGAGCAACAGTGTGTCATGCTTAAAAACAGCACCAGAGCCTGTCCCTAAGTCTTAAGATATGTCCCTGAAATCTCATGGTGTATAATGCTGCTGTCCTGATGCAGAGAAAAAACCATTTGTAATATGATCACCTTTCAGAGTTTTTATTTGTTTTAAATCTCATGTAAAAGACGTTGATTAACCTTCTCCACGGCAACACACTCTATTGCAAAACTTTAATCGGATGTTAGTAAGTGTGGATCCTGAATACAGATACTGGTGGTGCACCTTTGTGTTTCTTGGTTTTGTTTGTATTCACAGCTTCTGCTTTTTACACATAAGTTAGGTTCATTGTTTGGCAATAGAGATTTTGCCCACCCCAAAGTAACCAAATATCTCCCTCATGGATGAGCTTGGTGCAGCATAAATTATCAGGTTTTTTAAATAGCTGTATTAAAGTGCTCAGAAGTTATTGACTTGATTTTCTATTCGGTTTTATGGTAAGCAAGGCACCAATAACCTCATACCCGCCTAGATATTGTGTGTGTGTGTGTGTGTGTGTGTGTGTGTAAGCGCCTTCAAGTAGCCTGTCAATTTATGGTGACCCCATGAATTTCATAGCATTTTCTGAGATAAGAAATACTCTTGCCAGGCTTTGCCAGTTTTTTCATCTGAAATACAGTCTACAGTACCTGGTACAGTACCTAGGATCAAACATTGATCTGAGTGGGGACTGCAGTAAGAAATCATAAGAAGATTAAGAATGGGGAGGGCAGCTTTGAAAGAATTAGAAAAGATCCTAAAATGTAAAGATATACAACTGAGCATGAAAGTTAGAATTGTACAAGTCACTGTATTCCCTATTACCATGAATTGATGCGAGAGCTGGACAGTTAAGAAAACAGGAAGAAAATAAATTCATTTGAAATGTGGTGCTGGAGAGGATTGCTGAGGATTTTGCTGAGGACAGCCAAAGAGTCAAACAAATGGGTGCTAGAACAGATCAAACCAGAAATCTCTCTGGAAGCCAAGATGACTAGACTAAGGCTGTCATACTTTGGCCACATCATGAGAAGGCACAACTCATTGGAGAAAACAATAATGCTAGTGAAGGTGGAGGGAAGCAGAGAGAGAGAAAGGCTGCATGCTAGATGGATGGATTTTTAAAAAGATGTCATGGGTATGACTTTGCAGGAAATAAGCAGAGCAGTGGAGGACAGGGAATCTTGAAGATTTCTCATCCACAGGGTCGCCATGGATCGAGATTGACTCAAGGGTGGATAACAACAACAAACCTTGTTAGTCTCCCATCCAAGTACTAACCCGGGCTGACCCTGTTTAGCTTGGGATCTGGGATCTTTTCGGGTATTTAGGCTCTATCCTAGATATTACAGAGCTCAAAACCAATAAACATTCATGGGCCAGAAGCCCTATCACTCCAAATGCTTGTGGAAATATATACAGTTACAATTCTGCTTGGTAAGCTTTGCTTTTGGGCTGAGTTGCCCTGTCAGAATTAATTTCCTGCTCTGTTTGCCAGAGTGGCATGAGATTGGCACAGAGATGGACAACAGCAGCCTTGTCATTAGGTAAAGAAAGACAATATAGCAGCATATTTTAGGTATCAGCAAAAGTCAGAATATGAATAGTTACTCTAATATATTATCATTTTATCTGCCAGAAAGGGGAACAATAGTTTGAAAGATTTTCTGCCTCAGAAGCCCAGATATCTCAAGTAGCTCTAAAAACCAAAGGACTTATGCATCTATTCTTTTCCAGGGACACTATTTTCTGCACTTCTTTGGGCAACAAATTGCCCCATATTGGCTCTGACCTCATATGCAATAGGGAAAATTAGGATGGAGAATCCCATGTTCCTAACTGGCTCCAGAATATTTAAGAAGCTGCATTCGAGAAGGAGGCTGCAGTGTTCAATATATCTTAGGGATTGAAACAGAGCCAAGAAGCAAATGCAGATTGCCTGCAGTGTTTGAGAAAGCGGGTGATGATGTGTATGCCCTGCCCACTGAGACACTGAATTGCCAGCTGCCTCTGAGCACTCTGAGGTCTCACAACAGGGTCAAGCATTAATAGAGTGTTGTGCCATGTTTGCTCTGCAGCATCCATCTGTGGTGAGGGAAAGTCCCTGGTCTCTCGTTCATGCCCCACAATATGGAAAATGGAAGGAAGAAACTGCTATTACTTTTCAGCAGAGAAGAAAAACTGGACCAATGCTCTGTGGCATTGTATTAATAAGAAGGCTAATTTGGTTAGTGTTTGGTCTGATGAAGAGCAGGTAAGTCCTTTTGCCTTTGCCATGATGGGTGAGATACAAGACTGCCACCAGGATGCTGTGTGCATCTCTCCACTGCCACTTGGAGGAATGGGCTACTAATGTGTTCTAAGAAGGAAAGGTTTTAAATGAGTGTGCTTCTGGGTGGTGCTTTTAATTCAAAAGAGTGGGACATAGGTGTTTTAATTAAGAAAGGGAATTCGATTTTTAAAAACTAATACATTTCATTTAAAATATTTTATTCTTAATACATTAAAAATGGAATGCTATTGTTCCACCTAAATTATTTGATATTCCAAAGGATGCCGTTTGCAAAACTGGAGCAGGGCTCTTGGGGGTCTCACTTTTATAGGTTTGCCATAAACTGAAATTAAGTTGATTTCACATATTGGCAATACCCTACCAAAAGGGGAGAGAACTTGAAGAGACTCCCTCCCCTTTTGCAGGCTGCAAATGGATCTGTGAAGGGGAGGGGGGAGTTCAGATCGGCATTGCTTTGTAATATTTCCTCTTTGGCATTCAAAGGTATTAATGCAATACACATAGATTGTGTTAAATATTTGCTATGTTATGTTTGGATTAATAGAATTTGTTGTATCTGGGGCTGCCCTTAAAAGCAGTCCAGGAATATCAGCTGATCCAAAATAGGGCAGCAATATTGTTAACTGAGACTGGAAAATATGGTATTTGTATGCCAGTAATTTGACGGTTCCACTGGCTTCTGCTTTTTTTCCAGGCTCAGTAGTAAATGCTGATGTTAAACTTCAAAGCCATAAATGCTTGTGGGGTATGTGTAAGATGGTGGTGCTGCTTTCAGATTTCATGAAGGATTACCTTCTTCCATATATACCAATTCTACTTGGTACTTAAAACTTGAAGTGCACAGTCATAGGATAAAGGTACAGCACTTAAAGTGCATTATTTCTAAAGATGCTGTAGAGACCCAGCATGGTATAGTGGCTTGAGCGCAGGACTAGGATTCTTCACTCAGCCATGGAAACCCATTGGGTGATTTGAGTGAGTTACACCCTCCCAGCCACAGAAAACTCCATGATAGGTTCACCTTAGGGTCACCATAAGTTGGAAATGACTTGAAGGCACACAACAACAACACTCTTGGTTTGCTTGGCAAGATTTGTTCAGAGGGGTGTTGCCCTTGCCTTCCTCTGAGGTTGAGAGAGTGTGACCTGTCCAAGGTCCTCGGTGGTTTTCCATGGCTGAGCAGGGATTCAAATCCTGGTCTCCAGAGTTGTAGTTCAATGCTCAAACCACTACACCACACTGGCTACCTAGCAAGCGAATACCCTTTTAAAAAATCCAGGTGTGTTCATGTTGGAAAAAATTCTAGCATATTTTAGATCATTTATTTCTATATCATTATCTGCTGTTGTTTATATTCTGGTTATCTGGTGTTTTAGATTTCATATTTACATCAGTTATATTTAAAGAAGAGACTTTTCTTTATTAGGCAGTATATAGCTATGCAAAATAAATTTTAAACTTTAAAATGAATTGATGTATTTCTGTAGTGTCATTCAGTTGCATTTAGGAGCATATCATTCATATAAACATCTACTAAGTGTGCCTAACAGTGGTGTCTTATGCCAGAACTGGGTGTAGTTCCAGGCATCATTTCAATGCAGAACACTGCCACATGTTATTACTATAGCATAAGCTTTATTGGTGGTAAATGATGCAGCAAATGGTACACAGTACAAAGACATTCCATCCCTTTTGCTGAGTCCAACATTCCCAGCCAATGGTAGAACTGGGCCCAAAACAAATTCTACCTAGACTATCACTCAGCAGAAGCAAACAAACAAACAACTCAAAATGCACAAGTGTGACTCATGTCCTCCCGACAGCTATGAGACCTGTACAAGTGTCACAAGAGTAAGGTTCATTGCCTGGCAGATTGGTCTTCATTAGCAAAAGTGAGTAAAAATCAAAGTTTATTTCTGACTTCCGGTGGCATGGCGTTTGTAGACCATCTCTTTGAAGTCACTCTGATAGATGGTTGCCTGTTGCGGGGGCTAGATTGGGAGAAAAATATTAAATCACCTGATAGAAGTGTCCCTGAAGTGGAGGGGAAGCAGAGGAGCTCCAGAGGATTTCCCCAACATTCCCAGGCATTCCAGATTGAAGAAGATTAATAAGGAGGAGAGAACATCAAGGAAGAGACATGGAGGTGAGTGAGGGAATGGAGCCAGTCATGTCTGCAACAAGGCAGCCACTTAAGCGGCATAAGCACTGCTACCACTTTTCTTTTAACTTCAGTTAACAATTTATCTAATTCCATCAAAAGCCAATGTTTATTACTTTCAAACATCAGCGTCCAAAGGAGGGCGACTAAAATGGTGAAGGGTCTGGAAACCATGCCCTATGAGGAACGACTTAGGGAGCTGGGGAAGTTTAGTCTGGAGAAGAGAAGGTTAAGGGGTGATATGATAGCCCTGTTTAAGTATTTGGAGAGTTGTTCTATTGAGGAGGGAGCAAGCTTATTTTCTGCTGCTCCAGAGACTAGGACCTGGAACAATGGATGCAAGCTCCAGTAAAAGAGATTCCACCTCAACATTAGGAAAAACTTCCTGACAGTAAGGGCTGTTCGACAGTGGAACACACTCCCTTGGAGTGTAGTGGAGTCTCCTTCCTTGGAGGTCTTTAAACAGAGGCTGGATGGCCATCTGTCGGGGATGCTTTGATTTAGATTTCCTGCATGGCAGGAAGTTGGACTGGATGGCCTTTGTGGTCTCTTCCAACTCTGTTATTCTATGATTCTAAGAACCCATCTTCAAATTAGAGTGGAACTACAAATAAAAAGCTTACTTTGCAAACTTTCATAAACTTTTGTGGACTTACAAACCTACAGTCTGTTTTCATGGACACTTCTGATTGCCTTTGGAGAGAAAGGGGAGAAAGGAATGCAGAGTGAGATGAAGTCTGAGAAAGCAGGACTGTAAAAAAGAGAGGTCAAAAAGCGGCAAGGTAAAAGTGTGGGAAATAGAAAGAGGGAGCATACAAGTAAAGACTAATAAAGGCTTAAAGACTCTAAAGTAACATACACAAAGAAGCAAATAGCTGAGGAAATTCAATCAACAGGAACACTGGGTTGTTTTTATCAGAAAGTCTTTTACTTTAAACAAGAAATGTAATCAAGGAATGTAATTAACAAAATGGAAATCAAGGAGTAAGCTCTCTTTCTCACCTATGTTAAAACACAGAATGGAGTCAGGGGTTATCTATATGTGACTCATTTCCAAGAAATTGAAATCTCAGGCCTCTGAGGCCAGCACTGGAAGATGGAACTTATAAAGGAAGAGTGAGGGTGGTATTGTCGTCATCGTCACCACCACCACCACACAAGAAGTTAGCAAGAGAAAAATTCACTCACCCAGTCCATTTTCTGCCTTCATTACATTTCCAAGCCTAAAACGGCAAAGTGAATGCAAAGGTATCCAACAAGGTCAACAATTCAAATGAACCCTTTCTTGCCACTGGATAGCTGTTAATGTTTGGCCCTGAGCTTAACAAGAACACCAAAACCCATCTGCCTACTGGCAGAGGGCCAACTCACTACACATTACAATCCTAAACATCTTTAATCATAAGTGAATTTAGTGGGATTTACTAACAAGTTTGGGGGGACTGTATTTGAAGATTTATTTATTTCCCCCCAGGAATTTCTGAGGGATAACCTCAACAATGTGACACACTGGTTGGGTATGACTGACATAGAAAGGGAAGGAAAGTGGAAATGGAAAGAAGGCAATCTGCTTGTATCAACCACGTGAGTACACTTTTTTTGTAATACTTTTAAAAAGTTGAACTTGACAGTTTCACACTGGACATTTTCAGTGGCGTTACTAGGGGGTGCAGGGTGTATGGCAGACCTTGAAGGTCTCTGGGGGAGGGCAGCAGCCATGATAGACCCTGAAAGCCTTTGGGGGGGAGGCTGCAGTAGTCTGGCTGGGAGGGGGCAAGGAAGTTTGATCCCCCCTCCCCACATCGAGTGACATCAGCCTGATGCCACTGTCTATTATGCTTTATACTGGTGGAGGTAACCTTTGAGACATTGCCATAAAATGTCCAGTTTTCAATACAGTGGAATAATAAAGCTTTATGGCTATAGCAAAGCAGATTTTTTAGATGTAAATTTCATCCCCAGACTACAAACACTGGCAATTAGAAGGGAAGCTCTCTGCTAGCACAACAGCAAAGGGCAAATATTCAGTGGTGCAGGAGCCACCCCAAAATGAAAATATAATCCATTAAGACAAGATGAAAGGTGAAGTCTTGGAAAGTTCAAAGAATGATAATGAAGAGTGAAATAGGTTGCTATCATTACACAGGTAATGGTTTGATAGTCAATGTATACAAAAGAACAGAGAGGGGATATCCCTGACAAGTTCCTCAATGAAGAATAATTTGATGTTCCCTTTCTTCATTTATTTATAACTTAGCCAAGGGAAGTCTGTTTATTATCTCAATACATTTAAGACAATAACAAGTGGCGCGTTCCAGATGGGCCCTGTTGGGCGCTGTCATTACGCGCGAGGGGCGGCGCTTCCTGATGCGCCTTGCCCCTTGCACGTAATGAGGGTGTCAAAATGGCAGTGCCCTATACAAATGGGTGCCGCCATTTTAACGTGATGGACGCCTAGTGTCCACACATCTCAGTGCCCTTGTGATGCCGCAAGGGCACCATTGGCGCCTTGCGATGTCACAATGGCGCCGCAAGAAGAACCCGCTTTTTGCGGGTTCTTCTTGCTGTGCGGGGGAATCACGCAGTTTGTCTGCTGTGGTTCCCTCATGCAGCAAACACGGGTGCCGGCAGACCACCCTTTTGGGTGGTCTGTAAAGGGCCAAGTATGATTCATGTTCTGTACAGTTGAGAATCAGCATGGTGCAGTGGTTTGAGTGTTGGACTGTGACTCAGGAGACCAGAGTTTAATTTCCAGCTTGGCCATGAAATCACTGGATGACCTTGCGCAAGTCACATGCTCTCAGCATCAGGGGAAGGCAATGGCAAACATCCTCTAAATGAATCTTGCCAAGAAAATCCCATAATAGGGTTGCCATAAATCAGCAATGACTTGATGACACGCAACAACAACAACAGTAACAATAGTAGTAACAACAACAACAGTTTGGGATAAGTTTTGCCACCAGCATTTACTCTGATTACTTATGGCAACTGCTCTTTTGGTAACCAAATATCTTCCAAAGATAAGCCACATGTGATTAGCTGTATATTGCTTCTGACTAGGCAATAGTCGGTTCATTTGTTATAAATGCCCCCTGCTTATAATCTGATTTGAAATGTTTACCTTCCTGCTTGCCATGGTACACAAATCAACATGCTTGAGCAGAGTCATCAAATTTGGTGTGCAATCTAATGAGACGAAGCTGAAGAACATAGTGAAGCTTTGTGCCCAGTCCACCAACATCTTCAAGTATCTCCCGGACAAGCACTTATCTGGTGACTATCTGTGAATGCTTTCACACAGCTTAGACCAGGGGTAGGCAACCCTTTTGAGCCGGGGGCCGGGTTGCTGTCCCTCAGACAACTGGGGGGCCAAAGCCAAAAAATAAATAATTAAATAAATTTTTTTAAAAAAATTAAATAAATAAATAAACCAGGACAAATGTAGGACAAAAATTTCAAGTGGAGGACACTTTTTAAAAAAATATGGAGGACACGCTAAAAATTTGCTGATTTTTAAAAAAATGTTAATATAAATGCATGTTTTGGAGGCTTCTATAGACAATTGCCCCCCTTGCCCACCGCTTGCTCCCCTTGCCTGCCGCTTCCCCCCCTTGCCCGCCTCCTCCTGATAGGCCAAAGGCTTTGGCAGCAATTGGCGGCAGGACCGGGCTAGGGCCGGTCCCAAGGCCTTGCCGGGCCATATCCGGCCCGCGGGCCGCAGGTTGCCTACCCCTGGCTTAGACTGCTGCCTTCTGTACGTCGTTTTTTGATGGGATCAGTCCTGGCCATTGTGCCATATGCCTTAATTACATGTATAGAGCTAAATAGACCGCCCCTTTGGAGCGGCCTGCTGCTACCCCTTTCAGCTCTGGATTGGGGCCGCAGCAACTACAAGCCATGGCCCTGATCCGGCAGTTTGTCAGTGCTAAAAGGAATGGCAAAATGCTGCTCTTGCACCTGCCACCGTGGCTTTTCAGCACTCCTTTGGCACAGCGTGTTTAAATGTTGCAGCAAGGAGCGCTGTGATGCCCCCACCATGTGGTTGGGTGTGCGGCGTGATGCCAGTGTGGGGGGGTGGCATGGGGGTGGCCTGTATGCATATGGATGACCCCATGCCGCCCTCACCCTGGTGTATAATGCCAGTATGTTTAGCCCCATAGTTTCTCTATACTGTAGTTGGAAGGTTAATTCAATTTTTAAAATAATACCTTCTGCATTGTAATTTGAAATACATCTTTGAGTTCATCTTTCCTACTATATTTTAAAGCGATAAACAATTATCAAGATAAAATCATCATCCACAACCTGGGTAATGTTAGGAGAATTGTCTAGTATGCAGTAATGTTGGCTGAGCAGAAATACTGCAGACAGAGAATAGCAGCTATTCTAATGCCATCCCTGTAGGGCAAGCTGCCAGCAATACTTCTTCTGCCTTATGGCAACTGTCACCATGCAATGCTAGTCCTACTCAGCCTAACTCAACTGCAAGAGCACTTCCTATGATGTATGGCAGATTTGCTCTGGAGTGTGAATGTCAGCCAGCCTTGTGTTGTCAAGCCCCAGCTTGCCCTTCCATCTGTACTTCTCTTTAACTTTAAAAGTCTGGAGTGTAATTCAAACAATTGAGATGGGGAAGACTCTGCCTTTAGTTTGTCACAATCCCATTCCAAAATCTCAGAGCTTGGAGAGAAGTAAAACAAAACCTTACTTATAAGAAAGGGAGGCAAAGAAGGTAGAAAGGGAGAAAAAGAAAGGAGGCATTACCTAGCACTAAAACTCTTAGAAGAGCATACTCAGAAAAGTAGACAGTACCTGGGTGGTTTCAGTTTACCACATTCTCAGATGGCCAGTGGTGGTGACGAAAGATAATATCACACCACACTGCTATAGCACAACTATTCCACTTTAACTGCTACAGCTGCCTCCTGTGGAATTGTGCAGCTTGTAGTTTAGCAAGGCCCAAGAGCTCCTCTCACCTGAAGGGTTTAAGAGGCAGGCTAGAAAATTATCTGTTGAAAAGGAGATGGCTCTGGTTACCTCTGGCAGCCTTAAGGCATCCTATCTGTGGATCTTGAAATCACAGAAAAGGCAGGCTGTTCATATGTAGTAATGGATGGCACAATGGATGATGATATTTATTTATAACCTGCCTTTCCCCCCAGTTTGGGACTCAAGGCAGATTACTACACTTAAAATAAATATAGATTTTAAAATATATACTAAATACAAAAGCAAAAAATATCATTACATTATCCAAGAGCGCCTGTTATCAGCTTCGGCTGATACGCCAGCTGCGCCCTTTCCTGGAACAGGGTGACCTCGAAACTGTAGTACACGCACTGGTAACCTCAAGACTTGATTTTTGCAATGCGCTCTACATGGGACTACCCTTGTGCCTAGTCTGGAAACTCCAGTTGGTACAGAATATGGCAGCCAGGTTGGTCACAGGAACAGCAAGGAGTGACCATATAACACCAATATTGAAGTCACTCCACTGGCTGCCTATCAGTTTCCGGGCACAGTACAAGGAGTTGGTTATCACCTTTAAAGCCTTATATGGCTTGGACCCAACCTATCTAAGGGATCGCCTGCTTCCATATAATCTGCCCCGTACACTCAGGTCCTCTGGGAGGAATTTATTACAGCCCTTAAAGACCAGGTTGATGGCGACCTCCCAGAGGACATTCTCTGCAGCCACTCCCAACTTATGGAATGGCCTGCCAGATGAGATCCGCCAAATTACCAATCTAGAGAGCTTTAAAAAGGCAATTAAGACGGATCTCTTCCGGCAAGCCTTCCCAGAAAAAAAATGCTCAGCCACAAATAAGACTTCCCATCCAGTGAACTCTGCCCATGATGACTTTTATTTAACTTAGTTGGTTTTAATATGTAGCTTTTAATCTTACATTGTTTAATCTTGTTTTAAGGGGAGTATTATGTATATATGGATGTATTTTAACCAGTTGTACGCCGCTTTGATTGCCTGGCAAAAAGTGGGATAGAAATTAAAATGTTATTTATTTATTTATTATAAATTATAACCAGTTTAAAATGTAACTATTAAAACCAACAAATAAACAAAAATTTTGCAAGCCCCAATCACTTTGAGCAGTTAGTCAGCCTTTAAAACCTTGCCAAAATAATACTGCAGTAATTAAAGGGTTTAACCTGCTTGTATTGCTGGAAGATGCTGTACTTTTAAAGAGAGAGACCCTGGGATAGAAGACCTAGGTTACATATATGTTTAACATCATGGGCCCTTTCATACTACACCATTGTAGCACAATGATTCCACTTTAACTGCCATGTTAACTACCTATGGAATCCTGGGATATGCAGTTTAAACAGGGACAGTGGTGTACCTAATCCATTTGACGCCTGCAGCGGATGATTTTAAACACCCCCTTTCTCTACACAACAAAATTATTTTCATTAATAA
>NC_056523.1:123697063-123728598 GCF_019175285.1 Sceloporus undulatus | reverse complement strand
TCAAATGAAATGAGTAAAAATAATAGCCAAAAAAGAAAATCCAAACAGTGAAAATACAGTCAGGATAGCTATTTATCACCTCCCAGTATCAAAGGCAGTCTGCCTATTAACTGGTGGTGAGCCTGAGCCTGAGATGCACTGCCCTGCTGCTTGCTGGTTTTCTGTGGGCAATTGATTGGCAACCCAGGTTGGGAAAGGGGAAGAAAAGCCCTCTGAAAATGTGGGCAATGGAAAGAGAAATAGGAAGAATAGCTGCATACTGGGCATAACCAATGACCTGATACTAGATGGAGATGTCTTACATCTTTGCTCCAGTTCCCTACTTTCTCCATTGGAAATACTTCAAGAGGGAAGACCAAGAGCATGGTGAAAGAGATGGCTTGCATTCTTTTACATCTTTCCTTGAAATTTTCAAATGAAATGAGTAAAAATAATAGCCAAAAAAGAAAATCCAAACAGTGAAAATACAGTCAGGATGAGCATGGTGAAAGAGATGGCTTGCATTCTTTTACATCTTTCCTTGAAATTTTCAAATGCTGGAAAATCAAGATTTGTATATCTTGGTTAAACTTTACCCTATATGACAGACTGTTATTTGCAAACCATTGCTTTCTGTGTGCAGACAGCAATGAGAACAGTGAAGTGGAGAAGTGGTACTCTTGTTTCTGTTCCCTCATTCCTAGCGTAGCATACCAAGAGAATGCCCAGAACAACCTTCACTGTTTCCAGATCATAATATAGAATTTCTTGGGAGGGGGAGGGAGAGTGAAGGAATGGTTATTTAAAAGGTTAGTCCACAAACATTTTAATAAAATCCCACTGGAACCCCAAATATGGCCAGGGTTTTATTCAGTTTTTATTAACCTTTGGACTCTTTTTTCATTCTCTTGTACATTTGACACTTTTCTAACTACAAAAAGATCATAATACTAATTAAATCAAAGTTAACTAATTGATATAATCTTTTGTAAGAGTTCATGAGATCATTAAGCACCTCTTTACTAATTGCAGCTCTTTGGACTTTTCCCCTTGATATTCTTTAGCTTCATAATGGGCTAAAAGTTTATCAGTTTTATTACCATTTTCAAAGGAGGCTTGGCAAGTGAAGATCAAGTCTTTAGTGGCTTAGAGGGTTTTTTTTAATCGAAAAGGCTAAAAACTTCTTCTCTCCCCCCCAGTCTATCCATTTTTTATGCTGATTCTCTGTTGTTTTTTTACATGAACTTTCATTACTTTTTATTTAATTGCCTGGTTAATCAAGAAGTGATACAAATGATGATGCCTCTCATATGTAACCCCATTCAGTCTATTTATGAAACCTTTAAGTAAAGTTCAATCAAATAATAATTAAGTTGTCAACAAGCAGTTGCAGCTGGCAATTTTGAGGCTCTTCAACCCTCCCAATACCTAGCTGTAAGTCTTTGACAGGTCTATGGGTCCTCCTCTCAGCCATTAATTGCAGCTGGGCATCATGGAAGACGTAAGACCAAAACCTCATATTTCTGCCCTCCACCACTTATTCCACTTTCCTATCCCCAGGGACGTAGGGAAGGGGGGGTTTGGGGGGGTCCGGACCCCCCTCTTCAGGCCCTGGGGGCCTTCAAGCTCCTTCCTCCCCCCTCCTCCCCTCCATCAAAACCACAGAGAACTCGGAGAGGGAAAAGGGGGAAGACAAAACAAAATGCAATGCAAGCTCAGAGAGAGAGAGAGAGAGAGAGAGGGAGGGGGTCCTTGTGATTTCTTTCTCTTTCGTTTCCATCGGAGTCCAGCTTCCACTCCTCTGCCTCCTCCCCCCTCCTCCCTTGTGCTTTTGCCAGAATAAAAGTCTCTTAGGAAGAAGAAGGGAAGGAAGGGAAGGAAGGGAAAAAAGGAAGGAAGAATGATAGGGAGGGAGGGAGAACTGAAGAAAAGAAGGAAAAGAAAGGGAGGAAGAGGAAGGGGAGAAAGGAAGAAAGAAAAAGGAAGGAAGGAAGCTTCTAAAGGGAAATTTAAAAGAAAGAAAAGGTGACTTTTAACTTTCCTTTCAGCAGTTATATCCATATACAATATAGTAAAATAATAATAATAATAATAATAATAATAATAATAATAATAATATCCCTTACCCAAAATGCTGAGGACTAGATGTATTTTGGATTTTGGAGTTTTTCAGAGTTTGGTATATTTATATACGGTATGTCTAATGGGATATAATGGGAGATGGGATCCATGTATATCTCATATGCATCTCACAGACATAGACTGAAGGTAATTTAATACACAATATTTTCAAAATAATGTTGTGCTTCTGTACACTGAGCTTCAGCAAAACCCTAAGACCACTATTCCTTGTATAATTCAATAATTCAGTAATTGATCTAAACCTTCAGGATTCCCAGGTATCCTTGAGTTGGGGTCAGACCAGATGCTCTCAGGGTCAGTTTTGGGTTTTGGAATAATTTAGGTTTCAGAAGTCCAGAGAAAGGAGACTCAGACTCTACTCTGGACATTTCTCCTGAGAATGGACTCAGGTTTTCAAAAACAGTCATTTCTGAGCATGAACAGAGTGGCTGCCGCTCATTGCGTGAGCAGCTGCACTTTGCTTTATCGAGCTGAATTTATCTGATGTAAACACCTTCAGAGGAAGGATTCAGTTTGCATCTGCACTGAAAAAATAATCCAGTTTGATGCCACTTTAACTGCCCTTGGCTCCATGTTGTGAAATGCTGGGATTTGTAATTTGTTGTGGCACCTGACAGATGAATTAACAGGTCCTCAAAACTACAGATCCCAAGATTCCATAGCATGAAGCCATAACGGAAGTTAAAGTGGTGCCATTGAGGTGTCGAGGGTAAATGCTCAACCCTCCTTTTGTGTCTGGGGGGGCTCTTAGCCTCTCAAAATGGTGGCACTTAGTCTTGACCCCCCCTTCCCAAAATCCTGGCTACGTCCCTGCTATCCCTGATCTTTCCCCAAGGTAAGAAGGATTCCTAGGGAATTGTGGGAGAACAGGAAATCAGAGGAGACAGGGTGGAATTGGATTGCCTGAAAGAGTCCTCACTGAAGAGTCCTAATTGACCACTTTAACAGCTTATATTGTTATATGTATTGTTATATTGTTGTGCTGTGCAATGACCTTTGGTCAAAAGCAATAAAATTTGAATTTGAATTTAACAGCTTAGTTGATTTGAAAGACAAGCAAAGTGGTGCATATACAACATCACTTTAAAGCTAGGGTTACAAGGAATGTTTCTGCTGAATATCAGATAGTTGTATTACCAAGAGTCAACATTTTTAGCCTCTTTATTCTAGCTGAAGCAAATGTTCTGGTCGAATGGTTCTTGTCTCTGCTAGACTGGATGATGCTGAGAGAATTGCAGGGAGCTTGCTGGGCTGGTCCTCTCCCAACTGAGGCATTTTGGGCACCTTGGCAACATAGCTGCCACACTCACTTTCTGACACATTGCCAGTCTTCTATCCATGCTTTTTGCAGGGGATGATTGTTGGGACAATCCCTGTGCACTGTAAAGGCTGGGAGGAACTGCATCCCTCATTCTTGCTAAGGGACAACAGCACACTCAGCATTGCATTTGTGGGGAAGTTTAATATCACTTCCAATTTCCCATATCACTTCTGTTTCTGAATGTCTTCAGGAAATGTGATCCATTTGTAATTTATTTAGGGCTGGAGCAGACAGACAAGAAAAAGCATCTGAATCCTGCTTTTTCCAAAAGCGGGTCAAACCTCTACTGTCCACATGGCTCACTCCCAAGGTGGGCTGAATATGCACAGCTCAACTGCACAGCACAATGTTAAGCTGTGCCACTGGGTAGTGGGTATTTTGTTGCCTCCCCACCATACATGCACACTGTTGCACAAAACATACCACTTGCAACCTCCAAGTACCTACCAAGCCCACCCAGATGTCAGCCCATTGCATGACCACCCCTTTGATCAGCCACACAGTCATGTTTGATACTCCAGTACAGGGCATCAGTGCATCAGTGTGCTAGTGACACATTGGCAAAGCACAGTCATGCAACTCATACATGCTCTCCTTCACCCCATGCCCCCTGTTGGACTTTGTGTATATTGTAAATACATTCATTTGAGTTGTCATACCTTCATTTCTTTGCTTTGTTGCAGCCCCGCACTCATGTCGGGGCATTTATATGCAGGCACGAAGATGCATATTTTCCACCTTGAGCTGAACTATCTTTTTGTTCTGATTTTTAGTCCTGGAGTGCAGTTTCAGTCCAGTTTCCAGCCACTTTCAAGGCATGCGTTGTCTAAATGCCTTGACTTCAAATTGGCTGGAAACCACTTTATTTTGCCTGACTGTTTCACCCCTTAAATCCAGAAATGATTTCATTACACAGTGGGCACTTGGCCACTGTGGTTTGGTTGCATGATGCCTCATGGATACAAAAATCCATGGATGTTCAAACCCCATTATATACAACGGTATAGTAAAATCGTGTTCTTTATATAAAATGACAAAATCAAGTTTTGCTTTTTGGGAAAAAGTTGGAACATCTTCAAGCCATGAATGGTTGAATCTATGGATATGGAAGGCTGACTGTACTGTTAAAATCTCTACCAATACTTATTTATCCTTATTTTAAATAAGGTTAAGGCAGAATAGGTGAAAGGATGTAGTTTAGGAGATTATTGCACATGGCTTTTAAACTGCAATGAGACCTGGGGGAAAATGGCTCTCCCGATACTTGTTGCATTACACCACCTCTGGCCTGTAGCTACTGTGTCCTCAACAAAGCAACAACAAAGCAATTCAGCTTTTTCCTTCATTCTAATAGTTGCCCATTTAAAATATATATATTTTGCTATTTTTATAAGTCTCATAAGTCCTATTAGCATCCCTTAAATGTTGCAGTTATAGAACTTTGATCCATTTTAACTGCGATGGCTCCATCCTGTGGAATCTTAATATTTATACTTCACATGGTGTTTAGGATGTCTACAAAAGAGCTCTAGTTGCTCAGACTACAAACCCCAGAATTCTATGGGATGCAGCCTTGACGGTTAAAGTGAAATCAAAGAACTGTAATTGTGTAGCATGAAAGAGACCTAATTCTTTGTTATCCTTAGCTGTCACCTCCAGATGTAGTCAAGTGTGTCAGACCTTTTAAAATAGTTAGATCCATCAAGGGGAGGGCAAATGTGGCAGGTCCAGGGTCCCTTTTTCTGCCCCTGCGACCTTCAGGGGACACATGGACTGCTTTAAAATGATAACAAACTGAAAACTAGAAGTGGCCAGTAGGCCACTTCTCATCTTGAAAAACTGTTTTTAAATAATGTTAAATTTCAGCAGTGGAAAGGGGGCCATAAAATGAATTTCCCCTCTTACAGGCTTTCCGGACAAGTAAATTTATTCTTCTTTGTTAAAGTGGAAGGCAGTAGGAGAAGAGGAGGATTATAGTGCAGGTGGATAAATTGAAGTAAAGGAGCTACAGACCTTAGTTTGTAGGATCTGAGCAGGGCTGTTGATGACAAGGTGTCTGGGAGATCTCTCAATCATAGGATCTGCATAAATTAAAGCTGACTTAATTGATTCTCTCTCTCTCTGGTCAGAAGAAGGGTGATCCAGGGAGTCTGCAAGGATCAAGTTACACAAAAACAGTCTTAGGGACCACATTTGGCCCATCCCTACATTAACATCTTGGCCTCAAGGCTGAGTATGAGGACAACATGGCAAGGAGAAGGGGGAGGCCACTGATGGCTGTATTTTGAAAACACTTATTCTCTTGTCTTTTTTCAAGATTTTGGGATAAAGGAGAGCCACAGATGAGTCATGAGAAGAACTGTGGTATCATACAACCCAATGGGACATGGGCGTCTGCTGTGTGTTCCTTTCACCACCACTGGATTTGTAAAAAAAAGGCTGATCTGCTGAAATCAATGTCTTGGATCTCTTCCTGAGAAAGGATTGTAAACAAACTGTTGTGTTTGCACCCCACCCCTGCAATGCTTTGCTGCTGGCATGTAGCTGGATTTAAGATAATATATGCCATCACTGACCTGAACTTTTTTCACATGTGAACCCAACCACAGCTCATAACAAAACTCATGGGCTGATTGTGTGGCTGGTGGAGCCCTTATTCTTTATATGCAAGCTCAGTGAACATACCCAGCTGCCGCATATTCCCAGGAGATTGCACAGTTGTTCCCATCAACCATGTGGATGGGAGAGAGCACACTCTGCTGAGAGAGACTGGACATAATGCTTAAGCACACCTGATCTTCCATGTAAGCACCAGTGTTAAGAAAAATGTACCTTACTACGTTACAGCCAGTGTGGTGTAGTGATTGAGTGTTGGACCAGAACTCTGGAGATCAGGGTTCAAATCTCCACTCAATATGGAAACTCACCGGATGACCTTAAGCAAGTCACACACTCTTAGCCTCAGAGGAAGGCAAAAGCAAATCCCTCTGAACAAATCTTCACCAAAAAAAAAAAAAAAAAAAAAAAAAAAAAAGTCTGTGATAGGTTCAGTTTAGGATTACCATGAGTTAGAAACAACTTGAAGGCACACAACAACTAGCTTAATTCAGGGCCAATGCAAGTCTTTCCTCCCAGGGGAAATAACAGCTTCAGTGGACCATTGTTTTTTAATGAGGGCAGGATTATGTGAGGAGGGTTTGGAGTGAAAATATCAGCCTTCTTACATAAAACTGGTCCCAGTATTGCTCCACCCCTACCCATCTGCCCCAGCTGCTAGATAAATCAGAAAAATGATATAAGTTAAATGCATGCACACATTTAGCATATTGTCTACTTTGGTTCCCTGATTGGGGAAGAGATAAGTTCAAATTCCAGTTCCCATCCAAACAAGAAAGCCAATAGGGGTTTTTTTTTGGGGGGGGGGTCCTGCAATTCCTGCAAAAGATCATCTGCAATACAATGCAGTATTTTCCTTTTGAGAAGTAAAGTATGTGGGTGCACACACATAAAGCAGGCATAAAAGGAATGGCTGTTTTATCAAAAAGTTTTAGATGGCCAATTGGATGCTTCTAATGTTTCAAACTTCATGCAGCAAGGCAGCAGCTTTGAAGCAATGTATGCAGTTTTGCAATTTATGCTAAAATTTATTCTTGCAATGTAAAAACTGTGTTGGGTTGCCAGAATATATCTTGGTTTTTCTCTCACACAGACAAGGAGAAAAAAAAATGTGGAGAATGAACTAAGCAAGAATTTACACCTCTGTTTCAAACTGCCATTGCTAGACAAAAATAAGCTGACCACTCCAGTGTAATGGCAGGCACTGTATATATTTGAAGCAAGCATATATTTGAACCATTGTGGGGTAGTAGTTTAATTGTTGGATTGGGTCTCTATGGGAGTAGGGTTTGCATCCCTGCTCAGCCATGGAAACCCACTGGCTTGTACATGTCACACACACACTGCCTCAGAGGAACACAATGGCAAACCCCCTTCTGTATAAATGTTGTGAAGAAAATTCAATGATATGGTTGCCATAAGTCAATGTTGACTTGAAGACATGTAGCAGGAAATGTTATGACTTCCTATATGTGGAAAAGTCAGCCAAAGCATCATAGGAAAATATAGAAAAAAAGAGGGAGTGGCTTGAGCTTTATGTTCACAGTTGTTTCAACTCCCAGTGTCCAGTCAGTAGATGCTCTTTTTTAAGGTGATGCAAATAGAAACAGTAATTAGGTTTGAGAAAGAGACAGTGTAAATATTTTAGTTGAGCTAAGCATGCCTATCAATTTTGGCTTCACACAGATAGCAGCAGTACAGTCATATAATATCAGCGGCTGCTGGTGTTTTTAGGGTGAGGAAAAAGCCAATTTACTTTTGAAAACTGTACTGTTGAAGTCTCTGGGAAATCTACAAATCACTTTGATTACCTTATAATCATGTTTTCCCTTTTACTATGTTAATGGGTGTGCATGTGTGTGCTTTTGAACTAATTTCATTCTTAACCATGATTTATAATTTTTCACTGAATCCTTTTTAGTTGTGATCTTTCATTTTATGCTCATTAAAATAATCAGTGCAAAAATCTACAGCTTCCTTTCATTAATGTCTAATATCTTTAAGTTTATGCATCATAAATGAAGTGCAATGAAGTCCTATCCTTATTTATTGAGAGGTAAGCCTGACTGAATTCAGTGGTATTTACTTCTACGTAAGTATGGAAATCGACCTGGCTGGTAGTAAGCACCACCAAACACAGTGGGATTTATATATAAGTAGACACACATGGAATTGTGGTATTAGGAAGATTCTAACACACTTGGCTTACCATCTGTGACAGAACAACTTAGGGTACCTCCCCCAATTTCAGTGCTAAGACCTGCAGAACATGGTACAATAGCAAGATCTCAGTTCCTTATTTTTGTGCTTATTTAGCTGTGTTGGATAAAAATATTAGTCAGCAAGACAGAGAAAGCATATGCATGTCAGTTGTTTCCTTAATTCATGAGTTACATAACCAGGTTCTTCACTCAAAGAATTTAGAAAGAGATGCTTAGGAAAAGCCTAAGATATTTTGTTTTCTCAGCTAGAGCAGCACATGATACTACCCAGGTCAGACTATATAATACCCAATGTTAGTCCAGTTATTTTCGCTTATATGGCAGAAATCTCACAGGTGTCTCCCCCTACCTGTAAATGTACAGTAATAACTAAGTGAAGAAGTAACAATTTGTTGCCCCATTAGTAGCATCAGATTATAAACGGTGCAGTTGCTTCAGGCCCCTCACAATCTAGTAGGCCCAGTGCTGAAGGGAGAAAGCGGTAGTTTGCTTCCCTTCTTCCCACAGTCACTTCCTGAATCTCCTAATGTTTCCGCTGTCATCAACTTTTTGTGCATTACTTGAATAACTGAGTAAAAATGGGATCAGCAGTTAGTCTCGCTGAAACTGCAGAATGGAAAACGGGCTCACACATGCAAGATTTTGAGTTGTTACTGTTTTTCATATGTTGTATTTTATTTATTATTTGATCATGTATTTATTCAGTTCTGTGCCACTACTCATAAAAATAGATCACACATGTGCAGGAAGGGGGGCCTATATTGGAATCTGCTTCAGGGTTCTGGTCACACGAATGTAGCCTTTCCCAAAGAGAAATTCAAAATCTCTCATTTAAGGTGAGTGATCTGCCTAATGGTGGGGCTGGCTATACCATATACTGTACTGACCATTAATAATATTTGCTGAACCATTTCTTAACTACTACTCCCTCTATCTCTTTTTAGTCTTGGGGTGCCGTGCCCCTATTTGGTGGAGAGGTGACCTCATTTAGATACAAAGGCACCAAGGGTAACCTTGCTCTCTTCCAATATGTAGAGGAGATGTATCACTTAAGATGGCTGGAGGCAATAACACATTGTGTTGCTTTCATGGGAATGGACTTTGGTCTTATATTTTAAGTTGAAACATGACATACACCAACTGGCTCAAGGGGGCATTGTTTGGCCCCTGGAGAAGCCTGACACAGTGTTACAACAATGAAACAAGTTGAAGGGGAAAAGCCAGCAGTACAACTATCAGAAACTGTAACAATGCTGCCACCTAGCCACTGTTTTTTTTTAAGCAAAGATACTTAACCCATGTAGTTTGTCTCTCTATCTATATATTTTTATAAAAAACACACATAAAGAGTGCTCAAAAACATCTGAAATGGCAGTAGGTGCTGACGTGCAAAAATGCCAATGGTTATGTTTTGTTCACTGTCATTTATATGCTAAATCTTGTAGTTTGCTACAGAGCTAGTGGGAGAATATTGGTTTTATACAGTCTACTCCAGTCTAGATGTGCCTAGAATGGGCCTCAATTCCCATTGACATTTGGTGTCTGCTCAGAATTTTAGCAAAACCTGTATCTGAAGGAAAATTCACTTTATAACATATCTAGTCTATTTTATTTTTAATGGAGGCGCCACAATTTAGCCAAAGGTAGAATTCTCCAAAGGAAATTTGTCTGAGCTGAGCAAATCTGTTATGTCATATATTGTCATGTCTCTGGGATTACTAACCCCTAGGTTAGTTGCCAACCAGAGATCTCTACATATTTAAATTTCTAAACTTAGAGTGAGACAGAACACCCCCAATTTAATCTGTTCAGGCCTGCTCTGGCTTTGTCATGTATACATTTAAGCTTTACCTTTTTGGGTGCAGGTGAATTAAAGTTGCCATTTTATTACCAAAGATTGGGGGGGGGGGCTGGCAGTGATACTTTAAATGTTGGGGAAATTTTCTTTTGTGAGAGGCTTGCGTAACCTTTGGACAGTTTGCACCAGTGTATACCAGTACCAACTGAGAGGGCTCCAGGTTTTAGGTGAATTAAGAAGGTGTTATTTATTTAGAAAATATACAGAGTACAATCCACACACACAAGATAGCAGTTTACATAGAAACAGCATTCAGAGCTAACCAAAATGGAAATATGGAAATAAGATAGTGGAGTTTTAGGAGTTTGCAGTGATGTTATAATTACTTATGTGAGGAGACGACTTTGGTTCAGACTAGGAGATCCTAGGGTGACACAGAACATACACAGAGTGCAGGTGTGTATGTGGGTGTGTATGTGGGCTTGGTTGTGTTTGTAGAAGTTAGATTTAGAAACCCCATTTCTACCCTAAAACTAGCCCCAGGATTATCTGGCAAGGTAACAAAGGATGAATGACATTTCCCAGTAATCAATAGGATTCTGGACTGGTTGATGGCTTTACCTGTAGATTTATGGAGACCCCCTGAATTTCACAGGGTTTTCTTAGGCAATAATTATTCAGAGGTGGCTTTGCCTATTCTTTCCTCTTCACAACCATTAAAAAGCTTTGCAAAGAGTCCTGTCTCATATTTCAGATGGTAACCCTAATTCACCTATGCCACAAACGGGTAAGGATTAAGTGTGTAGATGTCCCTTATTGAGCCTGCCTACCCTAAGGTGACTGGACAATTGAGACCATTCTGAAAGTTTCCAACCTGGCTGTGGCAACTCATGTGACTTGCACCTTGGTGTGATAATTTTAATATATACTATATGGGGCAGCCATTTTAAAAACATTTGGTGATTTTAGCTGGTTTTGTTGAGGACAACAAAGACAACAAAGAGGCTTGTAGCAAGCCATATTTTAGGGAAACGTAGTATATTAGGTAAACGAGGGAGTAAACAGCAAATGTGTCTTACTCCAGGATCATCTATTCTAATTAGCAGCAACTCTTTAGGACAGGTGTAAGAATAATCCAACCTTCCCAGTATAGTCAGACTGTCTTAAAACTGTCCTGTCAATTGGTTTAGTATATATTTTGTCTGTTTTAAATGGTTTTAAATGAGTTACATTAATTTTATGATATTGAGTTGTATAGTGGGATATACTGTAAGTGTTTTCAAGCAATAAAATAAATAAACCCTAGGAGACTAACATAGCCCATGGTGGGGAACGCTGGGATTTGCAGTCCAAGAATATATGGATGGCTGCAGGTTTCCCAGGCCTGACTGTGACAGAGAGGCCTTTATTCTATCACCTGCTCCTAGGGATTTTTTTTTTGGGGGGGGGGCATATTTGGAAAGAGCCTGTGTTTTACCCTGAGCTACTGAGGCCCTTCCTATTGCATCAGGGACTTCATAGTGAGAGTGTGGATTTCTCAGATAAATTGCTGTAATGAGTACTGTCCAGGAGCTCAACAACTCTTTTCCTTCCTCAGTTTCAGTTGCCTAGAGAGTGCTAATTACAATGCAAAGGAATAGAAGAGGCAGCGGCAGGTGCTGAGAATAAACATGCAGGAATAATCTTTTTAAAAATGAGCAATTAATAAATGTATCCGGTATTAACTATCAGCACTACTCTTTTTTACCTTCTTCTCTGTTGTCTGGGAATTCTTTCTCATTTCCTTGAAATCTTTGCCCTCTTCTCCTGGGAGAGGAGGACTTTCTGCAAGCCTTTTCTCAAATCCTAGCTCATGCAGTGTTGTCTTGTAATGGTTACAAGCAGGATCATCATTAAATGGGTCACATTACTATCATTACATGTCTTCAAGAGGCCATATTCTATGCCTGGAACTATTCCTCTCTCTGTATTACAGCTTACTGAAGACATATAATGATGGAATATATTCTGGACCATTTTTGGGTTTTTTTAAAAAAGGCTTTTCTTTATCATTCTCTCCTCATCTCATTTACTCTTCCTCCTGACTTCCTCCCAAAATGCATTGTAAAACACAGCAGTTCTCCCACTTCCCTGCCTTTTCCATATAATGCAGACTGAAGAGCTTTGCACAAGGAGAATGCTGCTTAGCATCTAGTTCACTTTCAGACCAACAGAAATGATGAACAATTGTGGTGATTATATGATAGATCATGGTATTGTCCAATTAGTTTGATTTCTATATAATGAGGTGACAGGAATTTTCATGAAAGGCAAACAGGTAGAATTAAAAAAACAGATGGGGAAGAAGAGTGGGACTAGAAGGGGAAGGGTTATGGGCAGAGAAGGAAGAAGACATTAGCAGAAGAGGCAGTAACAGCATAGTACTGGTTGGAGAGTTGGTTATTTAGTTAGCTATGGAAGCATACTTGAAGATGGGGTTGAATTCTTTACTCCTGTTTGCCTGAAAATCTCTAACATCCCTACTTTTTCCAGTTTAGGCAGAGTTGATTTGCTTCTTCAAATAGCTTTGGATCTAGCCTTCCCTTTTATCCAAACCAGTATATTTCAAGCAGTGGTAAAGGAATTCTCATACCATCCTAACCTCATTGATGAAGAAATTCAGAGAACATCTGAAGCAGTGGGTGTTGAAGGTTGGCCACAGAGCACACATCAATCTACATGTGATGTGCATGTGGGTAGGTAAGTAGCATTTTCCTCTCTTCATTTCTTTCTTTCTCCCCAAATTTCCTTCAGTATGCATACAACTAGCACACATGTAGAAGGCAAAGTGGAATTGAGAATATACATCAGGTAAATCACACACACACACAGAGAATATATAATTATGTGCCTCTGAAGTCACTAGTACTAGAGGAGACACCAAAAGTTGGTAAGCAAAATGGCATTATTACATATCCTTGGAATTTCTATCAGTTCTTTGCTGAAAGGGGGAAGATGTGTTCCCTGGGACTACTAGAGCTTCATCAAAGATGCTCCAACAATTGTGGAAGGGCGGGGAGGGGTCCTTCAAAGTTTGGCAATGTACTTTTTTTTTGCTGATGAGGGGAACTACATTCAAAAAAGTAACACTTCTAATTTCTAGGTTAGCCTGCCTACCCATCCGGAGAACTGGGAGAGTTTCAAGGAATAGTGCTCCCTGCTGCTATTTGGGCAACTGATGCTGACTCAGGAGCAGAATGTGCCACCCACTATTCCTTCCTCATTTTCCATGTCCTTTTGGGATCATGATGGACGCCTTTGCCAGTTCTTAGGAAGCTGTGGAAATAAGTTCCTGTTGGGCTTCTCTGCCATCTGCCTGTGACTATGAGGCAACAGTTAATTCCTGTCTGTCTGTCTTTCATTTATTTTTCAGCTAAGAAAGCCCAGAACTGCCCAGACAAGATGGGACTGAAGAATGGCAAAATTTGAAATGCATTAGATCAGTAAATAATTTTCAACACATTTTGAAGTCTCATCTGTCTTCTTTTTCATACTGATGTATGTCTTTTCCTTTGCAGACTACCAATGTACAGGTATACTATCAAGGACCCCAAAGTCACAGGGAGAGGCAGAGGATTTGCGCA
Organism: Sceloporus undulatus; assembly: GCF_019175285.1. NCBI lineage: Eukaryota > Metazoa > Chordata > Lepidosauria > Squamata > Phrynosomatidae > Sceloporus > Sceloporus undulatus. The sequence goes on along the minus strand of NC_056523.1, from coordinate 123,714,897 downwards.
CCCAAGGCAGACCAGTGTGAGGTGCTGCAGTTCACCATGGCAGCTACTTCTCTGAACTCACTCCCAGATCCAACAGCTGGAAGCTTGGCTGAGAATTGAGATGACTTCTTTCTTCCAGAAAAGTGTCTGGCAGGCTTTTTGTTTGTCCCCCAGCTTCAAAACATTGTGGATAAGAGAATATATTAACTGGACCCAACACAGCTCTATTTTATTTTGTCCTTGTTTTTTGAACCATGCACTGATCCATTTTGGAGCCAAATGTCCCTTTTGTGACAGTTCCTTTGCCTAGCATGTTAACCAAACAGGAACTTTGTGCAAGCCTTTAGATAGAAATGGGTTGGGATAGTTGTGTGTGTGTGTGGTGTGTAAGGATGCATGTGGTAGGGTAAGTACAAGTTGATACAAAATAGAACAGAAAATAAATAGAATGTAACCTAATTTCTTATATTTATTTATATGAAGAGTAGGAAAACGTGTGGCCATCAAGATGTTGTTGAACTGCAGTTCCCATCAGCCATAGACAGCATAGCCAATGAAGAGAGATGATGGAAACATAGTCCAATATCTCCAGGTGTCCTCCTTTTATTTACAGCCTTACAGAATGTTTACTCAGAAGTGAAGTAAGTCCTGCTGAGCTCAGTGGGACTCATGCCTAAGCAGGGGGGTGGGGAGACCCAACTGACCATGAGCTGCCAGCATACCCAAATAAATGTACATAGGCCTCACTTAAATGCCAATGTAAAAATGCAATTAAAGATAACTGCCACTTCCTTATTATTCACCTACATGCTTTTGCAGTCATTACTCAGAACACTGAAAAATTGGTTTACTTCCTGCTGAGCTGTTGTAGAAATCTGCCCTTGTTCCCCAAGGAACACTAGATTCAAGCCACTGGAAATGTACTTTAAAAGAACAGCAACAGCAACTTAAATTCAGGTTCAAAGAGTGGAGTATTCTGATGGAGCTATCTATGGACAGTTGCATCAATTGTTCTCATTGCCTCCTGTCTTATGTACCTGTCTGTCCCTTGCAGAGGTTTGGAGGATAGAGACCGAAATCACTTGTGGACACTGTGATCCATGCACACTTCAGAATTACATTATCATTATTTCACTTGTAATTGTTGTGGCTGCTTTCCTATGGAATCCTGGGATTTAGAGTTTAGATAGGGGCCTTTAAAATCCCCAGCCAGGGAGCTCCTATTGTGCCTCTGAACAAGCTACAAACCCCAAGATTTCATAGGCAGGAACCACGGCAGTTAAAGTGGAATAATAGCTCTGTAATTTTGTGTAAATGGACCCCTAGTTGCTGGGAAGATTGTCTGGCAGCAACATTGTATTATATTAAGTGCCATCTTATGACCTTTTTCTTTATTGTTCATTCCTCTCGCAATTTTAGCTTCTCTTTGTCTGAATTCCATTTGATTGTATCATTCATTGTTCCAAGGACCACTGAACAATGTTAATTAAAGACATGGATTTGTTGGGTTGGAACCTGAAGATATGTTCTACATAATGTTCTGATACAGAAGGAGATGAAGCGGCTGTGTTTTTATTCACACTTCTCCCCTACAGTCTTCTTACTTCCTCTTCTTACAGTTGCTGTGCAAGTGCAACACATCATTTCTGCTTATTGTACCATGTGGGGAAAGGTGAGAGCACATGACAGAAGGAGGAGCATCTCTTTTTACTTATACCTAGGAATTCAGCAATATAGCACAGTTTTCCAGGTTCCAACATAATTTTGGAGATATTTTCCTGCTTTTCCACCAAAGAACAGGTACCAATGCTTGGAAATTGAGGCTAGAGACAACACAAATGAGGCCCAGAACCTTTAAACACACCTATTGAAACTCCATCTTTACAACCACCAATAAAAAATATCTTAGGCCTGGTGCACATGGCCAGGAAGTGGTGTCCTGGAAGCGATAGTAGGGCTCGGGAGCGCACACCAACCACATACTCCCGAGCCCTGCTACATGTGGGCGGCACCATTATTGCACAGCACTGCCCACACAGGGGGCGTATGGATGACATGTGGACATTTGAGCGCCCACATGTCTTTTAGCAGAAGCAGCGTCCTAGGGCTGGGTCGCAGCCTTTACGACGCCACAAAAACGAAGCTGCTCCAGGTGGCTTCTTTTTTGCTGAGCAGATGTGCCGCATGGTTTGGTTGCCACAGCAACACTGCACAGCCAAAAGGGCCGGCGTTTCCCTGCTGGTCTGTACTGCACCTTTGTCACAGTCAGTTTTGAAAATACTGAAGGTATTTCAATTGGGCTTTGTTATAGCCCTAGATTTACATAACTTATATGAAATGTGCGACAGTTCATATAATAAGTGTTTCAGGATGACAGCTGTTGACCATCTTGGGAAATGGTCTTACAGACTTTTCATTCCCATGTATGCCATCTATGTCATCAACATGAAAGTTGCAGTCAATAATGGGTTTCCTGCCCAAGTCCATTATAGCAACCATGTTAAGTCCACTAGAAAGCACATGGCTTCTCTTCTACACATTTTCATCTCACCTGTTTGTATATTCTTTATTACACTATTGATCTAATTGGTGTGATACTATTATTAATTAACAGGAATGTCTTAATCATGGGAAAAAGAAGCTTTCAAAAGAAACAGATGCAGAATCTTCCAGTACTGATTCTAGACCCTGACTGAAGAGAATACATCTTCCATAATATTGCCCTGTTTTGTAGGACTTGTACATGACCTGTTAACACTTTCAACTGAGAATTAGCTCCCTGCTCACACAAATACTATGAGAAAAGGGAACCTGAAGATAGCTGCAGCTTTCAGCCTACAGGAGAGAGGCACACAGCCCTAACAGTCCAACACTAATACTGGCTGGGCTGACACTTGCTGTATTTGGCTGCTTGTGTGGATGTGATGTTAGGTCAATGTCAGCTAGCACAACCTCCTCCCTTTCTATTTATTTTACTTGGTGTCCATGATTAGCAGTTAATGGGTTGATTGAATTAACAGAATTAATTACTTTCTGGTCTGTTTAATCTTCTGAGTGTGTCACATCAAGGAAGCATCCATTGTGTGTTAATGAGTGGTTGTCATGCAGGAAACTAAAACTCTGTTACAGCTGAGCTTATCCACAAATATCTTTCCCCATGGAGATAGGACAGAAGGCAGCATACTCATCCCACAAATACAGATTGGCCTCAATCCAACATCTCCTCAGTGTAGTGTAAATATCTGCATGCAGCCCTATGCTGTGCTGAGCCATATACCCACCCTCACCTGCAGTAAAGCCCCTGAAGCCACCCTGCACAGCTACTCCATACTTTAGGACAAGCAGGCAGGATCAGAAAAGTGTCAGGTCAAGCCCCATGGCCAGATGCACATTTTGATTACAGCACTGGTCAAACCTCTGGAGGACCCTAGTAGATTTCAGTGCTGATGTCATAATTTTGCATCTGGCTATGAGGATGTAGGCAGTCGTTTCTCTGATCCTGTCTTCTTGCCACAAAGCACAGACTGGCTATGTGGAGTGGCTTGAGGGGCTTTTTAGTAAGTTGGAGAGGGAGGGCATTGGGCACTGCAGAAGAAGGAAGGGAATACCAATTCCCACAGCACTTGAAAAAAGAGATCCATATGTGTAAGTGGCACGTAAGTGTGCAGATGTCCCTAACAGAATCCTGTATTAAGTGAATAACTTTGGTGACTACAACAATAGTCACCCAGGGATGGGCAAAGTGTGGCTTTCCAGATCATTGACAAAAACTAGTTAAAATCAGGTAAGTTATCAATTAAATCAGAAATTTTCTAACAAAGAGAGACAACTTAAATATATCTCTCCTTCCCCTTCAGAACATCCCCCTGTGTGGTACAGAAGCCTTCAAAGGTGTGAAGGGGATTCAATGCACAAATATTAGGAAATAAATACATATATTTATTACTTATATCAGAGATGCACTGGCTTAGCGGTTAAGATGCCAATTCAGATGATCAGAAGACTGGAAGGTTGACAGTACAAGATCCGATTGGGGCATGATGGGGTGAGCTCCTATCACTAGCCCCAGCTTCTGCCAACCTAGCAATTCAAAAATATGCAAATGCAAGTAGATAAATAGGTACCACTTTGGTGGGAAGGTAACAGCATTTGGTGCAGTCAAGCTGCCACATGACCACCAGAGTCATCTATAGACAATGCTGGCAGTTTGGCTTAGTAATGTAGATAAGCACCACTCCCTATAGTCAGTTACGACTAAACATTCTTGTCAAGGGACAACCTTTACATTTTTACATAAGGGAAAACATGGGCATAACAAAATATTGGCTAGCTGGAAGATGAATCAAAGAGCCACCCCATACCAGAATCAAATGGCAACAAAGGAAAACTAAGGAGAGGCATATCTTAGTTGTTCAGTAATTATCAGTATATGCTTAATGGTGAGGCAAACCTCTCTGGCAGTGATGGCAAACCTTTTAGGGACCAAGTGCCCAAACTAAAAGGCATTCCGGCAATGAGTGTTACCCGGTGCTGGGGACAGGACTTCCAGGGTGGGACTTCTTTGCCCTGCCCTCCTGGCTCTTCACCTGCCTCTCTGGAGACAGTTTAAGCAGGGACGTAGCCAGGATTTTGGGAAGGAGGTGGTCCAGACTAAGTGCCACCATTATAATGGGGCTTGGGTGCGGCGGCACGGCAGCACACACCATTCATTTTATCTAATGGAAGGGGGGGTCCGGACCCCAAGAACCCCCCCCCCCCCCGGCTACACCCCTGGTTTAAGGCCTGGGCTGACTGGGAAGAGGAGGAACAGGCACACACCTGTTCCTTCTCCTCCCGCATTCTCCTGGGCCTTCAGCTTCTTCTCCAGAGACAGCTGAAGGCCTGGGACAGCTGGGAAGAGGAGGAACAGGTGTGCACCTGTTTCTCCTCTTCCCCACCCTCCATGTATCCTGAAAAATGGCTTTGCATGCCATAGGTTCACCACTACAGCTCTATGGTGTTCTCTGAGACTAATGACAACCCAACACCAAACCAGGCAGCAGGCTTGTGGTATACATAGTCCCAGAGAGCTACCAGAGAGCTACAGTAATTATTCAGTGGATGTAACCTCTTTAATAAATATTTTGCTGACACTCTAGTTGGGATCTTATTATATCTGCCATCTCAAATAGACTATCCTTGATCATCCTAAAATGGTACAGGCAGATGTCATAATCATCCAGCATTAATATCTCAGTTCTCCACCATTTCCTTCTGACATGAGATCTCATCCACCAAAACCTGGTGCAGACAGAACTGACTGGTTCTTCTGCAAAGCTGATCCAAGAAGGGCTTTCAGTTTTGCAAAAGTCTCACAGAAAGCAGAAAACTTACAGGATCAGACATTACTGTGCAGAACACTACTGTTGCTGCCACCTTCTTAAGAATACTTTCACCTTCTGATCCAGAAAGAGAGCACACAGCAAAAAACAAAAAAGCCCCCTCACATAGTAAAAAAACATAATAAAAGAATCAAGGATGACCCCAAAACACAGCTTATCACCTTCTGCTCTTTCCTCAGAGAGTGAGCTCCAAAGACTAAAGCAGCAGTTATCTAGAACTAGTGTCTGGTAGTTTCACCCGCAAGCAAGTCAGTGACTCAGCAGAAGCCCTCACTCCTAGACCAAGTGCTTCAGGACAGCCACAAACAAAGAAAAGCCCAAAAACAAAAACACACAGAGAGAGAGAGTCAGAGTCAGAGTCAAGGACAACACTCAAAATATCGCACACCTTCTGGTCTTTCCTCAGAGACACATTTAAAAATGTGGCTATACCTATGGTCAGTATGTATATTGATAAATATATTAAAATGTTACAAAATGCTGGAGATCTCTAATGACGTCTTTCTGAACCTGAATGAGTGTCATGCCTTTGCGACTTTTTGCCCTTTGGGGAAGTAGGGCTAGCATAACAATATATTACAATGAAATAAAAGAAAATACATAAATGTGTTAACACCTTTTTTGACCAGCTAAAATGCACAAAATACATAGTACAAGATTTCAAAGCTACACTGGCTTCTTCATCAGGCAAAAGATGTTAAAAATCATACAGGAAGAAGAAAGAGGGATGTGTTGGAGTTATAGGCTGACATTCTGTATTGATGTAGTTCAGTTGGTTTGGAGGGATCTCAGTACAGGCTGAGGTCACGCTTCTCTGGCTTCAGCCTGCACTGAAATCCCTCCAAATCAACTGGCAGAAGTAAAATAACTCCTCTTGCGATCTATACTGTCTCTATTTCTTATGACGCCACAGGCCCCTTTCTTGGGCAAAGAACAATTACTGTAATTTCTCAAAATGTCTCTTTACTAGTACATCTAGAAAAACCTTTAGGTGCTGTATGAGTATAATTCAGCCAATCATAGTCCAAACAAAGGAATAGATAATCTAATACAAGAATTATTACAAAGGAGTCACATCTGGTTAAATTCCTTCCAAATTGTTGGTGTAACACTGCCTGGTTTTAGTGATTTACTACTCTTTCAATGCATCAGTACTTCCTGAAACCTGTTCTTGAGTCTAGACATTTCATATTGAAGAGTGTGAAAACAGAGAGCTCAGCTGCAGCTGCTTAGAGTCCACATGCTCTGCTTTGCAGTTTCTCTACAGCTAACTTCTCTTCAGTATCTTTATCTTCTCAAAGTACTCTAGCCTGTACTTGGGCTTCAATAGATCTACCAATTGTCTAGTTTTGGGCTTTAGCATTAATGCTATGGACTAAAGGTGGATAAGCTTCTCAAAGCTCTTCTTAGATTGGCTCTGAATTTAACTGCATGCTTTTGAAAAAATGGAAAAACTCCATACCAGTTTGAGGGCTCCCAGGATCCCTTTTTCCATTCCCAGATGAAATAATGGAACTACTGTGGGAATGAAACTGAAGTGTGGGAGTTAAAAGTCAATGCCTTCTATTCCTATAAGCTATTACCTCCTGCTCCAACTTTACCCCACAATTATAGGAAATAATTAAGTAATCTGTTCATATTGAAGCATTTAAGATGTTGTTGTCATCTTTAGGTCAACTCTCTTATGACAATCCTATAATCAGATATCCTTGGCAAGATTTATTCAGAGGGGTTTTGCCTTTGCCTTCCTGTGAGGCTGAAAGAGTGTGACTTGCCCAAGGCCACACAGTGGGTTTCCATGGTTGAACTAGAATTTGAATCCCAGATGCTTAGTCCAGCACAAAAAGCACTAAACCACACTGAGGAAAAATTAGAATGTAGGAGAGAAGCTAGGCCTCTTTTTTCAACCTCTGTTTTTGCCTGTTCTTTCAGTATTTTCTTCTAGCCCCCTGCAAACTTATGGACTAATACAGTTCCATCAGTTTGTACCGGGCCTGACAGAAAAGACTGCAAGTCTTCCTTTCCTAAGTGCTGGGATATTTAGTGTTTAAAGATGGAAGTGTGGTGGCTATAAGGCTTGAGTCTGGGCTAGTATACATATAAGTGTATTATGCAAATTGCTGCAAATATTCACACCTTCATATTGATCGTTAATTGTCTTCATGTTCTTGTGCAAATTCTCATCTATTCACATCTATCTCCTCTACTGAAAATGTGGAGCCATTTGAATCCGTGTGAACCAAACAGATAGCCCCACATGTGATAATGTGCATTTCTGCAGATTTTCACAGATACACTAGTAAGAAACACAAAACCTTTTCATGAAGTGTTTAAAGAGTTTTTCACCCCCTGCACTGAAAAAAAAGCCCAAACTCCTGCAAATTGTGTGTGGATGGATCATATTGTATTTGACTGGAATGAGGAATATTTTAATCGTCTAGACTAGCCCTCTGATTTGGGTTTAATTTTGAGACTGACATGAATGAACTTTTTGGCAACCCTTCTTATGAATTGCAGAGAACAATAGCCACTCATAATAGTTTCAAACAGAATTGCCAGTGTGTAGCAAAAATAACTGGGTTGCTGAGAGAAGAGAAAATTGAGAAGTCAGCCTGAAGAGCTAAAGTTAAAGAGATATTCAAGAGGAGCTGGGGGAAATCATGCACACCACTGTTTTCAATCAGAAATTAATCAGATGCTAATGACAGTCTGCAGAAATTACTTCTCATTTGATGGATCCCAGCTCCATCAATAGCAGACAAATTCTTTGCCTAGTAAAGGGAACATCTGTAAGACTTGACATAACAGTAACATGACAATTATTCAGATGGTGCCATAATATGAAGAGTGTAGTTTTGAGATTATTTTCTTCGTTAAGCAAAAATGCAGTGGCTTTAGGTTCTGTGGAGCACTGTCAAGTGAGAAGGGAACTGTTTATTTATTTACCAACTATTTGTCACCCCCCCCCCATACATTTCCCTCACTTTGTTGGAACATAATGGTTGGGGGGGGACACTAATCAGCAGGAATGTAAAGATTACCATTCCCCATTCTCCATCTGTTGGAAAAATAGGCAAAAATAATCACAGAAATGTAAATAACATATAACTTGACTCTTTGATATGGTTACAGGACCTGGATTCATGTTCCAGCACAACCATACACTTATTCACTCATATGTATACTATAGCTGAGTATGTTTTTGTGTGTATCTTCAAGTTGTGTGTCACCTTTGACAACCCCATGCATTTTATAGCTTTCTTTAGGGAAGGAATTCTCAGAGGTGGTTTTGCAACTTCCTTCATCTGAAATATAGCCTACAGCAACTGGTAATCATTGGTGGTCTCCTATCCAAGTACTGACTAGGACTGACTCTGTATAGCTTTGAAGATCAACTGACTCGGGTCAAAACACTATTTGGTTGCCTATAGAGTGGACAGAGCATAACTTGTTTCATCCTGAATGCCCAACCCTTCAAGTTACTCCAAACTGAGTGGCTAAGGGCATCGATGGCAAATGTGTATTTTAGGTTCACAAGCAAATTACTGGATTAACAAGCACTGACTATGGCTGAAGATAAGGCCTCTATGAGAAGATCTTCATTCTTTTTGTATATTTTAGACTGAAGGTACTAACACACCAGAAGAGGAAGCACTCTTGCAGAGGAGCCAAGATTCAAATCCAGTTTCTAGAAAAGTTTGAAATCGCATGTTTCACCAACATAGCATACTTAGCTGGTATGGATATTGATTTGAGAAAAGTCAGGAATAATAATAATAATAATAATAATAATAATAATAATAATAATAATATCATTCATCTTTTCTTGATCAATAGCTTATCATGGAAATTGTTAAGCAAATGTTCAGGGGGCCTGAATCTTCCCTAAAACCAGGTGTGCAGACAGGTGTTCGGACAAAAGTTTCAGCCTGCCAGGCACCGAGGCTAGATAAATATCAAACCTCAAGAAGTATAAGGAGTAATAGCACCACCACCACCACCACCACCAGCAGCAGCCACTTCAGTGAGCAGCTTCATAAATCCTGGGATATGAGATTGCCAATTTTTCCAAGATGTAAACCTAGCAAAACAGCAGAACATAAGGCTAGTGAGTAAAAAAAGAAATGTGACTTTGGGATAGGGCTGGGGATCATTTGACCCTCCAAATGTTTTGGACAACAAGTCCCATATTTTCCTATTGTCCATTCTGGCTGGGACCTCAGACAGGTAAAGTCTAACTTGAGACAGGCCAAAGTTTCCCTGGCTGTGATTTGAGAAGCATTTAAGAAGAGGAACAGGGACACTCAGATGTGTACAAAAGTGAGCTCTGTCCATGGTACCCAGCTGAACTATTGGAGTAAAACAAGTATTCATCCTCTGACGGTGGCTAGGTTTCCAGGCACAAGGCTTCTAGTGCTAATGTTCAAAATGCACAGTACAGCTATTCTGTCTTTTTTCTGGTAAGGGAAAACGTAGGCAGGCTCCAAAATGAAGATAATGATGTCTCAACTTCCGATAAAATTTTGTGAATGAGGCTGTCTTATTATATAGAATAAAAGTTATCTGGAAGAACCCTAACATTCAGTGTTTCAGAAGAAAAGAAGCCTCAGTTCCATGGAGGGACTGAGATCCTGGAAGGCCAATTGGGGAGTGATCTACATCTTCTTGGGGCTGATTAAATATAAAGTTTTCATTGTATAACAGAACATACAGTGAACAACACAGTTAGGAAATGATGCATCATATTTTAGAACAGAGACAGGGAAGTTAATTATCTTCAAAGTATCTAGGAAGGGCATATAATAATAAAAAGAAAACACTCTGTATCCTGTATTTCATTCTTCATGAGATTATTCCACAAGAGTGCCCATATCATTGGCTACAATAACATTTTAAAAATATAATCCCAATGAAAAGAACTGGATTTAGAGAAGTAAAAGAACTAATGATTTTACAGATGGAGGCCCTCATTCTGAAACCAGGCCTGTGTGTTTATTGTCCTAGTTTGATTCAAGATATATAATAATCATCTGTGCCACTGATTTAAAAATAAAAATTAATTAGGTCTAACTTGATTGGGTTGGAAAACCATGACTGCCTCCCTTTCTCAGTTTAGCTCGATTCCACTCTGAAGCTGGAGACAGAAAAACTCATCCACCAACACAGCTCTGGTTGTACTGCATTATATAAATGGTAATTGCTTAGGTTGAGTTTTTACACAAGGGCCATTTATCTTCCTTCAGAGATGCTGAGCCCCCTAAAAAGACAGTCGGCCCTCTGTATTCATGGATTACTTATCCATGGATTGAATTATTGATGGTTTGAAAATATAATAATAATAATAATAATAATAATAATAATAATAATAATTTATAAAGCGCTGTATTATAAATAAATTTACACATAATTTAGAAGTAAATTTACACATAATATATGTGTGTGTGTGTGTGCACATTCCAAAAAGCAAAGTTTGATTTTGCCATTTTATGTAAAGGACACTAAGAGCTAGCATGGTGTAGAATTTTGAGCCTTGGACTAAGACTGGAGAGCAGAGTTCAAATCCTTCTGGGTCACCTTGGGCAAGTCACACTCTCCCAGCTTCTGGGGATGGCAATGGCAAATGACTTCCGAAGCAACTTGCAAAGAAAACCCTATGGTTGGTTTGTCTTAGGGTTGCCATCAGTCAGAAATGACTTGAAGGTGCATAACAACAACCAACACCACCAGTATTTTACTATGTCATTGTATATAATGGGACTTGAGCATCCACAGATTTTGGTATCCTCTTGGGTGGTGGTGGTTCTGAAACCAAATCCCAGTGGAAACCAAGGGCCCACCAGTCTTGGTGGGAAATGTCTTTTTAAATCCACTGGGTGTTTGGTTCTCTTTTTGTAGCAATTATTTTTGAATGGATTCAGGACCAGGCCTTTCAGCTTTGCTTCTCTCCCTTTGCATCCAGTTGTTGTTGTTGTTGTGTGCCTTCAGCCAGTTTGTGATTTATGTTGACCCTAAAGAGAACCGGTGTGGTTTTCCTGGCAAGATATGTTCTGTGGGTCCTTTCAGCCATTGCCATCCTCTGAGGCTGAGAGTGTGTGACTTGCCCAGGGTCACCCAGTAGGTTTCAAGGCTGGATGGGATTGGAATCCTGGTCTCCAGTGTTCCATAGTCCAACTCTCAAACTACTGTGCCACATTTGTTCTCATGCCTTCCCTCAGACCTCCATCCAGAAACAGGAACAAACCCTAAATGTGACTTATAGCTTTCTCCTCAGAAGGAAGCCCCATGGCAGCCTAAACCCAGTGCATGCAACAAGTCAAAGCCCTCAGCTATGTCTGGACCTTCTTCCTCTCACCCTCATCTCCACAGACAGGGGTACAGAAATGTGATATAAGCACACACTTACACACACCTAGGCTCTCCAAGGGATTCTTGCTTCATCCAAAAAGGACTTCAGTCCCCCTCAGGAAGGTGAAGGAAGTTTTAAACATCTTAGCATAATAGGTGTATAATAGCTGTATTATAAGTATGCTCTGTTTTGTTTGATTGTTCCCTTCTTTTTGTGTGTGATGTTATGATGCCTTGTGTATGGTGTCTCTATTATTATTATTATTATTATTATTATTATTATTATTATTATTATTATTTCATTTCTTCGTATACTATAATAAAAAGCTCTTTCAAAAAAAGAAGAAGGGAAACAACCGCATCCCCCCATTATTTAAGGGAAGGCGGGAAGAGAGGAGTCGCCTGAAGGGCACCTGAGCCTGGCTGGCCCCCATTCCCTCCCATTGCCATTTTAATGACTATTTCCCCAAGCTTTGCTAATTCCTCGCTGTGTTTGCAGAGGGGGGAAGAGAGGGACCCCCTCTCCAGGCTCTTCTCTCGGGTGCTGGGGAGGCAAGGGACCCTTATTTCCTCCCCCCCGGCTTCCCCTGCCTCCTCTGTAGGTCCAGCCCCGCTGCAGCTGCAGCCAGTGGGTACTCATGCCCCTTTGGGGTTTGTTGTGGTCCTCAGGGAGGGTGGGCTCCTCCTGCCAGGGTTCGCCTCCCGCCTCCTTAGTCCTCTCCTAATATAAACACGTGCCAGGGGAAGGGAGAGAGAGGGAGGGAGGCCGCGCAGCCAAAGCGGGAAGAGACTGAGAAAGAGGCGAGAGAGAGGGAAGGAAGGAGGGAGAAAGAGAGAGAGAGAGGAAGGAGAGGGAAAGGGAGGGTCGGTGGAGCCTTCGGGGGGCTGACCTGGGTTGGCCCCCTGCCCTGAACCTTGCCCTGAGGGGAGTTGGCGGTGGGCGCCTTGTGGGACCCTTAGGAGAGCTGGGGGGCTCTTTCCCCTGCTTGTGGGGCCCTCAGGAAAGGGGTGCCCCTCCACCCCTCCGACAAAAGGGGAGCCTCTCCTTCCCTCTCCAAAAAGGGGGTGCCCCTCCAGCCCTCTTGAAACGGGGGGGGTGCCCCCTCCATCCCCGCTTTCCTTCCTTCCTTCCTTCCTTCCTCCACCCTCCGCTCATCCTCCTGGCCCCCTTCCCACCTGGGTACCACCCCCGCCCCCTCCGCCATGCCCTAAGGCTGCCTCTGAGTGCCAGCCCCCGGAACAGCCTCCCGCTCCCCGTCCCCCGTCCAGCCCTGGAGGAGGAGGAGGAGGAGGAGGAGGAGGAGGAGGAGGAGGAGGATGCCCCGGTGGCAGGAGACTCTTGGGCGGAGAAGGGGGCCAGGGCCACTTGGCAGCGTTAACTCTTCGCTGGCTGCCAGCGCGGATCCCTGAGGAGCGAGGCAGGTGAGTGCCTGTGGCACCTGGGCTGGAGCCACCCTCCTAGGCTTGGCTGCCAGGGGAGCAGGAGGAGGAGGAGGAGGGAGGCTGACAGGTGCTAGGGACCGGCCTCCCCCAGGACTCCCCTGGCACACTTGGCAGGGGCATTTCTTTCTGTCTTTCCTTATTCTGGGGGGCAGCGTGGGAAGTGTGGAGGAGAACCTAGTGCTAGAGGTTTCATTGGAAAGGCTTGCCATTGGAGAAGGGGGATTGAGAGGATGACATGATTTCCTCCGCTTCCCGAGTTATCAAACGGAAACCTGCTGGATCAAACCTTGCCACCTCTCTCCCTTTCCCTCAGCACATCTTAGTGCTCCCTGTCTGTATGTTTACTGTCCTCTCCTAGGTACATTTTCTGTCTTGCATGTGGCTAGTCCATCCCTAGGTGGGCTTCTCCCATCCAGAGCCTATGCTGGGATAAAAACAAGGGGAGACCCCCTTCCCTCCCCCCCAACACAGTCTTCTAACCTCTGCTCGCTCCTTCAGCCTGCAGTGTTGTTCCCCTCACATTCTCTTTCTCACTGCGCAATGCAATGTGCATCCAGCATTAAACAAGGAAGCAGATGGAAACACAAAGCTGCTTACTGGGCTGCTTCCTAAAGCCCCACTCTCCCCAGCCAAACTTGAGAAGTACCTCTGGCTTTTCCTTTCCTTTCCTGGCTCCTGCTCACCTGGATTTGTGGCTGGCTGGTTGCCTGGCTTTCAAGGAACCCTGCACAGACGGATGAAGATGGTGAGATGGAGAATTATTTTTGTCTCACCGTCTGCTCCAAGGAACAGATGCCTCCAGCAGGCACAGTGCAAGCCGTTTCTGAGTGCCCCTTAGGTCCCTGGCTGCTGCTTAACAAGAACAGCCAGCGCTTAGGGCCAGGGAACTGCCAGCTCAGAGAGTCTAGCTGAGGAGATGGCGTTGCCCTTTGACATCGGGAGATGAGGCTGGCTGTCTATGAAGGCAGAAGCTTCTGGGGGCATCTTGATACAGACCAGGGTCACATATGGCCTCAGAGTGAGAAGGAATATATACATGAAGCTCTCTCTGTGTGTATATATACACAGAAAGGAGCAATGGCAGTCAGATTTGGCCACCCTTTTCTTCCCAGTTCTCTAAGGGTTTGTTTGTACATGGAACCTTGTACATGGAATCTCTCCTCTCTGCTCCCACATCTCTGTGCCAGTTCTCTTAGGACGACAACCTAGTTATTTGTAAACAAGCCAAAGAAGCTACTGGAGGAGGAAATGCCCACAAACCAATGTAAAACTGGTTGTTGTTGTGTATTGGAGTGGACAGCCATATATGGGCTGGAAATGTTATTCCTTTAGTCTAATCCTTTGGTTTGAGGGGAAGATAGCAGCACTGGCTGGCTAGGTCCAGTGGAAATACTGAGCTGAACTGAATCTTCTCATCTGTCATGAACACCTGTAGTGATGGAAGTGAGTCTAATGGCGGGGGGGGGGGGGAGAGAAGGAGTGAGTTTAATGTTTGTATAACTTATGTTCCCTCAGTGTACCATGGATGAAATAATCTCCGTCTTCACCAGATGCTGTGTGGTGCAGTCGGTATAAAATGGCCTAAGCCAATAGGAACAGATCTTACCTAGCAACTGTGATAAGATAAGAAAATGTCTTATTTCAGGAGGACTCTTTCTCTCACACTTTGTGCAGGATGTTCCAGGTGTTGACTATGAGTTGCAGTAAAGTCTACCATAAGAACCAATGATTTTGGAGGTGGTGGTGTCAGCCTCCAGGTCAGAGCTATATAACAGGGAGAAATGTCTTAAATACCTTTCTCCAGCCTGGAATGAAGACGTTTGGGGTTGAGCGTGTAGCAAATTGCTCATCTAGTTTGAGTGGTACAGCACTAGGAGGTACTAGTACAGTACTGCAGGATTTTGGGAATGGATATGTGACAATCTTTGACAATCATTAATCTGAGAACGCTAAAGCTGTATAGACTGTTCCGGTGAACCTTTTGGAAGTCAGTACGTATGGCAAGATGTACAGCAAGGTCAGAGAATATGAGGCCTTTGAGATTTTGTTGAGACACAGCTCCTAGAATTCTTCATCCCTGGCTATGTTGGCAAGGACTGCTGAGAGTTGTACTCCAACAACATCTGGAAGGCCACATGTTCCCTAGATCAGTCAGTGTTGGTAGAGATGTATTTATCTCTCTGCACTGTCTGGGTGAGTTCTGTTTTGTGTTTACTGAAAGGGGAGAGGAAATTAGCTCCTCCTAATTGTTACTAGCCTCCTACCTCAGCTGATGATTTAACTGCCCTGCTGGTCTACATGAAGTATTAATTGGTGGAAATAATAATGACTGATGTGTGTAGTAGGTTAGATAGTGCTGAGTTGAGGTGTGAGAATCCCATATTGAATCTCTGATGGCTCCAAATGTTGTTGTACTTCAGATCCCACTGTTCCTTACCACTGGCTATGCTGGCTAAGGCTGCTGGGAGTTGCACTATAGGAACATCTCAAGGGGTACACGATTATTATCCATGTTAAATGGGCTTTCTCAAATTACTATTGCTCACTGTAACCTACTTCAGATCTGTTATAAAATTAAACCTTCAATCTGAACTCCTTCTAGTAAGTAATAGTTTGTAGATACCATGACACTTTCCTATAGCCTCACAGTCAGAATCCATTGTTTTCTGGAGACGGCAGGCTTGGGATCTGGAACAGATTGAACAAGAAGGGAGCAGGGGGGGAAATTGTCCAGATATGATTTCCTAATTCTATTTTTCAAAGACTTAGAGCTGTCTGGGAAAGAGAGGAAGGTATGTGTGCCTAACACTAAAAGAAACTAATATTGTTGAATACTAGTGCTGTTCTATTGATATTTAGCATCAGTTGTGTGTTTGATTCTGCACATGCAGCACAGTTGCTGGCTGAAGTGCTTACACATAAGAGCAAGGAGCAGTCTAGAGAGATGTCCAGTGTTTTGGACTTCAACTCCCATCACGCTTGGCCAGAATGACCAATTGTCAAGAATTCTGAGACTTTAAATGCAAAATATCCTGAGGGCACCAGGTTGGGGGAGGCTGGAACAAGGCTTAATTAAATGAATAGTAACGAAATGGTAGAAGAGACATACCTAGTAGCAGCATGAAGAAAGGTGAAACTGTTGTAGCTCAGGAAAGATCTTAGTGTCGAAGCTGAGTTTTTTGAGGAGGCAGCTAAAGGAGGAGATGTGATCTGGTAGCTAAAGATGGAGACACTCTAATCCAGGGAACTATTTCCCTAGCCCTGGCAAAGGAACAGAAGCTAGTAAAATACAACATGGCTGGTCCCCCTTGGTCTCTTTTTCTCTGTCAAAATGAGTTGTGCCCTGGTTAGTTTTCCTCTTTCACTTGGGAGGTATTGGAAGGTACACCGTGTTCAAGGGGCTGTCAAGATACTACCGTGGATTTGCAAGACATACTACTGCCTGTAGAGAATATTGATTGTGAAGGAAGATCAGTGTTGTGGGAGAAACCCAGCAGGCAATGTTCTGCGTGGGAAGTACATTATGGCACAGCTGCTGGGAGATCCAAGTGTGGAGATGTCAACACTTTCTCTTAATGGGATGATAGGCAGGAGCGGAATGATCATTCAGATTACTGGCTTTCCCAGGCAGGTCTTTGGGGACTTTTGGATGTATAGAGATAATTAGCGGCCACATGGGTACTATTAGGGCATGGGGATGGGGAGCTCATGGGCCACATGATTATATTTTAGCCCTTGCTCTGCTGTGGAAAGAGTTAACTGTTTCTGTACTTTCTCAAGACAAAAAGCTACAAGGGTACTAAGCCTGCTGCAAGAGAAAGGTATGTCAGTAGAGTGGATTTAACACAGTTCTGGATTTTGTTCATGATGGAATGATAACCTGACCCTGCTGTTACTCATTTCCAGCCAGGGTTTGGAATATAGATTAGATTTCTTAATAATAATAATAATAATAATAATAATAATAGGTAGGCCTGTGTTTATCAGGATCACAAACCGAGATGCTAGTGCAGTGAATGGTGCTGTATTTTGTACATTGATAGTACTAATCTAGCTACATTTTTAGCATGGTGTGCTGCCTCTCATTTCCTTTTGAAGTCACTTGCATTCATAATCATCTACAATTTAGCTCACATGATGTTAGGCACTACTAGCTTCATGCTCTGCCTCTATCTTGTTCCTGCTGTACCTGCTGTGTACAGGTCCTGCCCTAACTAGGCAGTCCTAGGTCTAAAACACACTCCAGAAATAATCCAGTTTGAGATTGCTTTAACTGTCCTGGCTTAGTGCTAGGGAATCTTGGGAATTTTCTCGTAAAACTACAGTTCCCAGGATTCCCTAGCACTGAGCCAGGGTAGATAAAGCAGTCACAAACTGGATTATTTCTGCAGTGTGTTTTGGACCCCAGAAAGCTACCTGAAATAGGCATTTCATAACATCAGCAGATGGAAGTGGTGGACAGAATTTAGGTCTACAAGAGCTAGTTTGTTTTTCATTGTTTTATTTTTTTATCAGCCAGATCCCAGAACAAAATCATTACCTCTAATACCCTATGAACCAAACATCCTATGTATATGTGTTGAGGATTCTGGCACATCTTTTTAAAATGGTCAGCAGAACAGTGCAAATAGCCAGTCAAAACCATCCAACCAGTATTCCTATTTCACTAATAATAATAATAAAAAT